>NC_046155.1:7684907-8039015 GCF_011064425.1 Rattus rattus
AATAAAACCCAAAGACCCAGATCCATCCCTCGAGGGGCCTTTTCATTTGCTGCAGGTCAGATGCCCCACAGTGGTCAACAGATGTTCCCAGGGAAAGTTCCAGACCCTATTCAGAGCCTCACCCTATGTCAGCTTCGACCAGATGGGCAATCTCCCACTTGCCCACACACCCCCACTCCTTAGCCTGGCTGGCAGTAGGAGCCGTCCACTTACCGCTTATGCTTGGGAAGACAGAGATAGGTGGGATGAAGGTGACATGCCGTGCGGATGAGGATGTGGGGGCTGCAGAAGGAAGGCCAGGTCACACGGGGGTGTAGCTGAGGGAATCTTTCCTGGCTACCCACCCTCCACAGTGCCCACCCCAAGGAAATCAGGAAGCCCAAGACTGACAGGTTGGTTCCAGGATATACAATTTCTAATTGATCACCCCTGGACCTCTCACCCCCACTGAAACCCTCTCCTATCCGCCCAGGAGCTCCTCCGCTTCTGAGTGCTCTGGTCTCTGTATGCCCAGCACTGCCTTCAGGCAATTAAGAGTTTTGATGTGATGAATGGCTGTGGGAAGACCAGTGGTCTATCCTACCAGAGCTCAATCCAAATCACTGCCTCCCCTCCCATCCCCTGAGCCACATACCACTATACACTTTCTGACTGTCTCCGGTGAGTTCTGGATGTTCTGCGCTCAGCTCTTCCTGGCCCTGGCTCTCTGCAGGAAAGGGGAACACAATTCCAAAAGAAGCCATCAGGCCATGGCTGCATCTGTAGCTTAGTGTGAGGTACATGGATTGGCTCTGACTGCAGGACAAGACCCTCCTGTAATCTATAGAAACCTGAACAGACTTGGGCCTGGTGACCCTAGCCCCACCAGCTACAGTATCTTTCAGTCTGTGAATACCATCAAAGCCAGGTTTCCTGAGCAGTTCTGGTCCCTGTAGGCCAGGCCTTCTCCCTACAGTGGCACCTTGTCTTGCCAGTGATATGGAAGATGGCCCCAGTGGGTCAGAAAAGCAAATCAGGAAACAGTATTAGTATCATAGCTGTGATGATCATCTGTTGGGTGGTGGCTTGAGGCCCTTGGAAGACAAAGGCTGGCTTTGTTAGGGAAAACACAACAAGCAGTTTCCACAAGTGGCGTCACAGAAAGAAACCTAAGATCCAAAGGCAGCCCCAGACTGGATCTATGAGTCAGGGCAGGTAGCATGAGGAGTTCAGTTCTTGGTGCAGAATGTCCACTCTCAATGGCCTGGACTGTACACTGCCTCTGGGCAAGGCCACCTCCACAGCCTGACTGCTAGAAGTCCAGGAAGCAAGAGACTAGAATGCTAGAGACAGCTTCAACCTCCACAACTCAAGCCTCTGAAGGCTGGTGGCTCCTGTAGGCCAGCACTTTGTAAGGGACCTTGTCCCCTAGGCCAGCACTCAGATGACTACTTGCTCCAGTGCCATGGGCAGTGCGGCTTCCTGTTTGATTTTCCCAGCGTGTCCAGCTGACCTTTGGAAACCGCAGGGACTGTCCTGTGCGATAATCCTTCCTCAAGGGTCCCGCTTGACTGCATTTCCCAGAGGCACGGACACTCCCTCTGTCCATCCTTGACCCCAAATCCACAGCCTCTCCCAAGTGTGCTTGGCCCAGCCTGTCCTCTGCCATCTTCTGGAAGGCCCTGTGGATAAGAATATCCCCCACCCCAAGCCCCCTGTGCTATGCCAGTCCCTGTCAGGTTGAAATCCCTCAGTCTCCACTTAACCAGAGAGTTGTCAGTCACCCCCTCTACACACACACACACACACACACACACACACACACACACACACACACACACACACACACACATCTTGGTCTGGGTTACCCGTCCCGACAAGAACTAATTCCCTTCTAAGTGAAGACCCCCACCCCCCAACAGTTAACACAAAAGGACATTTCAGCAACCCAAGGCTTAATTTGCCCTTTACAAGTAAAATTAGTGGGGAAGAGGGCTGGCTGCTCAGCTGGTAAGCTCAGCACTCTGACGAACAGGACCTGACACAGGGAGAGCCCTGTTATGGAGGAATATGGCCCAGGGGAACAGTCAGCAGCCATCAGACAGTCCTAGAAGCAAGAGAAATGACCATGGCTTCTCGGGCTCTAAAAGAATGGGTTTGGGGGTACCCTTTCCCCCACATCTACTGCCTTCTTTCACAGATATAGGAAGCCTGGAGCTGAGGTCCCCTCCTGCTCGAACTCCCAATCTAGGATGCAGGGCCTGGGGAGGTCAAAGCACTTGGGGATTCCAGCCAGCCCTGCTTACTTACTGCTGAGCCCTGTGGGAGTCACCTTTTGACGGTCTTAGCATCCCGGCTTTCTCAAGAGCAAACAGGCAGGGAAAAGCGCTCAGCTAACATGGTCGCACAGCCCACCTGACTCGGCTATAGTTTAGGCTACAGCTCTGGGTATCCTATCGGTCTGTTCTAGCTCCATCTCTAATTCTTGGAGGTAGAATCCACTCCATCAAGGAGGCCCCGGCCTCTGTGAAGATCACCCTGGTACCTGTAATCCCAGCAGTGAAGGGAAGACCTGTCCTAACTAGAAGTCTCTGTCCCTGCTGATTCTGAGGCAGGCCCCTCAGACTCAGAAATACGTCAATGGTCCTCACATTCATCTCCCATTCCTGCTCATTTCCAAAGCCAAGACCGTCTTAGGGTTTCCCTGGGGTTCATTCCCGGAGGCTTAGAGGACCTACTCTCTTCCAGATACCTCCCTCCAAGCCAGGTTCCGGGACCACAATGTTGGGGACAGTGGGAAGTGCCTGTCATCTCGGCAGGAGAAATCCCCAGGTGGAGGTCATCTCTCTGGGAAAATAGTTTTGAGAAGGCAAGGGGCTTCGAGCTTACCTGCTGGCCACACCATGAGCAAGGCCACAGAAGCCCAGACCAGAGCCCAGCTCCAATTCCTGCCGCCCATCCTGGGGGCAGTACAGAGGGCAGGCAGGAGGGACTAAGACAAGGCACTTGCTCCCTGGGGGCCTGGACTTATGTAGCCGATGGCTTTGGCCCAGAGCCCAGTTCCCTGGCCATGTATGGCACTGTCTACTCCCTACACAGCCACGTGTGTTTGCTCTTGGGGAGGGGCTATGGCAGGAAGAGGCCATGGAGAAGGAAGGATTTGCATCACGGTGCCACCAGACAGAGTGTTCCCACCCCTTGTGGCTTCTGAGAACTAGGAGGGAGTGGACAGGGAAGTTTGGGAGTGGAGCTGGATTCGAAGCCCTGGGCCTATGTGGTGGGTATTTGGCCAGGCAGCCCTGTGTCAGCCCCTCTGGGAAACCAGACACTACAAGGATCAGGGTCAAAGGGGCAACAACCTTGCTTTGTGTCTTCCTGGGAAGCTGGCCCCAGGTGCTCAACAACACTGGGTCCCCAAAGAATATCGACAAGGCTGTGAGGGTGGCTCATGCCTCAAAGACTCATGCCTCAGCCCAGAATATGGGGACTTAGGAATTCTAATTATGTTCCAGATGGGCATGGACTGGCAGGGTCCCTGGTCTGTATAGCTTTGGGGGGGTCCTGTGGTTTAGGGGAACCCTCACAGAATCTGAGAAAGGATGAGTCTCTGGGCTCCTGTCTGCTGCAGAGCTTAAGCACATGGGGAAAATGAGGCCCAATACTGATTTTGGCCAAGGCAGGCCACAAGCTTCTCTGGTTGGACTCCACCTCTTCCCAGGGTCAGTTTATTAACCCTGGGCCTCAACAAGGGGAATGGCTAAAGGTCCCTGGGCCCTGGATCTGCCTCAGGCCTCAGCTCTGGAACTTGTAAACCCCAAACCGGGGGACAGTGGGGCAAGGGAATAACTAGAGGTCTCCTGACCCAACTGTCCATCCTGAATGGGAGTCCCAGGGGCTCAGCTCTCTTAATTGTGTTGGTTAGGTTTCCCAAGGGTTGTGGGGAGCCACTTCCTGGACCATGAACATATCCACCATTTCTACACCACTGCAGAGAGCAGGATGCTCAAGTCTAAGTCTCTTTCCTGTTACATGCATACAGAACATGCTCACAGTCCCCCTGTTACAGCCACTAGGAATGCATACGAGATCCGACCACCCCTGAGAGCTCTAGGGGTTGGCCACATTGGGGAGTGGCACAGTGTTTGGGTGACTTCAGTATCATGGAAGCCCCTCCCTGACTGCTCCTGTACTAGAGATGGGATGGGAAAGGGAAAAGTCTATGTGAGAAGCCTTTAACCTGTTTCAGAACCAAGAGGTTGGCTGTCGTCAAACAACAGAGCACAGGAGGTGCCCATGAGGACATGGGGAGGCGGGAACCCCACTCAGTGAGCAGCCAAGTGGGACCACCGCTAGGGAACAGCCTGGCACTTCCTTAAGTTAAAAATAGAACTGCTATATGGCCTAGCAATTCTACTCTTAGGCAAATTTGCCAGAAAAGGAGAAAACAAAGACAAATACCGGCACCGCTGACCTAGTGGTTCCATCCACGGTTGCTAAAACCGGAGTACCCCAAGCATCACATGAGACAGTGACTGAGCAAGCGATGCCCCACCCCTACAGTGACCTAACCACAGACCTTTCCCATCTCCCTGAGGTAGGGTTTTTCTGGATAGCCCTGGCTGTTCTTGAACTCGGAGATCCACCTGCCGCTGCCTCCCAAGGGCTGAGATTAAAGGCGTGCATCACCACAGCCTGACAAGCGTATAGACATTTAAAACGGGGGCGTTTTGTTGTTCATCACAACACTGATGGGTCCTGAGGACCCTGGTTTCAAAAGAGATAATACTGCAGGATCCCACTTCTCAGATCCACAGAAAGCAAGATGGGATGCCAGGGGGTAGAGTGTGTGCCTTAATGGGGACACAGTGTCTGCTGGCAAGATAGAATGTTCTAGAGGGGAAAGAGGGCAGCTGTGCGAGCCACTAAGATGGCCCTGGTATAGTCTGAATGACACCATTCAGACTTTATCTCAATGATAATGTCAAAAGTCTGCTCACACTTTCTCTTGCATGGTAGATGCCCCCTGGGTGTTTCTGGGTGTACTAAGACTGGCGGCCAGCCTGACACCTGTTTTCTCACCCTTGTCTGCAGTTTCTTTAATTCCCAGCGCATGTGTCTAGAATGGCCTAGGGTGGGGCCTACAGCTCCTACCTAGGGATGTGGTACTATCGGGAGCTGGGTCTGATATCAGCACATCAGACTTTTGTTCTGTAGGCTTCCCACCAGGATCTGCAGGTCTGAGATGTTCTTTTTTAGGCCCAGCTCCTTTGCTAAATGGTGCTGCTGAAGGACACCCAGGGACGGTCTGGAGGGGGGCTCTGTCCCCTTCCTAGATGGCCTGCGTCAGCAGCTGTGGCTTACCTAGGCCTCTACTGCAACCTGCTCTCCATGGCTTTTCTACCTGCTCAGACTGGGCTGTGAGCCCAATTGAACACGGCTGGTGTTCAATTGCACTTGCTTCACTGATACGCTTGTCTCAAAAGGAGAGCCCTGTAGTCTCCCACCTCTGGAGAGCCCCACTGCTTGGACAGCTAGCTGCCATACCAGTTTCTCTCCTTTGCCCGGGATCTGGCACCCTGTGTTCACTGAGCCGAGCCCGCTGAGCCTCATCCACCTCCAGCTCAGGTGACATTGCCCACTCCTGCCCATCCTCACTCAGGAAAAAAAAAAAAACCCTGTGGTATCTGCACCCACAGGCAGCACATAGTAGGACCCAATAGTTCCACACATTGCAATGGAGGGGCTGCAACCTCCACCCACGTCCTGCCCGTATCCTGGCACTGAGTTCATCTCCGTGGACAGGAGGGGGACAGGCCTGCTGGGGTCGCAGCTGTTGAGACATCCCGGATGTGGAGGCCACCCAGCCTGTTTGCTCAGCCTTCCAAGTTTACCTCTTCACAGTTGAAGGAGTTGGAAGCCGTGAACAGGGAGGAGAGGGACAGGAGGAACATGGTTGTTCCTGCTTGGCAGGGGTGGGGGGAGCGGGTGGCTGGCCAGCCGCCTCCTGGAGTGCAGAGTGTGTGTGGGGGCGCCTCAGCTATGCCAGGAACCAGCCCTGTGGTTTATGACCACAGAGCCTGGGGCGGGACCCTGCCCTTCATCCTGGCCTCTGAGGCCAGGGCCAGCTAGGACAAAGGGAGCTACACTGGGCCACACAGAGCTCAAGGATGGAGGTGATTCCTACAGACAAAGGATCCCTGGGGCCAGAGAGAGCCCATGTTGACTCGTCACAAGAACACTGCTTCTTGGTTTGGGTACTGTCAAGCCTGTACCCCCAGTACATTCACAGGTTTCTAGTAAGATTAGTCTCTCATAGGAAGCAAATGGAGAATACGTGGCTGTCCTGGGCTCCAGACTCCAGCCTGTCTCCACAGGGGCCGCTTAGAGGCACTGGAGAATCTACTGGGGTTGGGCAGTTAGTTCACCCTGGCTCTAACATCCTGGTCCTCTGAGCTGCTATCACATGATAAAGACCGAGCGTGCACCTGAACCCTGAGGCCAGGCTTGAAGAGCATACCTGGCCACCCATACAAGCCCACCCCCCCACAAGGACCTTGATCTCCCTAGCCTCCACCATGAACCTCACACAGATGCTTCCTGGTCTGTTTGTCTGTCCCTTTTCCTAACTGGTGGACCTAACTGTGAGCAGGTGTCACCCCAGGCAGAGAGATATGACAAGATCCATGGGTCACTTCAAATCCTGCAACAGGGCTGGGCCTCTTGGGATAGCAACACAGTTTTCCTGGAGCCAAGAGAAGGTCACCCTGTTTTATGGGGGCAGGTGAGTGACAGAACGCCTCCTGAAGATTAGGGAATAGTAACACCAGAGACTAAGCATCAGGGCAAAGGTCAGAAGGGATTAGCTGGTTCAGGGAGCCTTTAAAGGTCTGTCTAGGACTGGAGCATGCAGCGGGAAAGCAACATAAAGGAGCAGGTCTGGTAAGGGGAGTTCCAGGTTCTTCTCTAGTTGGAGGAATTGAGGATATTAAGAGGAATGTTTTAACAGGCTGACATGACATTTGAGTGTGGTGGATGCATGCAACATAAGATTTCCCATGTTCCCCACACCTAACTACATAGCTTAGCAGCATAAGCCATGTTCAGTGTTGTGAAGGGATCCCTAGCATCTACCTCCAGAATTCTCCATCTTCCCAAACTAAAGCATGGTCCCATTGACCACAGACTCTCCGTCTCACTCCCCTCAGCCCCAACAGCCCAATTTTGGTCTTCTGTTGTCTCTAGAGGCCTCCTAAGAAGAGAACACTGAAGTGTGATTCATCACGGGACCGGATCAATTATTTGAATGTGTTCTGCTCCAGGTTCATCCATGCAGTGGCATGTGCTAGAATTTATTCCCTCCTCAAGGCTGAGTGTACTGTGTGCTTGGTCCACACCTGCCTGTCCGTTTATCTGTGGAGGCTTGGCGTGCTCTAGCCTTTGGCTGCTGCAACACTACCATGGATGCTGGCATCCAAGTATCTGAATCAGTACTTTCTCGTGCCTTGGATAAAGATGAGGAGGGGAAGTTGCTGAGCTGTGAGGAAATTGTGCATGGTCTCTCTGCTGAACTCTTTGAGGACCTGTTGTTCTGAATCGTCTTATGTCAATTTGACACACAAACTAGAGTTATCTGAAAAGCAGAGACCTCAATGAGAAGATGCCTTCGCAAGATCCAGCTATAAGGTATCTTCTTAGTGATTGATGGGGAGAGCCTAGCCCATGGGTGGTGCCATCTCTGGGCTGTTGGTCTTGGGTTCTATAAGAAAGCACGCTGACAGTCAACCACTGGACTGAGGTCAGGGACCCCCTAAAGAAGAGTTATGGGATAGATTGAAAGAGCTATGGGGCAGCAACCCCATAGGAAAACCAACAGTATGAACTAAACCAGATCTCAGAAACTAAGCCACCAACCAAAGAGTATACATGGCTGGGCTGCAGCCCCTGGAACATACATGGCAGAGGGCTGCCTTGTCTGGCCTCCATGGGAGAGGATGGGCCTAATCCTGTGGAGACTTGGTGCCCCAGGGAAGGGGGATGCGATCAGGGGGCAGGGGGGAGGAAGTGGATGTGAGTGTGTGAGGGGGATGGGTGGGAGGGTGAAGAGCACCCTCTCAGAGGCAAAGGGGAGGGGGTGAAGAACTCTTGGAGGGGGAACCTGGAAGGGAGCAACATTTGGAATGTAAATAAATAAAAAAGAAAGCAAGCAGGCTGAGCAAGCCAGAGGGAGCAAGCTAGAAAGCTGCACCCCTCCATGGCTTCTGCTTCAGCTCCTTCAGGGTTCCTCATATGAGTTTCTGTCCTGACTTTGCTCTGTAATGAGATGTGCTGGGGAAGTATTAACAGAATAAAGCCTTTCCTCCCGAACTTGCTTTTTGGTCATGGTGTTTCCTTGCAGCAATAGAGACCCTAAGTAAGACACCTCCTGACCTCCTCAGCAGCTGCCCCATCTTAGATTCATAACAGGTAATGAGTGAGGCTCCACATTACCTGTAACTTTCCTAAGCCTGTACTCCAAATCCTGCCCCCACAACAGCCACCTTGTTAGTGTGGGGGAGCTTTTACCCGTGGCTTGGCTTACATTGCTCTGTCTGTCAGTGACAGTGAGAACCTTTTATGTGCTCCGTGGACCATCATACATCATCTTTGAAAAGAAAAATGCCGATTTGTGTCCTTTGTCTATGACTAACTTGCATTTCTTGGTTTTGTCTCTCCCAACTGTCTTGCTATTGGCTTTATTGTTCAGGATTTTACATATTCTAGACATTAATCCTTTATCCAGCCTGGGATTGGCCATGGTCCTATTCTATCCTTACCTTTCCATACTCGAAGGAAAAGGACTTATTTTTATTTTGTGTATGAATGCTTGCCTGCATATATGTCTGTGCACCGTGAGTACGCAGAGAAAGAAACCAGAAAAGGACGCCAGATCCCCTGGATCTGGAGATACATATATTTGTGAGCTGCCATGTGTGTGCTGGCATCCAAACCTGGGTCCTGTGCAAGAGCAGCCATTGCTCTTCACCACTGACTTTAGACTAAGGCTCTGGTTCAGTTGGTAGGGTGCTTGCCTAGCGTCAGAAAGCCCTGAGTTCCAGCCCCAGCACTGGTAAAATATGGATGGCAGTGAACACCTATAATCCAGGCACTTGGGAATTGGAGACAGGAGAATCAGAGGTTCAAAGCCAGCCTCAGAGACAGTGAGAGTTAGAGGCCAGCTTGGCTACATGAGACACCGTCTCTTTAAAAAGTAAATAATTTTAACTTGATGAAATTTTACTTTTCTGGTTTTTTTCCTTCTCTGAGCTTTGGCCCTATAGACACTTTTCATTCCCAAAATCTTTGCACATGTGAGACATGTAACACTGGCTCTGTAACATAGGTACAAATCAAATAATTATGGATGATAAACGATAAGGAAAATTATTTAAAAAGAGTTTTGGGGTGTAAATGTAATTTTACCACGTGTTGGAGATAAAAAGCAAATTTACATACTAATGAGATGGATTGCTTGAGCTTTAACTAAATATTTAATTTTATTTTAATTGTGCATGCTGGGCGGGGGGTGGGGGGTAGTGTAGTGTTCAAATAGCCCCAGAGGCCAGAATAGGGTGTCCAGTCCTCTGGAGTTGAAGTTACAAGTGGTTATGAGCCTTCTGGTGTAGGTGGTGGGAACTGGACTCTGGTCCCCTAGAAGAGCAGTAAGTGTTCCTAAGTGCTGAGCTGTCCCTCTAACCCCAGATATGCTTGCTTAATTTTGCATAACGAATTGCATCTTGGCTGAATTTGAAACTGCAAGACGTAGAACATCTTTGATGTTTTTAAAGCCAATTGATACTTTGAATTTACAATAGTAAAAGCTTAGAACATCGCTTTACATAACTATGTCCACGAGTTCCATAATGGTGGCACATTCTTTTCATCCCACACTAGGAAGGCAGAGACAAGGGGATCTCTGTGAGTTCGAGGCCAGCCTGGGCTATATAGAGTCCCAGGTCTTCCAGGGCTACACAGAGAGACTGTCTCAAAAACCAAACAAGCAAGTGCTGTGGGGTAAATGGTTGCCAAGGGTTTAGAGGTTTTTCTGCGTTCTTCTAAGCACTTCATAATAATGGCTCATTAGCTCTGGTATTTACACCCTTGATCTACTTGGAGGTCATTGTGCCACTGATGAGAGGTAAGGGTCCTAGCTCGCTCCTTTGTTACTATTCCTTTCTGTCCAGTTTCCAGCATCATCCCTGGTGTTCTTGACACACACACCTCAACTATCAATAAGCAGTGAGAGCCCACCTCTGGGTGCTCAGTTCTAGCCCCTGGCTATGTACGTGTCTTTCCCCACGATGGTATGGCACTGCTTTTGTTGCATATATTATTAATTTTATATTACATATGTATATGTTATCCATACTGTTTCACATATCTAGAACCATCTTGTGGTCTTCTGATGTTCCATATGAAGTTAGGGTGGCTTTTGAACTTATCAAAAAAGATACTATTAGCCAGATATGATGGCACATGTCTTTTATCTTAGCACTTGGGAGGCAGAGGCAGATGGATCTCGGTAAGTTCAAGGACAGTCTGGTCTGCAAAGAGAGTTCCAGGACAGCCAAGACTGTTACACAGAGAAACCCTATCTCAAAAAAAAAAAAATCCATTGTGGTGTGCATGCATACATATGTGTATTGTGTGAGTGTGCATGCATGAGGCTGTGTACATGCATATGGAGGTGAGAAGTTGGTGCCAAGTATCTCCCTTGATTACTCTCCACCTTAGACCTTGAGCTATGGTCTCTCACTGAACCCAGAACTTTCCACAGCTAGTCTAGCTGGCTAGCTCATTCTAGAAATCATTCCTGCATTTACGTGGGTACTGGGTGTTCAAACTTGGACTTGTGCTTACAGAGCGAGTGTTTTAACCTTTGAGCCATTTCTCCAGTCCCCACCATTGGAACATTTATAGGGGTCATATGGAATTATGTGCACGTTTTCCATTTTCGGTCTTTAAAGGAACTTTAGGTGAGTTTTGCAGTTCTTAGTATTACCTCCTTGATTAACTTTATCCCTAAATATTTTATTCTTCTTGATGTTGTGCAGATGAAATTGTTTTCTTTTTAAACTTAAAAATGTTTATTTTATGTGTATGAATATTTGCCTGGGGCAGTGCCCATGGAGGTCAGAGGCTGGTGCGTTAATCCCTGAGTCTGGAATTACAAAGATTGTGAGCCCTCATCTTTGTGCTGGAAATAGAGCCTAGGTCCTTTGCAAAACCCACATGTGCTCTTAACCTGAGCAATCTCTCCCACCTCAAAAATAGTTTTCTCCATTTCCCTCTTTACTTGTTCTTTGATGCTGTACAACTTATTCTTAATCAGCTCCGTGGAGGAATTTCAAGGGCTCTGTCTATAAATTCATGCTTCTTTCAACTGAGCAATTTCACATCTTCTTTCCCAATTCAGTGACTCTTAATTCTTGTTCCTGCCTTTCTGTGCCCAGAAATTCAAATGTAACATTAAACAAATGTGAAAGCAACTTTGTATTCATTTCTGGCTCCAGAGAACTTTGCGTTCACTCCTGACCTGGGAAGAGACCTGATTGTGACGTTCAGGGTAGGGATTTCACGCGTGACTTCTGTTATGTCCTAGAGGTATCCTGCATCCCAGGCTCTGTTTGAGTATTCAAATCAACGTGGCCACAGTTGCTGGTCTTCACTCTGTGAACGTGGTACACCGACCGCTAATGGATGTTAATATCCAGAACTATCTTTGCATTCCAAGAATAAAGTCCTTGGCCATACTGTGCAGTCCTTTCCCCCCATTTAAAAAGAATTAGTGTTTGAGAATCTCAGACAAGTATACGATGTACTTTGATCATACCTGCATCCCGCCTCTACCTCCAACTCCTCGTGGGACTCCCCCAGCTCCTGCTTCAAGGTCGTCACGCGTCCTCACAGGTACTCACACTCTTTGCTGCCATGTCTTCACCATCATGACGGATTCCATCTTCAAACTCTGAGCTAAAATAAACCCTTCCTTCCTTAGGCTGTTTTTTTGTCAGGCGTCTGACCTCAGTAATCACTACCCACTGTGCAGATGTTTTAAGGGTTTCCCGGTTCACTTGGCTGGTATTCTGGCAGAGGAACTTTTTTTTTTCTTTCTTTTTTTTTTTTTTCGGGGCTGGGGACCGAACCCAGGACCTTGCGCTTCCTAGGCAAGCGCTCTACCACTGAGCCAAATCCCCAACCCCCAGAGGAACTTTTTACACCAAAATTCACAATGGGATACTTGGCATCTCAGCAGGTAACAGTGAGTGCAGCTCCTGAAGTCAACTCTAGTTCAGTTCCTGGTAGCCACATAGGTCAGCTCACAACGACCTCTAACTCCTGACTCCGTGGACTTGACACCCTCTTCTGGCCTCTGAGGTTCCTACATTCACCACACACACACACACACACACACACACACACACACACACACACACACACACACACACACACACACACACACACACACACACTGAATCCTCTTTAAGAATTTATCAGTAGGATAGACTGAAAAGATGAGTCAGGGGTTAGGAGTGCTTGGTGCTCTTGGAGAGGACCTGCGTTCTGTTCTCAGCACCCACATGACAGCTCACCACCATTTGTAACTTCAGTCCCAGAGGATCTGATAACCTCTTCTGGCCTCTGCAGGCACTTCAAGTGTGTGATGCACACATACACATGCAGACATAGACTCTATGTCTATGTCTATGTTTCATAGACTGATCCAGGAAGTGTTCCTTCCTCTTCAGTATCTTAGAAGAGTTTGTGGAGAATTGTTATTGATTTTTCCTTAAACATATGGTAGATGTGCTGACCGGGTTTATGTCAGTTTGGTACACACTATAATCATTTCAGAGAAGAGACCCTCTAATTGATAAAATACCTCCACCAGATTGTGACCTGGATGTGTATATAGTCTTAGCCACTAAGCCCCCAATTTCAATTTCTTAATGTTTATTAACTGTTTTGTATCATTTAAAAAAGATGTATTTATTTTATTTATATGAGTACACCAGAAGAGGGCATCAGATCCCATTACAGATGGTTGTGAGCCACCATGTGGTTGCTGGGGATTGAACTCAGGACCTCTGGAAGATCAGTCGGTGCTCTTAACCGCTGAGCCATCCCTCCAGCCCAATATTTTTGTATCTTTTTTTTTTTTTCGGAGCTGGGGACCAAACCCAGGGCCTTGCGCTTCCTAGGCAAGCGCTCTACCACTGAGCTAAATCCCCAACCCCGTATATTTTTGTATCTTAACATTCAAAATAATATCAAAGTTGGGGCATCTCCAGTGTAATATGTAATCTTGTCAGTTTGATGGAATTCCGATTGCCTTAAAAATAAATCCCTGGGTGCGTGTGCAACAGTGCTTTTAGATGAGGTGTAATCGTGATGGAAAGGCCCAGCTGGGGAGCATCCTTCATGGGCTGGGGTTCTGGGCTGAACAAGAATAGCAAGCTGAGCTGTGTTCATCTCTCTGCTCTTGACCAGCCACCTCCCTGCTGCCAGGCACACACAGACACACACAGACACACAGACATACAGAGAGAGAGAGAGAGAGAGAGAGAGAGAGAGAGAGAGAGAGAGAGAGAGACTTCTACCATACACCAAAATAAACCTTCTGTTACTTAAGCTGCTTCTTGTCATGTATTTGACCCCCAGCAATGAGAAAGGTGATGAACATGTCCATAATTGATAGAGAATGTTCCATGGTAAAACATGGCTCCTGCAGTAGCCTGTGTGTGTGGGCACATTGGGTCCAGATTTGTTTGAGTCTTCCTGGATCTGCTCTGTCCTTGATCAGCCTGATATTTGAAAGTGTGATGTTGACATCTCCCGGCATCATTCCCTAAATTCTGACTGTTTGCTTCACGTATTTTTTGATTCTGTTGTTTGATACATATGCGTTCATATCTATTGTCTCTTCTGTCGAATCTTTGATTTTGTTAACACGTAGTGTCTTTATTTGCCTCATATAAACTTCTGATCCTAATTAGTTTTATTGTCATTTGAGGAGGAAGTCTCAATTGAGGGGTGACCCAAATCACATTGGCCTGTGAGTGAATCTGTTAGGGATCATAATTGATGCAAGAGGGCCCAGCACACTGTGGGTGGCAGCATTCCCTAGAAAGGCTACTTGATGATGATCCTTTGCTGATTTCCTTGTGAATCCTTGGGAATTTCTCTTTTGTTGCTTTTAAGATTCTTTCTCTGGGGACTGGAGAGATGGCAGCAGGTAAGAGCACGTGGTGCTCTTACAGAGGCCCCAGGTTCCTTTCCTAGCATCCACACAACAGGTTAGCAGCTGTGTGTAACTCCAGCTCCAAGGGCTTGATGCCTTACTCTGACTTCTGTGGGTACCTTCAAGTGGTACACATACACACATAGATACACACAGACACACACAGACACACATGTATACACACACACAAACACACACAAACACATATACACACACAGACACACATGTATACACACACAAACACATATACACACACAGACATGGACAGACACACAGACACACACACATATACACACACAGACACACACAGGCACACATATACACACACATATGCACACACAGATACACACATGTATATGCATACACAAATACACACAGACACACACGTATATACATACACAGACACACACGTATACACATACACAGACACACACATATACACATACACAGACATACACATATACACACACAGACACAAACACACACGTATACACATGGACAGACACACGTATACACAAGCACAAACACACACACATACACACACAGAGAGACAGAGACAGAGACAGAGAACAAAAAAATAAAGTCTGGGATCACCTCTGCCACATCTGCTGTCTTCTGACCTCTCCCCTCCTCACTCTGTCTTTCACAGTCTTCTGTGTTTAGTTGGACTTTTGAAGTAGCAAACTATGACACCCTTCTGGTCCCCTTTTGCATGTTTTCTGTAGATATGTGCCTGCTTCCTTAATGATGTGCAACACTGTAAAGATGTCATCATCTCAAATCAATGCCAATTTAACTTTAATTGCGTGAAACTCTATTGTTTCCTTCTGTGTCACAGTTTTATCTTTTTTTTCTTTTTTTTTTTTTTTTTCGGAGCTGGGGACCGAACCCAGGGCCTTGCACTTGCTAGGCAAGCGCTCTACCACTGAGCTAACTCCCCAACCCCCAGTTTTATCTTTATAACCTTGTATACTCAGTAGTTTACAATTATTTGTATGCATTTGTCTTCTAAAGCCTGCTGAAACATAAATGGAGTTATGGAGTTACAAACCGAAACTGTAACAACAGTGGCTTTTGTATTTCCCCACTTCTTTAGTCTCAGAGAAGATATTCATCTCTTGGTCCAGCTTTGAGCTGGTGTCTAATGACCTTTTATTTCAACCTGAGGACCTCTGTAGTGTTTCTTGCAGGACAGGTCTGGTGGCGAGAGACCCTTCAGCTTTTGTTGATCTGAGAATTCCTGATTTCTCCCTAATTTCTGAGGAGTAACTTGCTCGAGTCTTGCCTGGTAGCTCAGCGCCTGGCCCCTCCCAAGGCCAGCGTACGTTGTTCCTGCTAATGGGGCCTGTTTCCTTGTTTCTTTATAAGCCTCAGATCCTTGTATGACATTTTTTGTACATGCAAATGATTTATGTTGATACTATTCACCCCCAGCCCTCCACCTACCTCCTCTCTGACCTAGGCCCCATCGTCCTACACTCCCACTTCATGTTCTCGGGTGTTTTTTTTTGTTTTGTTTTATTTTTATCTTTCCTTTTAACCTATGGAGTCTAATTTGCACTCTCCTTATACTCTTGGCTATGGGATCATCCACTGGAACGTGTTTGACCTACCAAAAAACCACATCCTGATATTAATCTTTATTAAACTCTGGTTTCCTTAACTCATGTTTCCACTAGAGTTTTGACAGAAATTTCTCTGAATTCCTGGGTCTTCCCGCACTTGTGCACCTTGGCTCTGTGCTCAGGCCTCCTACAACACTGAAATCATGCTCAAGGTGGTGTGGGAGATTTCCAGCACACAGCTGCCTGTAGATGCCCTCATTCCTCAGAGGCCTCCTCTAGTTCGCCCAGGCCTTACATGGTTTCCGACTGTGCTCTTCCCCCCAGGAGTCTGCGGGCCTGTGATCTCCAGAAGCATTTACAAGCTGTGCAGTCTGCTCTTCCTGCCCCAGTCATGGCGACTTTGCCACCCTAGTGCATGCTGGCAGATGAGAGCATGGGCACACAGTCCACTTTGAGGACTGTCTGCTTGCTCTCCTGGCTGAGGGGAGACAGAGGACACAGAACCCTGGTGCTCTGTGCCAGATCTGCCAGCCCACAAGCACGAACCTGTGACACTGTTTTGGAAGTGGAGTCTTCTTGATTCTTTGCTTCATTTCTGGAAAACTGTCCATCCCCTAGAGCCCTGGCCAAGTTAGGTCAGGCAGCATCTTCTTGCTTTGGCCCAGAGCTGGGTATTTCTGCCAAGTAAGGAGTATAAGGTTTTCCAGTCTGCTGTTTTGTTGACTGATTAATTCCTTTTAAAATTACGAAAGTAAGAATGTGTGAAGCTGTGTTGAGGTAAATCATTAATTAATCAATCAATTAATTAATTAATTATATAGAGCTCAAACTTCTGGTGTCCGTCCAGCTCCCGAAGCTGACAGACCTAGACTCCTAAGAATTTTGGTGAGAGAGAAGCTTCTTTTTCTAGCAGACAGCAGTCAATGGAGAAATATATCACTAGCCATAATGCTTCCAACCAGAGACTGAACGCTCAGCCCTCAACAGGACACCCATCACACCACCCACTACTGAGGCTCAAGGAGCATCGTGGAAGGGGAGGGGGAAGTGTTAGAGTCAAGGAAGGGAAGCAGTGCTGTGAAAGCTCACTTCTAGATGAACTCATGAACTCATGGTGGCTATGGTCATCTACGCAACGTCAAGTTAGCCAAAACTCTGGCAGAGATGGGGCCTTACTCCTTACTGAAAAGATATCGGCAGTTGATAGCACCTGAGGGAGGGAGAATCAATTCTTCTTTAAGGATGTGGCCACTGATAAGCCTCCCTTCCGGCAGCGGGTGCTCTGCACCCATGCAAGTGTGAACAACACTAACTGAACTTAGGGGGCTATCATAAAAACAAAAGAAAAAAGTTGGAGGGTTAATAAAGGGACTAGAGGGGGAAATAGAGAATAGATATGCTTGTATTTCATTGTTTATGTGTATGAAATTCTTTAAAACAAAGAAAAAAATTAAAAATCGGATAAAAGGGAAAATCTTTCCTACAGAGGAACGCCAATAAGAAAAGAGGAAGGGGTCAGAAAATCCTGGTGGGTGCCACTCAGGCAGAGCCAGGCAGGACACTGATGGGCCCCACATATCCCCACAGCACTTACTAATCCCAGCAGCTCAACTTCTCAGTAGGGAAGTCCTGAGCCAAGTACGAAGGCAAATGTTCCAGTGCGGTCCAGGTTGAGGGAAAGGGGAGAGGCAGGAGGAGGGACGCGAGTGGGAGGGAGAATGAGGCAAAACTCACGTCCTTGACCAGAAACACATCCAACCTAACATGGAGAGACAGATTGTGGGTTCTGTGCCAAAAACCTAAACCCCTCAAAAGAGCAAAGTCAAGAAATGCAGAAGCAGACGGGCAGATGCCTCGTGGTTAAGATCAGGTGCTGCACCTTCTGAGGACACGAGTTTAGTTTCCAGCACCCATGCAGAGCACTTACAACCATCTGTAAACCCAGTTGTGGGGGACCTGATGCCTCTGCCATGAACGAAGAGAAAGAGGAGACAAAGAGGCACTGAGGACGGTTCCCAAAAGGCAGGAACCACAGACACGAACCTCTGTACTTTGGCCATTTGTCAGTATCTATGACGAATGCAGCCACAATGGCTGAGGGGTCAAAGCCTTGTAGTGGCTCTCAGCAGCAGGGTAGCCTGGCCCCAGCGGGTTGGATGTGGGGATACAAGAACAAGCTGAGAGGCCCAACACAGGCAGGAGTGAACAGCTGTGATGACAAACGCAGCCACACGGTGAAGGTCCCACAGTTCCAAATGCTGGCACCGTGGCCAGGTGAGCTCCTCTGTGTGACCCCCGCCCTGTGTCCAGGGGGCACACCCATATCTACCAGGGGAAGGGCACGCTTCTTAAACTCTGGTGGTTCGGAAAGGATTATGTACATACAGCGTGCGTAAGCAAAAGTTGACGCAGACAGCAAAGCACACATTGGTTAATACAGGGAGGGAGCACAGGGGAGCTCCTGCTTCTATTTCTGCAACATACCTGGAAATTCAAACCCTATCAAGATTAAAGTCCCTCTGTGCTATGTGACTGGAAGACTTGGGTGGATGAGAGGGCAGAACGGAGCAGCCACAAACCTCACCTGGGCACAGATGCGCAAGGGCCGGGGCGAAGGCAGCAGCTCAGGAGAGGAGAGGGTGACTGTCTCCAGGATGGACCCCAGGAGTGGGTGGCACAGGAGTCTGAGGCAGCCAATGGATGGGGCAGGTGTTCCAGGTGTCCCAGCCACGGCCTAGTGTCCCTTCCCATTTCCAGAATGCCTACACGGGGCCAAGACCTTGTGGTGGCTCTCAGCAGTTGGGCTGCCCAGCGCTGGCACTGATGGGCAAGTTGAAACGTGTGTAGGGTTGGTAGAGAGAGAAAGGTGAGAAGCAGCCCCCTGCCACCAGGTTTGCTCAGGATTAGACAGATTGAGGGAGAGCAAACAGAAGTGGGGCCTCAATGTCCTGTCCCTGAACAGAGATGCCAAACGGACAAACAGGCCCTTCCCTCCTCTCCAGGAACCCTGTTGTTGACTCGCTGCCCACGAGGTTTGCTAAGAGGCCTATGGCCTCCTTCCCCCATGGCCCTGTGCTGAGAAAGGCACCTGGTACCAAAGCCAACTGGATACCCACACCCAGGCTGCACTGGCCTCTCCCCAGTAAGCTCATACCACCTAGCCACAGGGCCCCTGTGGTAACTGGGCTATGGAGCCCCAACCCAGCCAAAGGACACACCCTATGCAGGTCTGGGCACTGGGAAAAGGGACACATAGCCTGCCCTGTCCAACAGGTCTCTTGCAGGAGTCACAGGCCCAGAAAAACCCTCTGCTATCATGTTCAGATGCTTCCTGTCCCGGGGGCCCACTCGTGTCTCATGGCAGGAATATAGCCAATGCTCAGAAAGGAGCAAGGAGGAAACACATGAACTGTTAGTTCATGCTCCTGGGAGGCACGAGTCTGAGCTGCCCGGGACCAGCATTATCATGAGAAAGCCCAAAAGACACACTGCAGATATGAAGGAGTGACTTAGTCATAAGGTCTCTGGTCCATTCGTCTCAGACTCCTGTGTATGGAGAGGGGCTGCAGGCTGAAGCCCACAGATGGGCTAGCTTAGAACGGCTGCCAGGTGAGCCTGAACAGGACATCCATACATCAGTCAGGGAACCTGCACGTATGACTAGACACACCCCCACATGCAAACAGTGAGCCATGGCTCTGAGCTCTCTAAAAGCAGACTTTGCACACCAGCCCAATAGTCACTGCAGAGACCTTTGGGGAGGTGTGGATGGAATCTCAGCACGGCTGTTAACATCCAGTTCTCAGGACAGCTGCCAGGCACTTCCCAAGCCAACACGGGCTCTGGTTCTAGCACGGCCACCTTAGCAGCGTACTCAGAACAAGGGCCCCGAGCAGAATCCAAGTACAGGGTTTCCATGCTGGGGGACTTCATCCCAGCGCCTCCAGGGTTCACAGCAGGATAGAGTCTCGGGGATGCTCTTCTTTTGTGGAATCTGGAGGTGCAGGAGTTGCCTGCTGAAGATGAGCCCAGCCTCAGACTATGGAAGCCTGTCTGGCAGTGGGCCAGTAGGAAACTGATCTCCCTCTATTTCACAGAGGAAACCCAGACCTGGCTTCATGCTGAGTAAGGCTGCATAGGGAGGAGGCTGACCCCTATCCTGGTGGAGCTGACTGGGATGCAGGAAGAAATCCAAGTCCAGAGATGGCAGAAACTTCTGAACCCCTGGGCTGTGTTTCAGTGTGTGAGGTAAGGTGTCCCTCTCACCTGGGAAATGTCAGAGGCACGGGCTCCTCTTGGTGGAAGGAAGAGAATGGAGCCAGAGTGTGAGTAGAGTGAAGCTGTCTTAGCAGGTGCCCCTAGATGCCTCTGTCCCCTTCAGTGTCCCCTGCGCAGGCTAACATCACTGGAGATCACTTCTCTAAGGCTGGAGCCCTTGGTGCTCTTAATGGGGGAAGTGGACTGAGACACTACAGAAGGATATTTTCAGGTGGGTCTGAGCTAGGCACAGGCCTGGAGACCTATGGATAGTAAAGTGGTCTTGGTGACTGCTTGCTGGCAGCTGACTTACAGTGTCAAAGGGCATGAGCTGTTGCCTTGAAGGAAGATGGGTTTACACTTGACTGTGTCAGTTATGATCTGTCTTGAAGACATTCGCACACCTATACTCTACCTGGCATCCCCACCAGGCCTCAGAAATCCATCACTCAGCAATGGGGACTTCAAGGGTAAACCTAAGCATGGCCCATTACGTGGGTTTGGGAATCTGAACAGCCTCTTCAGGGTTGGGGTAAGGTAACTATGGAAGCTTGTGGTCGAACATGTCTGCACGGGTCTGCTCAAGGGTCCACCCCTGATCATCTATCTTGGGACTGTAGACAGCAGCACTGTTTGCTTGCCTCTAAAAGCACTAAGGAGTCTCTCTTCACGTCTGAGCATCCTCAAGTACCAACCTGTCCTTATCTTAACCATTGGAAGACCACAGGTCAACTAGAGTTTGGCCATGGGACTTGAAGAGGTTTCTCATCCCTGACCACCAATGGACCATACTCCCCTCCTAGCCTTGTGCTGCTCCCTCTTGCCCATAGATGCTTCAACAAGGGTTCCCCACCTTGCCTTTCGAGGAAGTAAGTCACAGGGAGCTGCACCTGGACTCTGACTTCAGACCAAGCAGATGCCCCACTGTGGGTGAAAGCAAGGTGCTGGGGTACTAGGTGAGGGGTCAGGAGGAGCCTATCCAGTCCTCTGTCCATCCTGTTCCCAACTTTGGAAGCTTCTAAAACATGGAGGGGGGACCTTCCACCCTGCGCCTCCTACAAAGGTCCTGAAGTTAGTCCTTCTTAAGCCTTCATTCCCTTCAGAGGAGCTGGGGCCAACCCACATTCATGGGGCCTTGTTCAGATACATCAGCTGTAAAAGGTTTTCTTGCCCCCTTCCATGGAAAGTCCAGGTGTGGGGTCAAGGGGCTACCCCTGTGGCCAGGGTAGAGACCATCAAGATGTATGTAGGCTCCTGTCCAGCTCTTTGGCTCTTTTCAGAAACAATGCATTGCACAATCTGGCTGAGGCTGTGGTGGGGGAGGGTGTGCAGGTAAGAAAGGTAGCCATTCCCACCCTGGGGCATGAGATCTGGTTGCTTCCTGCCAGCACACCCGCCACGATTCTAGGCAGAAGTGACTAGGAGGGAGGACCTCAGTCCATGGGTACTCCAAGAGCTAGGGGATTAATGACCAGCGCACTACCCCACTGAGAGGAAGAGGTGGCTCTCTGGGATACCTGATCCTCTCCAGGGGCAATGGCACTGATTAAGGACTGGCAGCCACTAAGAGGTCAGTGGGGTAAGCGGGCAGCAGAGTAGACTCCCATAGCCAGCCAGCCAGCCTTCTTGCCTATACGAAAGGTCACGGTGCCTCAACCCGGAAGTGTCCCTCTCGGCACCGGTCGTGGATAGGGATCAAGCTTCAAAGCAGCCCATACCATGGGAAGCAAACAATGCAAGCTGTAGGGCTAGGGGGAGTGTCTGGAACCCTTAATACTATGCTGATAGGACTTGTCTGCCTGAAACCCAATGCCAGGCATATTGCAAGGCCTGCCATTGGGACAAAACCCTTCTGACTTGGGGCCAGACAGGGACTAGATATATCTCTGATTTTCCTAACTTGAAGATTACATTCAGGCAGGATGGACCTGAAGGTGTCTTGGCAATCAGACCAGGCCTTGACTGGCAGGGCCGACAGACAGGTAGAAGGACTGTAGTTCTCCAGCTGAGCCCAGAGCTTGCCTGTCCAGTGGGAACATCTAGGAAGAACTAGAGGGCTGTTCTTACAGGTTCCCTTAGACTCTGGGAAACTCCTGTCCCCTCTAAGGCTTCAGTTCTGCTTTGTGCTGTCCACAAGGAGCAGTCTACCCAAGAACAAAAGCCCAGATCCAGAACGACACAAAGGGGCAGAACTGGGCTTGCTCCACCTTATGGTGGCTTTGAGGAACACAACTGAACTCCAGAAAGCTGGTTTCCCAACTGGCCATGAAGGGTTGCAGGAGCCTTAGACTAGACCCAGCGGAGCCTGGTTCTTATATCTGAGGCAGCATGAAATAGAAGCACTGGACACTGAATTCCTGGAGGCTGGGCTTGGATACATGAGTCCGGGTTCCCGTGTACGCTACCAGCTTGCTGCCTTGCTGGGTGAGACACAAAGACCTATGTGAGAACTGTGTTCCTCCCCTCAGGCCACGCCACAGACATTTAGACAGAATCGGACCACAGTCCACTCTATCTACTCCACACATGTCCAGTGACCACAGCTCTGAGGTTCCCACCCTGAGCCCCAGGATGCTTCCAGGGACACAACAAGGTCTAGATGTTTATCTCCTGTCTTGTCAAGTTATAGCTCCTGCTTGCTAGAAATGTCTAGGTCCAAAAGACTGACATTTTACCCTCTGCTCCTAGTGTCTACTCTAGAATTATTCACCCTGCTGCCCTCCATGTGTCTGCTCTTGAGTTCTGGAGCAGCTGAGCACTGGAAAGTGGAATGGGCTACTCCGCCTCCACTTCAGGCCTCTCTGGGCCATGGGATATCCAAACTTGCTTGGCTTAGCTGGTCACCACCAGATCCCTCTCATCCGTTCATACACTGATACACTTACCCATTTACCACTCAGTCAACCACTTGATCACCAGTGCCTTCATCTACTCCCACAATAATCCACTCCTTCATTCATTCATCCACTGGCTCACATACTCATTCATCTGTTCATTCATTCACTAATTTACCCATTCATTCATTCATTCATTCACTAATTTACCCATTCATTCATTCATTCATTCACTAATTCCCTCACACGCTCACTCCACCACCCCTTCCTCACTTATTTACTCATTCTCCCACTCATTCAATTACTTACTCATTCACTAACTCACTCATTCATTCACTAATTCACTCAGACATTCTTTCATTGTCCTCTCCAAGGATGCTTTTGACTCTGAGCATCATGTCAGCGTCTGTGTAGTGACTGTCACCTTTTGGGGTGTACCCTCTCTGGAAAAAGAGGCAGAGGACTCCTCAGCGGCCTTCACTGGGCTTCCAGGCCCCTAGTGAACAGCCTGACATATGAGCTCTCTAGAGTACAGGCCTGACCTTGTTCAGCTCCTGTATCATGTTTGCTTGTTTGTTTGTTTGTTTTAACAAAACACACACAAAGAGAGAATCCACAAATGCTCTTGAGTATATTTATAAAACATATTGGTCATTTCCTGGGGATGGGGGACACAGGAGCAGGGCTGAGGTGAGAGCGAGGCCAAGCAGCTGATACCTGCATCCAAGTGACTGTCATTCAAGTGACTGTCATTACTGGGACCCTTCGGTGATAATGAAGTTCTTTCAAAAGGAGCCCGTGGCCATCACGCTCCTAATCAGTGGAGAGGGGCCTCTCCCACCTCCAAGTACATCTGGGGTCCCTCTTGAAGAGGAAACAGCAGGTAGGTAGAATTCAAGCCACTTGGACTAAAGTACATGTCCTGCTGGCCTCAGGAGGACTTCTTGGTTGGGACGGCAGTGCTGCTTGGTTTACTGGAAAGGCCCAAGGGTGTCCTCGCTGACCCTGAATGCTGACTGCTGGCCAGGTTCCTCACTTTCCTTGGACTTGAACTCTTGTTCTGAGGACTCTGAGTGGCTTGTGTCACCTGGCGCATGGCACCGCTGGCCCAGGCAGCCACACTTCTCAACCTGGGTGTAGCTGAAGGTCCGACTGGAGCCGTCATCACAGTGCAGAGTCACATTCCTCTGCGAGGTCTGCAGCTCCTGGCAACACTCACACTTGTGTTCCACTGTGTTGGCCTCCAGAGAGTACCTGTGAGTAGACCTGCTCAGCACCCGGTCTTGCTGGGAGCTGTCTGCCCCTGCCATAGACTCCGTGTCCGGCTGGCATGGTGCCAAGCTCCTGAGGTCCTTGTCACCCTGTCTTCAAGACCCTATTGACTCACTTGCCAATTGCCCTGGGACAAATGTTTCTGCTACAGCTACCATTGGCCACCAAGTGTCCTAAGTCTACAACTAGATGCACAGGAGGTCCCTGCTGAGTACCTTGTATCTCTGATGCGTCCACAGATAACACCTTAAAAGTAGTCAGTACAGCCCAAGGAGCTTGGAACCCTGCTGATGCTACCTCGGGATTCATGAGTTATTAGAACAGTCTAGAAGCCCCTCTTTCTCACTCTGCCCTGCAACACACACCCTACTCCACCCCTGCTACCAATAGCACTTCTGAACACCCTCTGGGCTCCCTGGCACCCATACGTACATGGAGGTGCTGTCCCCACAATTGCCCTGGCAGTAGGAGAGGCTCACTGGGCCCTCAGAGCTGCAGTTTTGCTGACGGATGATCTGCTGTCTTTGGTGCACTGTACATTCTGGGAGGACAGGAAAGGAGGCAGAAGGTAAAAGTGTCTGTTCAGTAACATCCTGGGTGCCCCAGCCTGGGATCACCCCCTTCCTTGTCAGACCCCCACTTACTCTGATGGGGTATGAGACAGTCATAGCAGCATCCGTCTTCTCTCAGCTGAGCCTGGTCCTGTGCCAACAACGGGCCATTGTGAATGTCAAGGGTAATAAGGCATTGAGAAATGGAGGAATGAGCCACGAGGCCAAAGGCAAACAAGACTAGGAAGCCCTTCCACTAGAGAGGATGTGCCGGCTGGTCATACAGCGCTGCTCTCCCTCTCGTCTCCAGGCAGCTGCCCTTTAGGCTGGAGTAGGGAAGCCTACACTTACTTGTGAACAGTTCATCTTGGGACACTCTATCTTCATTGTCACCACCGTGAGTACATCTTGGAATTTCTCACACTTATGAGTCACACATGGGTTCCCAGGTTCTGGCCAGAACTCACCAGGCTGCAAAGAGGCCCAGGCTGTATAGTGAATGCCCATCCTCTGTCTCCTTTCAGCCTATTGCTTCCAGGGAGACACTTGCATAGGCCAGGCAAATGTCTGCGAGAGCCCCCAAGGTTCTAGGACCTTTTCTACTCAGCCTGGAACCCTCTTAGAACCCTGCATAATCATCCCTGAGCCTCCAGGATTTCGGCCACTCAGGGTCCAGTGCCCCCCCAGAACCCTGATTGCTCTGTTCACAGATGTTGTCCGTTTTGTGTTTTCTATACCTAGGTCAGAGACTTGGAGTAGTTTGGTGAGTGTTGTGGCTTTGCCCCAGCCTGGATGGAACCTTTACAGAGATGTGGTCTGCTGTTCCCAGCCTCAGTTCCCCTTCCTGAGGTCACCTAGCATGGCCCAGCTACTCACCTTGTAGAGGGAAGTGGAGTTATTGCTGTTTTTAAAGGGGCAGGTCTTCGGTACGCACTGGCCACAGCACTGCCCTGGAGTCGGCTGGTACTCAGAGCCCTGAGGAAGAATGGTGCTGCCTGAGTTCAGGCCAGAGGCACAGGCTGGTGAGAGCAGAAGTGGGACCAGTGCTCACCTTAGGACATTGGGTGTTACAGAGCTCAATCTCACAGCTGACTACAAAGCCATCGGAAAAGGCATTGCTGGAAACTTCACAGAGGCATCTTTCACATAGGCTGGAGGAGACCACCTCACCAGGCTGGAAAGAGTCCCGGCTGGGCATTAGTGGGCTCAGGCTTGAAAGAGACTCTCCCTATACTCCGACTGGCCGGTTGCCCTGGCTGCCCACCAAGCCAATTCATTCCCTTGGTGTTTATTGTGAAGAGACCGTGATTCAGGTGCTGTCATGGGGCGGAACCTATAACTCTGTCTCTATGTCAGGGCACCCACGATACCACATACTTGGGGAACAGAATAGAAAAGTACTGCTAGGGGAACTGAGGTGCTGGCATATCCAGTATCATTTCAGGGAGCAGATAGCTGCTAGAATCCTGATGGTCCTAGACGCCAGGTATTGGCAGCTTCAAGGATACGAGGGCCAACTTTAACTACACTGCTCTGAGCTACGTCCACGGAGGCTTTGTTCATGGGTCTGGGCAGGGTCTAGAGAGGCCCAAGAGCTCCTTGGCTTCTCAGATGGCCACCTGAGCTCCAAAGGGCTAGTGGGAAGCCCCAAGTGGGAACTCAGTCCCTGTAGGCTGGAAAGCCTGCACACCAGTGATTCCTACCTGGTAGAGAGTCCCGTTGACGTCACAGCCCTTCTGATCTGTTCAAAAGACATACTGGCTGCAGCCTGGGCCTTGCAGGGCACAGCTTGGCTTCTGCAGCAGTAAGTTCTGCTGCTAGATACTGGACCGCGTCAGGCTTCCTTCCCACCAAGGGCAACCACCCATCTCCAAGTATCCGAGTATCCGTAACTCCATCCTTCCCTGGGGAATTCCAGACCCCAGTGTGGCTTAGTGCAGGGGTTAGGGGCACTTACTGATGCAGTTCTGGCTTGGGCAGCAAGTTCCCTCCTCATATGTGACTATCAGGCTAGAACCCTCCGGGCAGTGCAAAGGAGGAGGGCAGTGGCTAGAGTTGCAGACTGTGGGTAGAGAAAGCTGTCAGAGGCTGGGCTTCCTCTGTACATATTTCTCTTCTGCTCTAAGGGCCCATCCCCCAACCTCAGGATGTCACGGCAGCTCCCAGAACCCCAGGAGCAGGCTCCTCAGGTTGGGCAGAGCCACCACACGAAATTGAAGAACACCTGCTAGGAGATTGTCAGCTCAGGATATAGCCAGGTCCCTTGGGCAATGTGCAAAGCCTGGGAAAGCATGGCTTCTCCTCCCCGCCTCCTGAGACCATGTACCCAGAGCTGGCTGCTGACTCAGTGTACCTCAAGAGACAGTCCTACCCATGGATATGGAGGCAGTAGCAAAGGCTCACCACAGCTGAACTGGGAACAACACTGGCCAGCCTCCAGGGCTACAGACACTGGCACAAAGCCGGGTTCTGGACAGGTGGGCTGGGGGCATAACTTCTCTCGGCAGGTCAGCATGCCCTCCTTACAGATGCAGTCCTGGCAGTTGATGCTGATGGTGTGGCCCGGCTATGAGGGAATGACACATGAGCCTGACCTGTGAGTGACCTGCTCAGCCCAGGGGCAGCTGTAGCCAAGCCTCACAGTCAAGCCCCACATGTGCTGAGGGCCTGTGCAGCAATCCTGGGGAGAAGGCTTCCCAAGGGCAAGGCCTGAGGCACGGAAGGCCAAGCATGGAGGTCAGGAGCTGAGGTGGGAAAGGGGCTTCGTTTAGTGAGCAGCCCTTCCCTACAACTCATCACATGTCTCTTCAGGGAATAAGGAGTCCCAGGAAAGAACAGGGCTAAACCAGTCCTTATGAGACACCCAGCAGCTCCAGAACACAGGCAGGACAAGCCCCAGGGAAGATGACCTTCCTGGATCCTGTTGGGGACACCAATACTCTCCCTGCTTTCATCTGGCCTTTGGCACACTAAGAAAGCCCCCACCCCAGCCCTACACCGCCTTCGTTGGCAGTGCCTCCCGCTTCAGTCTCTAGTCCCCAGAGACCATCACCATTTATACCTACCTCCACAGGTTCCCCATGAGGCCCCAGACACCCTGTGGAGAAAAGTTCTGTCATTTGGCCACAGAAATAAAACCCATTGGGCACCACAGCGGGATCTGGGGTCAAGTCACATCCTGCCCCTCCAAACCCACACTCCATGCCCTTGGGGACATACATTGGCAGGAAGGCACGCAGATCGAGTCATTAGAACTGAAAAGTGTCATGTCGTCTGGACAGAAGCAGCCCTCTGACTTAGGACCAGCCTCTTGAATGGCCCTGTGAAAAACAGAATTGATGGGTCCTTCACCCCCAAGTAAGAAAGGGTCCAGCTTCCGAGAGTCAAATGGCAGAATTGGATACCCAGGTTTGTCAGCCCTGTGAACAGAGTACTGGCACTTACAAGCTTAGGCTGATGTCATCATTCCTGTAGCAGTAGTGAGGGTTGGAAGAACCACAAGGCTGGTATACTTGGTTTTCAGGGCACGTGAATGCTGCATGGAGAGAGAGTCACACCTGAGAAGCTGTCTCAAGGCCCCACTTCTGGGTTCCTCCAAGCCTCAGCCATTGCTGAGTGCTGACACCCACTTAGAAGTCATTGATGTGGCCCTTTAATACAGTCCCTCATGTTGTGGTGACCCTACAACCATAAAATTATTCCACTGCTACCTCATAACTGAACTTCTGCTACTCCTTTGGATCTAATGTAAATATCTGATGTACAGGATATCTGATATTGGATCCCTTGACCCACAGGTTGAGAACTGCTTGTCTAGGTCCTTAGCTCTATTGTTTGTCCAAGACAGGCAGCACCCCAAGCCCTAAATCCAAAGACACCTTAACTTGACAAACCCCCTTTCTCACAATAAACCCAGAGCTTGGAGACTTCCCTCCAGGGAAGACTGGTCCTGAGTCTGGATGGCCTTCTCCTTACCCAGGCTATCTGCCTAGTGCCCCTAAATGCTCACAACAGAGGATAGAAAGGTGACTTGGCTGGGCACTCACGACAGGTGTTGTTGGTATAGCTTCTCCAGGGGATACACACGCCTTGGGCTGCACATAGTGATGCATAGAGCTCCAGGCCTGAGCACACCACCTCCAAGTCCAACATGTGACAGTAGTCAAATAAGCAGCCTTCATAGAACTGCAGCGGGGGGATGATGTCATGGCAGAGCTTGAAGACGCTGTAGGTGGGCAGAGACAACCATGGGGCTGTGTACATCCATTCTATTCAACTTGCCACCCAGAGGCGGACTTCCAGATCTGTGACATCCCCTCAGAGGCAAGGTCCTGGGCAATGACTAAGTACCTATGAGACTGTCTTCCAAAGGCATCCCACCTCTGTGTGTTCCAGAAAAGATATTAGCCAGAGTGTTGCTTCCTGATATGCCTCCCCCCTCAGGCTCCCTCATTCTGAAACCCAGGCCTCTCCCCTCAGGCTCCCTCATTCTGAAACCCAGGCCTCCCCCCTCAGGCTCCCTCATTCTGAAACCCTGGGTGTTGCCCAGGTGCAGGCAGTGACTGATGCCCATTACCACTGAGAGGAGCTGGTGGAGGACTTCAGAGACAGCCAACACAGCCACTACCAGCCCTACAATAGCATTCCAGCAACAACTGCTTGACAAAATCCACAGAGACAATGCCCAGAGTCTGGAACAAGGCAGGTCTCACTTTTCTTAACGACCATGTAGCTTTTGGCAGATGGGGCCAGCAAGGTTACCCCACTTCCTGGAGTCTTACTCGCTTAGGATGAGCTGACAGAGTGGCGATGGTGAGCACGGAGTAGGTGTAGACCTGGGTACCATTGAAGTTGGTGTTGGTGGAGGCCCTTGGCAGGAAGGCTGGTTGGGCACCTTCCAGTGGAGGGACATCTCAGAACAAGAGGAGGCTACGGAACCCCCAGGCAGGCGGCATTCATCCTTTTTGTCATTGGTGCAAGTGCCTGCAGATAAGACGGGTGAGTCAGCTAGGCAGCAGGAGACCTGTGCCCAGTGTACTCCCGTTGAGGAGCAGAACTGGCATCGTGTCGCACTCCCTTTCCTGTGCATCTGGCTTCCCCAGAAGTCAGCTTGGTTCCCGGTGTACAGCAAAGCCGCCAGGGAACAACAGATGTGAACCATGTGGTGCACAGTCTGAACTCCCTCTAGGCCCATGTGGAGGCTACACTATCCAGAGTGGAGCTTACCGCATTGGCCCTCCGTGTTGTTGGCAAACAAGTTGAAGGGCACCTCAACTGAGAAGATGAGGCCTGAAAACATGACCTGGACACCAATCTCTTGGATGGTGACATACATCTTGATACCCACACGGGAGATGACAATGCCATTCTGCTGGAAGCCAGGACTCACGACCTTGTTGTTGAAGATGATCTGGATACAGGCAGCAGCAGAAAGTTTAGGATTAGGGTCCCTATCCCAGACCAAGCCTGCCAAAAACCCCTCCACACGCAAGGGCGTGCCCACCTGGTTGGTCATGACCCCGTGAACCGGCCTGCGGGTCAGCACCACACGGTCCTGGTGGTACTCGACAATGATGGACTGTGGGCAGGAAACACTGTCTCCCAGGTCACAGTAGTAGTTGTCAATGAGCACACGGAAGTATCCAAACACAGGCACAATCTGCTGCACCAGCACGTATGTGCAATTATCCAGAAAAGTGTAGTAGGTGCCGTCAAATGTGATGTAGTGGGGGTCACCCCAGCCGCTGCAAACACCTGCGGGTGCCGGGTAGCTTATAGCAGGGCCTCCATACCACCTCATGAAGTGACTCTTACTCAGCTAGTCCAACCCCTCCCCTGTTGCCTGCAAATCAGAAACTCCAGAAACCATTGTACCCTTCTGACACACGGATGGTGCCTTCAGACTCTGGCCTGGCAGGCCCTTCATAAGCTGCTGAGGTTCTAAGACACAGAGGAAGCTTCTCTTCTCCCACTGGGGTCTATGGCTCTGGGACTCCATTCTCTCCACTTGGCATCCCCATCCCTGCCTTGATAATGGAAAATCTTTCCTAGTGTCCACTTCATTCTCTCCTCCTCGGTCATGCCTCCCCTTGTTGAACCCTAGTTCCACTCACACTGGCACTGGTAGTGCTGGCAGCAACCGTCCTGGTCATCCACCTTCAGAGGTGGATAGCCATTGGCACAAGATGGCTCCTTCACCTCTGGACACTGGCGTGGGCTCAGAGAGACAACATTGTTGCCCTCACATGTGGCTTGGGAACAATTAGGCATGGGCCAGGTCTCCCCTTTCTGCAGAAACAAAGCCAGTTGTGGGTCTGAGTCCTGAGCCATGGGACCATTCTTCAGTTTTCAGGGTTGTATCGCCCCATTCCAGCCCATGGTCTCACCTCACCCCTGCTAACTTATGGAACTGGATATAAGGGCGCATGATATGGAACTGCCCCTCCCCATATGTCATGCCTTTCCACGTGCCACTACGTCCATGGAGTACACCATCCCCTCTGCCACCTGCACTCTCATTGGGGGTACTTTTAAGCTCCAGCCCCAACACCCCCACTACTTGGCAAGAACATCCGTACCTGCAAAGCACAGACCAGCCCTGCAAGGCCATAAAAGAACCCAGCCCAAAGCTCACCCTGTGTCAACTGGGGACCGGTGATCTTCATGGGGATTGACGCTGAAGTCTAATTGCAAATACACAAAGGTCTCCACAGTGGCCATGAGTCTCCAGAAAGGATAGAAGATAGACTTACCAGTCTTGGAGGAAACACATTGCACCAATCCTGCTCAGTGACAGGTGGGGCGGTAGATGTAGATAGAGTTGGTGTACGGGGTGGCATGGTGGAGGGGCAGTCCTGACTAACCCCTTTGACCACCTGACAATCATGGCTGCACATCGCATAGTAACAGTGGCCGTCAAGGTCTGTCTGGTTGTAGATGATGGTTCCTGCCAGACAAAGAAGTATGAAAAACTTGGGAAGGCCCTGGGAGAAAAGTCTGCTTCCAAGGTAGTGGGCTCCCAGCCTCAAGACTTTCTACTTGATGAAAGGATAAGACGGGAAATGTTTGAAGGCAATTGGGGCACCATGTGCCGAAACCAAGGATGTTCACAGAAGAAAATAAGGAAAAAGAGTACCTTAGAATTCCCCATACAAATATCTCACTTACCCAAAGGGTATAATTGGCCTGACATGGTGCAGAAACAACGGGTGGTAGAGTGAACTCTAGGACTGGTAGATGAGGATGTGGACACAGATGATGATGACACAACTGGAAATGAGGTCTTGTGGGATGTCACAGGAGTCCGATCGGTCCTGAGGCAGTCTTCAGGAACGTGACAGCAAAGCAGTCGCACCTCATAGTTGAGGCACATACCAAAGGTGGGTCCCTGGTCACTATTCTTGCACACCAGGCCCACGCTGGGGTCACACTGCACCACCTGACCCAGATCCTCCATCGCTCTCTCAGGGTAGTCCTTAGCCCTGCATTCCAACCGTGTGATCTCCTCTGGCCAAGGACAGAGTCTCTCTCCGCTCTTCTTGATGTTGCCATAGGTTTCCAGGTCCCCTCCATGTGGACCGGGAACTGGGAAGTCAGTGTCAAGCCACTTGGTCCAGTTGCACTGTGGCTGGCAGTGGGCAGTCACTGGGGAACGAGTCACCTCAAAATGAGAGCTGGAACCCGTGGTGCTGGTAGGAATGGAGGTGGTGCTGGTTCCAGGAACAGAGATCGTGCTGGTTTTCCCCACGGATGTTGTGTGGGCCATCTGTGTAGAGCTGGTTCTGATATCCGTGGTAGAAATGGTGCTGCTTTCTCCTATGGGCGGTGAGCTGGTGTGGGTTCTGTGGGTGGTGCTGACTCTTCCTGTATTTGGTGAGCTGGTGTGGGATGTGGAGGTGGTATTGTCTGTCTGTACAGAGCTGGTGATGGTGTCCCGGGTGGACACTGTGCTGGGTGTCGGCCTTGTTCCTGGTTGAGGGGTTGTGTGTGGACTACCTGTGACCCAGGTCTTGGTGTTTACGACTGTTGAGTGACCACTGGTATTCTCGGTGGAAAAGGAATATGTGTTTGTGATCCAGTTCGTCTTTGTTTTTATGCTGACTCCATGTGAGGTGGGATGTGTGGTAGCTGAAGTTGTGGAACAGATGTTTACTATGGTGCAGCATTCTATCCGGATCTCATAGTTGTAGCAAATGGGTGGCAGCTGGTTCTTGTTCAAACAGATCAAACCCACTTCTCGGCTACAGGTCACATCCTGTCCCAGCTCTTGCAGTGGTGTGTTGGGAAAGAACTGAGCCCTGCACTCAACATTCTGTGGCTTCTCACAGAACTTGTATCCTTTGGCTCTCAGGTTTCCAAAGGTGTCAAAATCGCCACTGCTTCTGCCAGGCCCAGGGTAGCTGCCATCTATCCAATCAGTCCAATTGCAAAGCTCCTTTCTGCACCCATGAGTTATCTCAGGGGAGGCCAGGGTGGACCCTAAGGTTGAGATGGACACAGACGATGTGGCTGGAGTTGGCTCTGGCATTGGGCTTGTGGTGGGCAGAGTTGTTTTAACAGTGGTAGAACTGACTGGAGTAGGAGTCGATCGAGCTGGAGCTGATGAAGAAGGTACGGAGGAAGAGGGAGAAGGACCTGCGGTATGGGTAGAAGGACCTGAGGCAACTGTGCTATATGTGTGCTCAGTTGAGGTGACAGGGACTGAGGAGGTTGTGTCCTCCATGGTAGTTGTCCTGGAGACTATCAAATGGGTGGTCTGGGTAGGACCAGTGGAGGTTGGACAGTTGATGGGGGTACAGCATTGGATTTTGATCTGGTAGTTGTCACAGAGCCCTGACACTTGGTCACTGTTGTAACAGATCAGCCCTACAGTTGTGCTACACTCCACATGCTGCTGTAGTGCATGGAAAGGCACCCCAGGGTTATCCTCAGCACGGCATTCCACTGCTTTTGGCACTGGGCAGATCTGGTAGCCATGGGCACGGAGGTTCTCCAGAGTGTCAAAGTCACCACTGTCAATGCCACGTCCAGGATGGCTGATATCCATCCAGGGAGACCAGAGGCACTCCTCTTGGCAAGCTGGCATGGTTAAGGTGGAGGCTGAAGTAGATGTAGTCAAGACAGAGGTTGTTTCAGGGGTCTTCACAGACGATATGCTGCTGGCTTTCGACACGGCCTTGCTTGGGGACCCCGGGTACACTACGCTCGGGGTAGGGCTGGAATGTGTGCTGGAGGGTTGCAGTGAGGTCATGACTGTGGACAAAAGTTAACAGGGGTGAACACTGGGGCCTTGGGGCTGTCCACCTGGTCCCTGTCATAACCTCACACCTCATTCATTGACTCCCTTGTGGGTCTCACCACCCTGGTCATATCAACTTTGAAAACTGAGCATTGTAGCTGTACCAGTCAGCTTGTCTTCCCAGACCCTGCCTTCTGGTGGGCAGAAATGGAGTCTAGTGGGTCCATGACCAGACAAATTAATCTCTAAAGGGAATCTACTCTCTGAGCTATGCCTTGAGAGGAATCTATATGCTAAAACCCCTCAAAACTAGTTTGGGACCTCAGAGATGCCTAGTAATCCATGCAGTGTGAAGCAAGCAGGCAACTATGCATTCTGGGAGAATCTCGTGTTCATGCAAGCCTGGCCTAGTTCATGCAAGCCTGGCCTAGGACCATCTGTACTTGAAGATTCTAAACTAAGGCCTGTTAGGCTGAAACGCCTGCTTGCCCCACACAAGCTGGCTCTCTATCCCCCAACCCCACCCACATAGATAAAAATCCTCCATCCCCTTAGAGAAAACTCCTCGTCTCCGAGTTTCTGGCAACCCACCTGAGAGGGCCCATCCAGGGGCTCAGTTTCTGACCAAGTATGGACACTGTCCCAGCTCCTAGCTAGTGCATCATCACTCCTCACCTAAGCTCTATAAAACCCCTAGCTTTAGCCTGGTTACCTCACCTGCGAGATCGGTGAACCCACCTGAGCTGCCTTGTGATAAATCTGCCTTTATATACTTTTAATCTGGTCTAATCTGGCCAATATTTGCATCACCAAGAGAGAGAAAGCCTTTTAAGGCCCACATTCTCTTGAGATCATGTCCAGTAGCTACAGAAAGCAGTACCATGAACACCAGGCCTGCCAGAATGGGTCAGTGAGATTGATCCCTTTCTTCTCTGGAACAAAGCAGGGTACTCCTATCCCTTCCCAGCTCTTGCGCCCTTCTTGAGCCTCATGGCCTGCCACCAATATCCAGAGCTAGCCATTAACCTAATATTCAGCAAGAGAGGTGGTACCAATCAGCATGGAGAAGGATCCCCCAGAAAACCTAGCATTTTCTGCTGTTAGTCACATCTGTCTTACCCGGCGGTGTGGAGAAGGAGAAAGTGGTGGGGGGTGGGGGGCTGGTGGAACTGCAGGTGTCAACGATCCTCTCAATGGTGCCATTGTCCCTGCAGTGTGCAGAGATACAACCTCCCATGCCATCTGTCGTGTGGTAGATGGTGTCCCCAGGATGGTACCGTTGCCCATTGTAGGTACAAACACAGGCTGTGGGGAATAGATGTTTAGCCTGTCAGGATGTGCTGAAGTGCTGGCAATGAGTGCCCCGTCCCACACACCACCCCATCTCCAGCTCAGAGAGAGCTGCAGGTACTCACCACCAGCATCATGGGTACAGTTCACACCACTCTCCGTACAAACGCTGTCAAGAGAAACAAGAAGTGGAACTGAGCGCACAGGAACTGGAACTGTCTGCAGAACCTTCTGTGCTTAGAGTTGGTGATGAAAGAGCCCTGTCACAGCCCAAGCTGGAGGCTGAGGTCCCGCTGCTCTACTAAGGTCACACTCTCTCAAACATCACCCCTGTCAATAACCAGTGGGGACAATGTGGACTTTGATGGACATTGTCCCTCATCCCTGGGAGGACATCTGGACTGAGGACACAACACATTCACATACAGATGGATCTTAGGCCAAGAGTTTCCTCGCTCCCAGATGAGCCTTAGGACAAAGGCACCCCTCCTCTCACCTGAGCCCCATGCTGAGATTACCCTCCCCTCATTTGAAACCCCCAGGCCAAGGGTGCCCTCCCTGTCAGTCCAGCCTCAAGCCAAGGGTAACCTCCCTCCCAGCTGCGCCTAAGGCAACAGTGATCTCCCTTCTAGCTGAAGCTCAGGCCGCTGGGGTTCTGGCAGATATGCATTGCAGGAGGCCCACGAGGCTGGTAATGTCTTTCTCCTCAGCTCAACCTGGAATTGAGGTTCTAGACCTCAGGTTGATGCTATAAATAAGGTCAGTTCGAATCCCCACACCCCACCCAGTGTTTCAGGTTATATGTGACTGGCTAAGTGACTTACCAGGAATAACAGTTTTCGTCTGAAGGTATCGATGTACCTGGTCGGTACAACTTCCCATTGACACGGCAGGGTGAGGGGCTGACTGTACAGTTGGATACACACTGCATAGTGCCCTCATCAAAGATGGGGGCTGTTGGTGGGCACTTGGGGTAGCAGCCTGTGGACCAAGAAACCTGAGTCCCAGACAGAGTCTTCCCAGAGCCCTCTCACCACAGGGCCAAGGTCTGTCCCCTGGGACCAACCTCATCCACAACACTAGCGTTTGAGGTTGAAAGCATAAAGGTTCCTAGTGGGACCAGGAAAAATAAGAAGACCCTAGGCCTTAGATCCATGGATAGACCCCAGTCCCAATCCTAGGAACCCAACAGATCCTACCCCTTCCGGTTCAGCCTTCAACCTACCTTCCAGGCCACGGAGATCTTGTAGGCACTGTCCAGTAGGGTTCTGGCAGGTACGCATGCAGGGGGCCCCACACGGCTGGTAGTGCCACTCACACTGACCCTCTGGGTTGTAGTAGTCACAGAACAGTGCTGGAAAATGGAAAGATTTACTGGGATAAACCACTTCCCACCCCACCCTGAGAAAGGGTAACTCAGATAAAGGTCTCTGGCTAATGGGAGTGCCAGGAGCAGCAGCCACCAAATGGCACTCTCCAGGTACAGCAGCCACCCTCAGCCACAGCACTCCCTCAGGGCTCCACATAGACTGTTCTTAAGAAAGGGTACTGATGCCTCCACTGCAGAAGGTTTTCTGAGGCCAGGCCTCCTCCTCCAACTGCTCACCCTCATTTCTGTTTCACCTGCCTCAGGAAACTATTGGCCCTTTAATGCATCTTGAGGAAAATACCATCTGGCCTCGCTTGCCTGGAACCCTAGTCTACAGCAGATATCATAGCCCATCCCTGGCAGTTCCCAGCCCTTGGAGCTGCTCATATTAGAGACACCTGTTGAGTGGTCAGAGTGTGCACAACATGTGCGTGTGTGTGTGCATGCACACAGAGTGGTACCCTCCCTCCCAGCTCAGCCTCAAGTCAAGAGCGCCTTTCCTCCCAAGGCAACAGTGATCTCTCTTCTAGCTGAAGCTCAGGCCACTGGGGTTCTGGCAGGTGTGCATGTGGCGGGAGGGAGCACGCGCACACACACACACACACACACACACACACACACACACACACACACACACACACACACTGGCCAGAACCAAATCAGGAGGAGCAGAGAAGGCTATCACCCACCTCATCCCCAGCCCCAACCTTCAGCAACCCAGACAAAGCGCCACTCACGACAGATGTCTGGAGTCCTCCAGGACACACACACTCCCACTTCATGGCAGGCCTGGGCATAGGCGGCCACAGCAGTGCAGAAGCACTCGCAGTCACCCCCTGAGTCACAGGCACAGGCGTCACTCACACAGGCTTCATAGTACTTGGCCGGCTCCACCTGAAGAAGACAAAAGCATCAGGCTCCGGGGACTCCGCCACCCCCATCTCTTAGTGCACACAGTAGCCTAAACCTGCCTCAGGAAACTATTGGCCCTTTAATGCATCTTGAGGAAAATACCATCTGGCTAGGACTAGTTTCTACTAGTCCATGGTGACAAACGTATGATCATGAATATCCTGCCAGACCATCATAGCATCCATAGGCTGGCCTTGATCGTACAGCTGCCTGAAGCTTCCTCAGTCCATGTTCAGAGTCAACAATCCCCAAACCATAGTCCATTCTGATGTATGCGTGTGGGTCCCTGAGCCCCAGACATCCATGCCCTTGGCTGATGGCTTCTCCATCCTAAGGTCCAGAGCCCATCCCGCCCCATGGCCGTACATGAGCATGGCAGGCAGAGAAGGTTGCGCTGTTGATGATGCTGCACTGCTTTTGGGCCCAGGACTTGCGGTAAGGGTTGGCAGTGCAGGGATCCTTGGACACCGAGGCATCCGGGCAGGACGGAGACAACTTCCAGCTATTTCCAAACTCCAGCATGTCACTGACCACAGACTGGCTGCGTGTGGTGAAGTCATTGATGGCGTTGTCGTCAAAGTTCCCACACAGGCCACAGACCTTGCCCTATAGAGAAGCACAGAGATTAGAGGTGTGGGACAGAGCCCCCTTCCTTTACCCTGATATCTGATCTACCCTACTGCCACCCAGCTTCCTGAAGGATGAGTCCAGGAAACACAGTGAATGTGAGTTTGGAAGGCAACCCCTCTGGTGTCCAGTGGTAGTGCATGGTACTTGTGCCCATTCCTGTCTGCCCTAGGCCATGACCCCTGCCCATGACCTCCTAGGAGGGCTAGGAGTCCCCCAGCTTGGAATCTCATTTTTTCCATGAGGCCGCTTTATCCTTCTTCCCTCTACATTGACTTTAGAACCAGTTCACAGTCACTTTGTCGGGTAAGCGTGGGGCCATCACAGTCAGCTTAGAGCCTGTCTTGGATAGCAGTCCAAAAAAATAAAAACTACTGTGACCTGAACAGTGGGGCCCATATTTGTTCTAACTCTGGTGCCTGTGAATGGTGCCTTCCTAGAAACAGAATCTTTGAAGATGTGGTCAAGTGATATAAGACTCCACTAAGGCAGGGTGGGTTCTGGGTCCCCTGTCTAGTGTCCTTATTAAAGAGAAAAAAGTATAGACACAACCACTTATGGGAAAACTATGTGGCAACAGAGATAGAGACTAGGATAATGAAGCCATAATCCAAGGCCACCTGGAGCTCCAAAGGCTAAAGAGGCAAGAAAGATCCTCCGGAGCCTCCAGAGGGGTCGCAGCCCTACTGATACATCACTTGGGCTTCCAGTGTCCAGGTACAAAAGAGAACTGGCCACCCAGTTTATGGTCATTTGTTACACCCCCACCACGCAAGATATGCACAGCAGGAGGTCTCCTTATTGTTATCCTAAGCTTCTTCCCATCCATCCCCCATCCCCTCCCTCTATCTCTCAAAAATGTATTACACTAATTATAGTGTGTGTGTGTGTGTGTGTGTATCTGTGTGTGTGTCTGTGTGTGTCTGTCTATGTGTGTATCTGTCTCTGTGTGTGTCTGTGTGTGTCTGTCTGTCTATTGTGTGTCTGTGTGTGTCTGTCTGTCTATTGTGTGTCTGTGTGCGTGTGTCTGTCTCTGTATATGTGTGTGTGTGATGCATGTTACACAGGGCTCTTTCAGAGGTCAGTCAGTGTGTATTACATTAATTGTAGTGTGTGTGTGTGTGTGTGTGTGTGTGTGTGTGTGTCTGTGTGTGTGTGTCTGTGTCTGTGTGTGTGTGTCTGTGTGTGTGATGCATGTTCCACAGTATTCTTTCAGAGGTCAGTCAGTGTGTATTACATTAATTGTTGTGTGTGTGTGTGTGTGTGTGTGTGATGCATGTTCCACAGTATTCTTTCAGAGGTCAGTCAGTGTGTATTACATTAATTGTAGTGTGTGTGTGTGTGTGTGTGTGTGATGCATGTTACACAGGGCTCTTTCAGAGGTCACTTCCTTCTGCCATGTGGGTCTTGGAGATTAACCTCTAGACTGAGGTCATAAAGCTTGTCAGCAAGTGCCTTTACCTACTGAGCCATCTCCACCACCCTTCCTTTTCTGTCTCTCTTTGCCTTTCTCTGTCTCTTTGCATGTGTCTTGTGATCTCTCTCACTCTCTCTGACCATCTCTGACTATCTCTCACTCAATCTTTCTGTCTCTCTGTCTTACTTCTCTCTCTATGTCTTTGTGTGTTTCTGTCTCTCTCTGTTCATCTCCCCCCACCCCCACCCCACCAACCCTTGAGAGGGATAACAGAAGGTGCCTCCGTGGCTCACTCAGCCTCACCTTGAACTCAGGGCTGAGTCTGAGGAAGATGCTGGTCTTCTTGTCCCACAAAAGCACCAGGCCAATGTCGGTTTCCACCACCAGGTAGTTGCCCATCTGATGGACGAAGTAGGGGGGCTCCTGCCCCACACCCTTCTGGACCACCTCCATCTTGCTGTCACTCAATTTCAGCTCATAGTTCTGTGTAGCAAGAGATCCTCAGGGCCTATCCAGGACCACGTTCCCTCCATGTGCCCCTGCACCACTCTGCAACCCCAGGGTGTTCTGCTAGTTCAATTCCTCTCACCCCCAGGAAGATCTTGATTCCCTTTGAGCACGTAGTCCCTGTAGTACCACAGGGGATGTTCTCAGTGACAACACGAAAGGCATCCTGGGAGCTGCCGTTCCCACCACAGTTATCCTAGAGCAGCAGAAGAGCATTAGAGGACATGGAAGGGTGGTGAGTTCCTAGGGCTGTGCGTGGCCATGGGTGAGGCTGTCAGACGAGCATACCTGCAGCAGTGTGTACTCGCAGTCCCCACTGAAACTGTAGCGCTGCCCATCAAAAGTGATATAGTGGCCGTCCCCGTACACAGCACAGGTGGCCAGGCAAGGCTTGTCTGTGCACTGCCACATCCTGTTCTCACAGGTGCTGAGTAGAAAATGGAGGTCAGCTGAGGAATCCCACCAGAATGGACACCTTCCCAGGGGCTCTATGGGGACTCCTTATGGGAAACTGAAGCACAGAGCTTAGACACGTTGGGAGCCTAGGCCGTGCGTGCCTCAGAAGCTGTGCTTAAGCTCAGTCCATTCCCAACAAAGCCTCTTCCACTGTGACCCCCACATACCAGTTGTTGCAGCCCACTTGGATGGTCTCCCCAGGCCTGTAGGTGGCCTCATTGTGCACACAAGGGCAGTCCTCAGCAACAACACAGCTTCCATTGCCATCTGCCACCAGCCCGTTCGGGCACACACAGCCAGGCACACACTCGGAGCTGTACTGTATGGAATATGGACAGGGTGAATGGGACTGAATATGAATGGGTGCCTGGGGCTGACATGTCCTTTTGGTCTGCAGAGCTGCAGGTACCATGGGAACAGGACACTCAACAGCAGAGAGACCAGAGGTGCTCAGAGAATACAGTCTACCCATGCTGCCCTGAGGGCCCTCAGCATTGGAAGGCCCTGCTGCTCTTCTCCAGAAGCAGACATGAGGGGGGCCAATGGTCTCCACAGACATCGTAGCAGGAGAGGTCAAGGAAGTAAGGGTTTCATCAGGAAGGTCCCAGGGACGGTTATTAGGGAGTGACCAGGTCACTTACGCAGGTCATATCGAGGGTATGACAGCTCTTCTGACATCCAGCTCCAGTGTCACCAGGTGTGGCATTACGACAGTCAAAATAGATCATGGGAGCATCACAGACTGAAGAAGGAAGAGGACCAGTGAGGTTATGCCATCTATCCCTGCCAAGCTTTCTCTGAGGGTGGCCAGTGCCATGATAACTTAGTCATTTGTTTCCAGAGAGCCAAGCATGTGCTGCCTACCTTGTGATGGAGGTGGGGGGGGTGCACATCCATGTTATACATGCAGAGTGCATGTGAGTGTGTATGTGTATTATATGAGTTGAGAATACACTGAATGTTTCATGATTATATGTGCACAGTGACCACACCCTCAGCTCCCCTGTTTTGGAGCCCAAGGGCACACAGACACAGACTATGCCACAACAGTGAAACCGATCATCAACCCAGCTCTGTTCACTTGCAGTGGGCATGAGCCCTGGTACCTGTTTGGGTGTTCTCCCCAAGTTGACAAGCTTCCTTAAAGGCTCACCTGGAATCAGGGCAGGCCCTCCAATACAAGTTAGTGCTCCTCGGGTGCAGGTGCTGTAAGTAAAGGGCTTTTAGAATAGCATCCACTCTAGGCCCTGTGAATCCCCACCATGTCCTCCTTGTTTGCATGGTTTCAGGTGCATGGGAACAAGGTGACAAGGTCCCCTGGAAACATACTCTGCCAGGACTAAGAGTCTTACCAAACGGCCCCGTTGTCATGCACAGACTCGCCATTGGGAACTGGGGATCCCTTGTAATAGCAAGGACAGCTAGTGGCCTGTACACATTTGCCCGAATCATCCAAGAAGGTGCCTTTGGGGCAGGTGCAGCCATCCACAGGGATGAAGTTGACATGGCAGGTGACATCTTCCTCACTCAGAGACCGGCAGGTGGGCTGGCAGGTGCTGATATGGTATTGATAGGTCATGGACTTGGGACAGGTAATTGTAGGTTTTGCTGTGTGAGAACAGAAAGAAGGGACACTTAGAATACTGGTGGACACATAGCCTGGCAATCACCACAAGAGGACCTAGCAGCTCAAAGCCTTTTCAGCTCTCCAGACACTGTCTCCCGATTAGTTCTCTTGGTAACAGTGGCTTGGGTCTCCCTTGGTTTCAGAGACTGACGTAGGAATAAGACCCTTGGAGCATCCAATTAGCTACTAGGCCAAGGATAGGGCCCTGGCCTGTACAGAAAGAGAGTTGTTTACCCACAGCATACTCACTGCATATGCCACCCCTCCAGTCACTGAGCAGCACGCCTTTGGCAGCACAGGCACGCACGTAGGAGGACAGGGCGGCACACATGCAGTCCTCGCTCTTCTCACAGTTGCACGTGTCAAACATGCAGTTCTGGATGTAGAGACATTGGGGTATCAGGGACCCAGCTCACATTCAGGAGCCTGATATCTGACTGCCCCTTCCCCAATCCTAATGTATGCCTAACTTCCTTACCGTCCTCAGGACACTTCCCCACCTTCCATTCCTCTTTAGTTAATTTTAATGTTGAGATCTCTCAAGCAGCCAACCTTCCCTCTAGGACATAGATTCTGGGAAGACCCTGGCCCTTTATCTCTGAGACCCACCTGCCCACCTCTAGAATATCCTGTCTTCTGTACTGTCTTATGACTCACCCGTCTCAAAAGATTCGTGTTAAGTCCTATTCCTAGTACAGACCTGAGGTTTGATCTAAACTTAATGAACATGCAATGAGAAAATAAGGACCATGGATGTCATGGAGATACAAACTTGGAGAATATTTCTGCCACAAGCTGCCTGTCAGTTGCCTCCCTCCAGTGTCTTTTGGTCTTCCAAATATGGACCACACAATGCAGTGTTGGAGTCCTAGCTAGCTGAAGAAGCGGTGAGTGGGCATTACCGAGAAGAAGGTGCTGGGATTCACTGTGGCATGGCACTGGGAAAATGGGCCATTGGCATCAGTCAGCTGAGAACACCAGTGCTGAGCATACTTTTCTGTGGATAGAAAGGTATCCATCAGCTACTTATTTACCCAAGCCCCTGGGTTTCTCCCACGTGGGGTCATGAGGCATAGAGAAGTTACAATCACTGTTTCTCTTCTTTCCTATGTCCCCAGACCTCTCACCTCCTAGGAATATGAATGGCCATTGCCATGGACAAATAGTCAAGACTTCTGAACAAAAATACAGAGGAAAATGGTGAAGGATCAGCTGATCCTGAACCCCACCTCCTCAACCCTACTCATGGGGCTGGACAATGTCGCAAGTACATTAGAGCATTATTCCTTTCTTTTATCCTGAATCAGGGTCCCTGAAGTCCAATGCCCTGTGTACAGAAGATGATGTCCCTGCCATCTTTGAATCTGTCCTGGAGATCCATCATATCTTCCTGCCATATGATGCCTACACAGAGACTGGTCACCACCCTTCCCTAGGGTATCCACATTTGTTTCACAGGTAATACTACATGGTATAAACTGTAGCAATAAATTTTTTCTGAAAATACCTGTGGTCTTCAAAAAGAATGTACTTTTTCCAGATGCTAGAGTCAAGTTAATAATAAGCCTTGTGACTCATTGAAGACAGTGTACCCAATCTGCTGTCCTATCATACACTTAGCCTGTTCAAGTTAACCTGCCTTTAAGAGAACCATATGACTGACCTTGCTATGCCTTGGACTTCTTCCATAACTAGCTTTTACAATCTAAGACAAATTTATAGTTTTAATCTTAAATTGTGTCCTTTTCCATGCCCTGACCCAAAATAATGAACGTGTATTATTATAATCATGTGCCGAAAGCATCCAACAGGCTGAAATCAGCATTACACAAAGTAAATACCCCATAAATGTTGGAAGCAGCAAGCAGATACAGGTTGATAAATTCTGTGTGTAGTTTTGAGTGATATTCCAGGTCAACTGAGGTCAGGAAAATTATTTTTTTTTGTAAAACTGTTAAAATGTCTATGAAAAAGAATTTCTCATTGCTTCCCCAGGCCATATTTTTCATGCTGCTCAATAAAATATGGGGCAAAACATTTTGTTACAGACAGGCAACAAGGACAGATCAAATACAATAGATAGGCCACTCGCTACAAATGTAGACATTTGGAAAACACCAGAAGAGAAATAGAGGATTCAAATTTGAGCTCACTTTGAGTCAAACTATTCCAAGAGAAAGCTTCCTTTTTCCATTCCTCCATATGACATCTACACACTTTAGTGCCCTCTGTGGGGTATCTTTAGTGTGTGATTGACACAATACAGTACACACTAGTTTGCTTATTCATCACTTCAGGGTAGACAGCTGGTATGCTGGCTGGTTTTGTGTGTCAACTTGACACAAGCTGGAGTTATCACAGAGAAAGGAGCCTCAGTTGAGGAAATGCCTCCATGAGACCCAGCTGTAAGGCATTTTCTCAACTAGTGATCAAGGGGGAAGATCCAGCTTATTGTGGGTGGTGCCGTCCCTGGGCTGGTGGTCTTGGGTTCTATAAGAAAGCAAGCTGAGCAAGCCAGGGGAAGCAAGCCAGTAAGAAACATCCTTCCATGGCCTCTGCATCAGCTCCTGCCTCCTGACCTGCTTGAGTTCCAGTCCTGACTTTCTTTGGTGGTGAGAAGCAATGTGGAAAGTGTAAGCTGAATACACCCTTTCCTCCCCAACTTGCTTCTTGGTCACGAGGTTTGTGCAGGGATAGAAACCCTGACTAAGACTGCTGAACACCTAGCCCGGTCAGAGTTCGCTGAGAAAATGTTTCTTGGGAAATAACCAGATCACAAATGAAACCAAGTACACAAACCCCTCGGCATTCAGCAGAGCATAGGCAAACAGCTAAATAAAGAAATTCACCATTCTCCACGCTGAGCGAGCAGGGGTCCTCAAAGATATTCTTAACATTGGGACAAGCCGCCTGAGTCTTGAAGGTGTTGAAGAAAGCAGCTGCTGTGCCCTCCACAACCCCACTGATGGTCTGGAAGTCATCGGCCTGCATACTGTTGAAATTACCACAGAGCCCTAGGAGCAGAAAAGCGGGTTGAGGCCCCATGTGGGCTCTAAGACGGAATGGGCTCAGACGCAGTCAGGGCTTCTTACCGGAGGTTAGCCCCCTGAACTCGGGTGCTATACGCACGGACACCTGCATAATGGGATGCAGCTGGATCTCAAGCTGCAAACCCAGGTTGGTCTGGCCAATGATGAAGAAGGTTGAAGGCCGGAAGAAGGTAGCATTGGCTGTGGGCAGAAAATGAGGATTTCAAGGTGGTGATGTCCCGTGGATAGATCTACACATTCAGACTCACAGGAGCAGCTCTCACCTGTGGATACCGGCAGCTGGGTATAGATCTGGTTCACAAAGACCTCTCCAGTGGCTTTCACTGTGATCACCTAGAACCAATTGCAGAGCCAAGGCGTCAGTATGGGACTGAGCAATATCTCTCCACTGTCCCGTGGTAACCCACACAGGCTGTGAAGTGTGCTCACTAGGAGACCTTGGGCTACAAAGCTGTAGCCCCCATGAGGTAAACGTGTTTCAAGATCAGGTCCCATACTTGCCCTGACTTTGTAAACTTTCAAAAGAATCATATCTTAAGTAATATAAAAACAGAAACTAATATATAAAAAAATAACGGAGAAGTTGTACTGGATAGAAATGCCTGAGTCCTCTTTCTTGGGTCCAGCTGGTGCAATCCCAGTATCGAACACCCGCTGTGTTCTACTTAGGACAGTCTGCAGAAAGGCCCACAGACAATGTACGTGCTCACTGTTCAGGATGTGAATCCAGGGACTAGGCGGAGGTCACAGGCAACATGAACATGTTCTTTCCACCTTCCAGGACCTACCTCTTCCAGGGTTCTCCTCAGCTCTCCCTGTGATACTCACCGTCTTCCCCCCACCCAGGTTCAACGTCACAGTCTTCAGACAAGTCTCGCTCTCAGTCAGTCCACACTTCCGCAGCTCAGCCAGCACAGTGAAGGCATTGCTGTCATAGGGCTACAGGGAATGACACAGGTCCTTACATACTGCCTCAACCCCTGCCCACCTCATCCTCTCACTCCCCTTGTTGAAAATCTCCAGTCCTCCACTGCCGTAGACTCTAAGAAGCAGCCATTTGAATCCAGGAGGAAGGTTCTCTTTGGAGCACATGCCACGAGTCTCCCTATCCCCCAACAAGGGGGCTCAATGTACCTACTGAATGCAATAATTCTAAAAGTTGGGAGGGAGACTAAGGGGAGTTGGGAGTGGGAGAGAAAGTGATCAAAATGTACAATTGTGTACATTTATGAAATTTTCAATAAATAAATAAAAATACTTTTAAAAGGAAAACCGTTTGTGTGTGTGTGTGTGTGTGTGTGTGTGTGTGTGTGTGTGTGTTTTGAAGATCAGTGGTTTCCAAGGTGGAGAGGAAGATGGTCAGGTACAGTCTAGGATGGTCAGCATGGTGAACTACTGGATGATCCTAAGGTACAGGATATTTCACATTTGTGAAATCCTGGGGCATGCTCAGGAGTCACCCTGATGATCTCTACCGTGGACAGGAATGGCTGACTGTTTTCTCAGCATTAGTTGTAACCAATGCATCATACTAAAGCAAAATGTTCCTGCAGGGGAGGCTGCTGGAGTCGGTGAGGTTTAGGAACTCCCTGGACTTCCTATTTATTTGTAAACATAAAATTATTCCAAAAATAAAACAAGACAGGGGCTGGAGAGATGGATCAGTGGTTGGGTACTGCTCTTACAAAGGGCCAAAGTACAGTGCCCAGCACCTACATCAGGTAGCTCATAACCACCTGTAACTCCAGCTCCAAGGAGTATGATGCCTCGTCTGGCCTCCATGGCACCAGGCACATGTACACACAGAGAAACACATGCATACACATAAGTAAAATACGCAAATAAAATATTAAGTCTCTTTTAAGAAAACAAGATCAGAAGGGCCAGAGCAATGTGCAGGGGTCATTCAGAACTAGAGGATCAATCAACAGCTGACTGACTCCATAGAGCCCTGGGCCAGCAGGCAAAAATATTTCCTCATGACTTTACCATGAAGTCCCCCAAGGTTTCCCTGATGCAGTAGTGATGGGAAGCCTAGACTAGTGATACCTAGGGAGGCCCTTGTCTTGGTGCAGCTCCCCAAATCAGAAAGCCCAAGGTGAGGACAACATAGACCTCACCTTGCACAGCACGTAGCTGCAGTCCCCATGTACTGTGTACTGTCTTTCATCAAACGTGGAGATGTGGGAGCCTCCCATTACTGAACAGGTACCAGAGCATGGGACTTCCTGGCAGCTCCACTGACCTCCAGAGCACGTGCTGCATGTAGGAAGAAGGACATATTGTGTACTAGTCCCATACACACTCCTATGATTTTTGCCACCAAACTGAAGGCTCCTGCCCATGGGGCACTGGCCACATCATCCTGGGACCCAACAAGTTCACAAATCCCGAGGAAGAAAGTATATGCCAGGGTCTTGAATGGGGAATCCAAAACATACCACTTGGTGCAGTCAGTAGAATAACTGGTACCCGGTGCATACAATGTCCCATTGTACAGGCAAGCACACTGGGACGCAGGGACACAGCCCGTCTGGTTAATGTCATCAAGCACCATACCTGTAGAAAGCAAGTCCATGTGATAGGTGCCATCCAGGAACCCCAGTAAACATCAATAGCACAGAGACACTTTTGGCCAGGGTCATAGGGATCTCTCACCAAGGCTGGACAATACAGCAGAACCACCAAAGCAGTTGTGTGCTTTGGAGGTCTGGGGTTAGGGTTGGGGTGGAGACTCCATCTTACCCTCAGGACAGAAGCAGCCAGCAACACAGTGGTCCTCACAGACCTGGGAATGCTGGGGGTTGGAGCAGGTGTCTACACAGGGTGAGCCACATTCCTGGTACTCCATGTTGAGGAGACAGGTCTGAGCTGCAAGAACACCAGAAAGAAAGGTCATATCAAGTCAGGTCCCATTTACCGGACGGGTGATGCTATGATGGGAAGGTGAGGCTGAGGGTACTTACGGCAGAGGTTGGGACCCCGCCAGTTCTGGGGCTGTCCTCCGGCATGTGCACACTGCCGAGAGTACTCAGCCAGGGTATGGCAGATGCAGTTAGACGGGTCAGAGCTCTCACAGAGACAGAGGTCCTGCTGGCAAGCCTCCAGGTAGCTGCCGATGTCCACCAGGGCCGCACAGTTTGAGAACAGCTGACCTTTCAGGATCTCTTCACAGATGCCCTGGACAATGGCAGGTGCCCACGCTGAGTTTTGATCCCAGGCTTCCCAGAAACACCTAGGTTAACCCAGAACCCACAGCCCTCCTCCCCACCCCATCCACCCATTCTTCTCAAGTCTCACAGATCTGATGGAGCAGTTCTTCTGGGGCACGGGGAGAGGGTCCTGGCACTGCTCTGTGGGGCCATCCATCTTCTGAAAGTTCCCAAACTCAAGGGGTGTCAGCCTAACATCTGCAGGAAGTCCAGAGCAGCTCTGTCTACAGGTCCCAGGCTCTTAGCCCATCATCTCAATGGCCAAGCCCAAAGGTTTGACCCCTGCTAGCCTATATACAACATTGCCTGACAGAAGCAGACATACGCATGGATAGGTTGTTACCCACAGCTTATATGGGACTTGGGGAGACTGGAAGAGGGAGGGGTGTGGGAGTATCTGGATGAGACAGCTGCATCTGTGATTCCATTATATAGTGGTAAAGAAATATGACCCTCTCAGGCCTGAAAGAAGCAAGGATGATTCCATGTAAAGGTCTGTGTCCCCAGAATAGCTGTATCAAGAACCAGAGCTCTGCCGGACATCTTGTTCCCCACATGCACCTGCGAGGGGTGCCGAGTATATATAGTGGTGCCAAGAGTATACATGCACACAAATATGGGTATGTGCAGATGTGTCTGTGTGTACTTATGCATGAGCTGGGATTGTGAGAGGGAAGCCTATGTGTATGTGCATGCCTATGTGAGCAGCAGGCATATGCAAGTTGTGAGAGAGAGTGAGCATCTGTTTACATACACATATAGATACACGGCTTGAAATACTGGGAGACTAAGCCTCTTGGGGCCCCAGGGGCATTGCCTGGGAACTTACTGTGGGAGAGAAACTCGCTGGATTCTGGACTGCCGTTGAAGTCTCCACAGAGACCACAAGTCTTGTTGGCATATTTGGTGTCCAACTCCAGCTGAAATTGGAGGAGATATCAGACGCCTGTTGCCACTATAGACACCCCAGGATATAAAATATAGACGCCCCAAAAGAAGGTGAGGGTTCTCAGAGAAGACACAAGCCAAAAGACCCTCCCCATCAGTTATATGAAGACTTGACTCAGAGCAGGGCTCAAGAAACCATCCCAAATACACAGGACCTATGTCTGGGGGCAAAGACCCTGAGGTTCTGCTGATATCTGGATGCTCACCTTCCCTAGCTGTGTGGGGCCTTATGCCCCTTCTCCTTACCCACCTCCTGATTTCACTAAGAGACTCCATTCTTTGCCCCCATTTTACCAGAAAGCTATGCCCACTCCCACCCATGCCCACCCCCCACCAGGAGACTCTACTCTCCCTCACCAGAAGACTATCGTCATCATTCCACATGAAGACCAGCCCCAACCTGGCCACCACCTTCAGGTAGCCATTGCTGAGCTCAATGAGGACCCCAGACTGGCTGAAGGGCAGCTGGACCCTGTAAAAGAGAGTAGGGATAAGGTACTGAGGGGCGCAGAGACAAAAAAGACCCCAGGTGAGAAGATCCTTACAGCCATGTGTGTGACAGACATGGACCTGGAATGCCAGTATTAAGGAAGAGTTTAAGAGGCAGTTCTAGCATGGGGTTTGCTCCTCAGAGTAGAGTCTTGCTAGCAATGCCAATGTCTCTCACATCCCTGAGATACCACCAAGCACCTCCATCCAATACTGCCCCAGACTCACGGGTGGTTATTGACTAAGACGGAGCTCTTGGTCAGCTCAACAACTAGGCCATCAAGCTTCATGATGACCCTGCTCAGCGTGGTGGAATTAGACTCCAGGCCACGGCGGAGCTGGATGTTGAAGTCCTCGTAGGCAGCCCCACAGTGTTCCGAGAACACATAGTTGCACAGACCAGGGAAGTAGAAGACCTGTCCATCAAAGGTCTTGTAGTGGAAGTTGCCCCATGTGCTGCACACCCGCCTGGTATGTGCTGGGTTGAAGGCTGTGGACCAAAGCAATGACAGGCTCTGAAGGCAACTATTCTGGTCCCAGAGTCCTGATGTGCCCGCCATGTTTTGCCTTTAACATGGCACCTTTTTCATGCATGCAGAGAAGCTGCTGCCCACAGTGGGCCTCTGAGATCCTCTCTGACTTAGGAAACCCTGGGACCAGCTCACAGCAGCTTTGGACACCCCTCTCAACATTTCCTAGGTCTAAGTATCATCCAGGACCAGGTACCCTTGTCTAAGTAACTCTCAGGCCTAAGAGAGCATACCCCAGCTAAGCAGGCCTCTTTCCCAGGTACACGTTGGGGTTTACTCACCTCGTACCACAGGAATGGTCTTCAGAGGTGGGATGATGGTCACTCTATTGAGTGGGGTACCTATGGAGGCAGGAGCTTGGATCATCGGGTGCACGGTGAGGTAATGGGGTGACTGTGACACAGGGGAAGAGGCTAAGGGCACAGAGCCAGCAGAAGCAGACTCCCAGGTCTCCAGTCCAGCGTGGATGCTACTGCCTATTGAGATCCAGGATGGGCATGGCCCAGCCTGAGGCCTACATCCCGCATCCTCTTCTCTCACTGACCTCTGAAGCCATCATTCTTTAGTGCTCTCAGAGCCCGGAAACTTCTGTTCGCACATGGGGCTTGTGTCCTGACCCTCACCAATGCCAGAATCTAAGTCAGCAGCTTAACCTCGCACCCCTTCCCTTTTTTAACCAGTTTGGGTAAATGCAAGGTGCCAGCTGGCCCCAGAGGCCCCCCGAGGCCCCTTGCTTTGACATATGTGCCTGATTCCCTAGCTCCTAGGGTCAAGACACAAAAGGTGAGTGTGGTGTTGAAATGGGTTAATCAAAGCAAGAGAGACAGAGGTAGGATCTACATAGGTGGAAGCCTGTGTCATGGCCCAATCAACCTGACGGACTTTCCGTAGCTCTCTCCAGAGCCTGAGTACAGACACCTATGACACTTCCATGAGCTGGATTAGTTGGGAACAGGAGGAGAGCAGCCATTCCGGGTTCTGACTCTTCAGTGTGCTAACTGAGGAGCCATCAAGGCAAGAAGGCCCCGGGGACCCAAGGCCATACTCTGGTAGAGTGGTGGGGACCTGGCAGGTGCAATGGGGACCAAAGGCTAAGACTCACCAACATGCTCTTGAGGTTGAGATAAGTCAGAGTAGTGTTCAAGGTGAGATTTCTGAGTGTCCTGGAGGGCCTGACCTACAGAAGAGGAGATGGGCCTGAACTGAAAGGCAGACAGGGACTTCAGGCAGCCCAGGCTGCTGGCCACCAGCAAGAAGATGGAGGAAGGAACATAATATATCACTAGTTAATGACCCCGATGCAAAGTCACTTAATGGTGGGTGAATAGCCCACTCCCATACCTACATAGGTTTGAGCAAAGTTGGGACTGACTTGCCCCTTAAGTCTAGTTTTCTGGTGCCTTCACCTCCTGCTAGGGCCAGGTTAAGGGACACTACAACATTCCCAGGACCGCTTGCAGCTCACGGTTTCTTGTGAGGTTTTGCTAGAAAGCGTTGTGAGCATATGAGCAGGCTAAGAGACTACCTTGGCCAGTTTGGGGGCTCTGAGATGTAGCCTTCTGCTCCCCCACATTGGATGCCCAGCTTCCATCCCCTGTATACCAGAGTTACTTCCCTGCCTCTTGAGTTAGAGACAGAAGTTGTCAGATCAAGGCAAGGGCTACATGGCAGGACCCTTTCACAGACACACTCTTAGAGCTTGCCAAGACCTGGATAAGACTCTGAACTTCACTGCCCACCTGAGTCCAGGGCATGGGGGAGTGAAAAGGTCTCTCTAAATGGCCTAGGAAAGATGGACACTTTGAGTCTTACCTGTGTGTTGGTTGAAGGCCAAGGCCAAGGCTAGGACCCAGAATGGGGCCAACTTTCTCCGGCCAACACCCATGCTATGGAGCATGGGGAAATGTCCCCACTGGCAGCCTCTGAGGAGAGACTCTAGTCACCAGCAGCCTTTTGTAGTCCAAGAGTTGGCTCCAGCCCCAGTGGCTTCACGTGTGTGGGTGGGGCAGGCCTGTGGTTCCCCTCACCCAGGTAAACAGTGGGCACTCAGTCACTTCAGGCTGGGTAATAGCAGCAGTCAGGGATGGGTGTGCCGGCAGGTGGAGCCTGGTTTCCCCGAGGCACCCCCAGGTCTCACCTGTATACTCCTCCCCAAGCAGAACCCACCCAGACTTTCCCAGGCCACCTTCTAAGCCACGAGTTCCTGGTACCTCATAGACATATCTTCCGGCCTGACCAAATGCTGCCTTGGAGACTCCCCCTGAGCTTGTCCTGGACAGTCATCCTCCATTTCCTTGGAGAGGAACTCAAAACTACTAACCTCCCTACCTAGCTTCATACTCCCCAAACCTGGGCTATTTACTTCAAGTTCCCAGACCCAAGGGGGCAGCTGCAGTAGACGCTCATACCCACTGGATGCTTCTGGATGCCAGAAGCCAAGGCTTTTAATGCCCACTGGGTTGGAGAGATGCTACTGACACTGCCTGAGAGGAGCCTGTGCTCACTGTCCTGATGTCCAGATGGAAAAGCATCAAGAGACACTGGCCCTCTCCCTGCTGGAGAGAGGTCAAAAGTTAAAGAAAGAACTACATTTTAACTTTCTGGTTGCTTCTGGCCTCCCTTGATGACCATCTCAGGCCTATCCTGGCCAGGTGGTTCTCTGTACTACCTTTTATGCAAGCCATGCCTTGGTCCCAGTGCATGTGGGGGGGGGTGGAGAGACAGAGAGACAAAGAGACAGAGAGACAGAGAGACAGAGAGACAGAGAGACAGAGAGAGAGAGAGAGGAAGGAAGAGGAGGAGGAGAGGAGAGGAGAGGAGAGGAGAGGGGAGGAGAGGAGAGGAGAGGAGAGGAGAGGAGAGAACACTTCAGACATCACAGGAGTTTGAGGGCCCAGAGGAACTATAAATAATAAAATGAGGGAATCAGGGAAGAAAGTTAGTGAATGAATAAATGAGTGAGTGAGTGTATGGATGCATAAGTGAATGAGTGAATCAATCAATGAGAAAAATCAGATGAATGAGCAGATGAAGAATGAATGAATGAATGAATGAATGAATGAATGAATGAATGCAAAAGTGAGTGGACAACTCAGTAAATGAGGTGATGGCTAAATCAATAAGTGTGGATGGATGGATGGATGGATGGATGGATGGATGGATGGATGGATGGATGGATGAGTAAGTGAAGAATGAATGACTAGAGAAGTGAATGAGTGCATGAGAGCGTGAGCTGAAGGATAAATGAAAGACAGACACACAGGGAAAGACGTGGGAGGTAATGGGATGTATGAGTTAGAGGACTGGGCTTAGATACATGACAACCCCCTGCGCCAACCACCAACTGGTGCAGAGCTTGGAGCCTTAGCACAGAACATGAAACCTGGAGAAATGTCGGTGGTGGGTCCTTTCTGTGGGCCAATGGACAGGGCTAACAATGGCTGGGTGTCTGGACTGTGTGATTTGGGACCGGTGCCACTGAGGAGTCCATAAGGAGCTACAGGTGACCCAGACTGGAGCAGCACATGACCATGGTCATCCCTTCCTCACCCTTAGCAAAGCAGGAGGCTCCATGGCCAGCAGGACTTTTGGCCCTAGCACAAAGACAGCAGGCCTACATCACATCATCACCCCTGAGCCCTTTGAGTTATCAGCCTGGCTTTGATGGATATCATGTCCGGTGTCTAAGACTGGGTTAAACCACAGTAAGCCGATCCCTTGACCAGATCACAGACAAGACCATCCCAGGCCGTAGCATAGAGAAATATTCTCAGAACTGCTCTGGGGAAAATGCCTGTGTGGCTGCCTGGTCCTGTTATGGCCATGTGGGTGCCGAGCTTCCTTAAGTACCCAGTTGTGGGCACTTCAACCATTGGACATTGGCTACCAGGCTTCTTAGCTGTCCCGTGTATATTCAATCTAGCTGGACCATTGGCAGGCCCCAGTACTCTCCCAGAGGCTGAGCAGTCTCAGCACTCAGGATTCACATGCCCACCCAGTAAGGCTCCAGTGGCTTCTGGGCCCCCCGCCTCCAGTCTCACTCTGACACCTACGGTAGACTCCGGCCAGACTGGCTGGCCTCTTGCCCCTTCTTCCACCCTGGAACTGAACCTGTTCAGCTTCTGATTAAAGGTAGGTATGGGAGCAATGGGTAGGCCTAGAAGCCGGGGTGACAAGGGCCTGACTTGCAGGACGGATCACAAGTGGGGCTGTGCTCAGCTGCTGGAGACTAAAGGATACTGTCCTAAAGGACATACAGGGAAAACACTGTGCACATGAAAGCAAAGGGTATGGGGCCAGGGCAGTGGCCCAGAGCCTTCCTTTGGCCCTGAAGTCACTCAACTCAAGGGACTGGACCTGGGCTGGAGTCCTCCCTTCAGGAGCTGATAAGTGAATGGCTCACTGCAATCTGGCAATCTGGCAAGGAAGGATTATACCCCAGCCATTGCCATGGAGTTAGGAAAATGTTAGGGACCAGAACAGGGCAAAGGCCATGGCCATATTCCAGCGCATCCCTGCCACACTGTTAGTCCCACCTCTGCAAACCCCCCGCCCCCCAGTGTGTTACAGGAAGCCAGTATCTGATATCCCCTCGATCCTGGCAGGCTAGCCTGGTGACTCAGTGGAGATTAAGCTGGATCACGTTGGGATCAGCCCCAGAGAAGGGCAAAAAATAGCCAGTCTGGACAGCCTTGAGGATTGGAGATGTGGCTGGCAATTCCGAGACTCCATGATCCACACGAAGATCCCCCCCATCTACAAGTTTAGCCCTTCTTTGGAGGATGCTTTGAGTTCTCCCTGGGACAGTTATGTTCCAGCTCCCTTCCCACCTGCAGTAAGAACTCCTTAGGGGTTTTCTTGTCTCGGGCAGAGCCTTGGGCCTACACGCTCTTAACATTAGTGTACCATACCCATTCTACTGCCTCCTGCCTCCCCTGGGCTAGCCACAGCCTGACTCTCGGCTCAGCCCAGCACTGATCCAAATGAGCTGCCTCAGATCTCAGCGTCTGGAACTCCAGGGCTAGCATCTCCCCACTGTCCATACTTCTCCCTTCCAGGTTCTAGGCACAGTCCTGAAACCCTCAGGTCAGCCTCACTCTACCCAGAGAAGCCTATGTCCCTGCAGCCATGGTAGACCTGAGATCCCTCAGCTCTCTTACTCCTTCCCAGGGGTGAGTGATAAAGGACTCTCCCTGAAAATCCAGGGGTACACTTTGCCATAGGGTTTGCTTCCCGGCAGAAAGGAGCATTCTGCATGTGGTTCCTGACCAGCCCATCATCTACTCCATGCCTCAGGGTCCCCATCTGTAGGAGCTGTTGCATGGTGAACTACCAGCCCAGTGATGACCTGAGTTCAAATCAGGACCGGATCCTCTGCACTGCTCCCTGTCTCTGGAAAAGTCCTCTGTGGCAGTCCTCCGTCCTCCCTAGGAAGGAGGTGGGGGATTGCTCCATTTCCCAGAGACTAAGCTAATCAAGGAGCGTGAACGCATTCCTGCTTCCTCAGCCACAACGCTGAGGAACTTCCTAGCCTGTCATTTTGGACACATCTGTGTGTCAATGGAGACCCATAAAAACTCAGCAGGTTTTATGATCCTGATGGCTTCTCGGCCTCTTCTATTCCATAACTGTGTGATGCATGGGTACCCTGACAGCCTGGGTCTGGGCTGAGCCTATTGCCAAGCCCAGCTTTGATTACAAGCTGGCATTTGGGGGCAGGGAACCACATCTTCTTGTTTGATCGTGCTTTGTTGGGAGCTTCATAAGAAAAACCATTTTCCAGGCTGTCAGGAAGTGACACCAACTGAGGAAGAGAATGACCCTGGCATGGTTGGGCAACCCCGCCACGTTCAGAAATTGTCTCTGGTGTTGACAGAGGGGGCAGGCTGGACAGTGGATCTTTACCAAGCCAAGAACTTCCTTGATAAGGGAGAGAAGCATCTTAAATTTCTCCACCTTTATTTGGGAGGGCCCGAGGGAGAGACATGGTGAAGCAATGGCCACGGGGGTTCTGTTTCACCCTGCCCGGAAGGAACTGAGGGCTAGCCTTGCCTGCCTGGGGCTGGGGACTGCACCCCAGCACCAGAGGCTTAGAAAGGAAAATAGCGTCAATTTGATTTTGCGGTGGGGCTGCCGTGATTGGAGAACTCCTGAGATTGTTTGCTTCTCTGAGTCATTAGATAAACGGAATTCCTCCCAAGACCTGGCTGGGCAGCTGAAGAAGTCCTATCCCCTCTGGTCCTGGTTCTAGCCAAAGGGTCAGTTCTCTGGCAGTGTCCACAGCAAGGGCCACATAGATGGCTGCTAAAGTAGCCAACACTGACCTCCCATGTGGCTGGTGCTCCCCGACCCCAGCTTCCTTTGCGGTATCTGGAAGTGTACAGGGCTTTCTCCTGCTGTCTCTGGGAGTGTGAACCTCCTTTCTTGCCCTAAAGTCCTTCATTCCTCACTTTGGGGAGGGGGGTTCTGGTCACCTGACACCTCTAGGGACCCAGGCAGCTTCAATGCAGCCCCTAGAGAATGGAAACCTGAAGATAACTTTGGGGATAGAAAAGACCCTGAGGCAGAACACCAGACCCAAATCCTACTCTGGAGTCATCAGTCAGCCAGTCAGCCCAGCCTTCTCCCAACCCTGAGAGGCCCTAGGTCTGTGTCAGTCAAGCGGACCTTCTTGGTGCTGTCCCTTGATCACCCCGCCATCGCCATCGTGCTGTTCTCTCATGCTGGCCTGGAGGGCCAGGTTGCTCGCTCTCTCAGGACCACCCTTTATAAGGCCTCAGGGGAGAGAAGGGAATACTCCCTTACTGGCTCCCCAGGGCCAGGCCACAGCCAGACCACTGGGGCACAGAGAGTAGTTCTGGCCCTTTGGACAGAGATAGAACCGAAGCGCAGGTTTCATCCTACACAACGGGGTCGGCGCATTTGAAGAACTCAGTAATTAATACCCAGGGGCTAGGAGGATTACTCTGACAATGGAGTGCCAGGCAAGCATAAGGACATGATGTTTGGTCCTATGAACCCTCCGTTTAAAAAAAAAAAAAAGCCTGACAAAGGGAAACCGGCACTGGGGAGTCAGGGACAGGGGATCCCTGGAGCTTGCTGGCCACCAAGCCCAGTAGAATCAATGGCTCCACACCTGTAAGACAGCACCTGTCTCAGAATCATTAACATTTAACAACACCCTGTGGCCTCCATGTGCAAATGCCCATGCATGAGTGCATGCATATACACATACACACAAGTATACGGCGGCGGAGGGGGGGATCATATCTATTGACATGTATATTCATAGAAAAGTACTTCGTCTGGATGTGCACCCAGAATACTAGAAGGAGACTCTAAGAGATGCCTGAATACCCAGGCTCACGGAAGCACGACTCAGCAAAACCAAAATTCGCTGGTACTTGCACAAGACATCCTGTGTCCCCACACCAGGATGTTACCCAGCACATACCTGTAATCCTAGCACACTGAGCCTGAGGCAGAAAGTTAACAAGTTTGGGGTCAGTCAGGACCACATAGAAAGACGCCTTGTCTCAAAAGTCAGGGGCAGAGAAATGTGGCATGTGAGATAAGTCAGACATAAAAATATGATAAATTTCTGGGCTGAGCCTTTAATCCCAGTACTCAGGAACAGAGGCAGGTAGATCTCTAGGAATTTGAGGGCAGCCCGGTCTACAAACTTGTTCCACACAGCCATAGTTATATAGTAAGACCTTTCTCGAATTTAAAAAAAAAAGAACGAGAAAGAAAAAAAAAGAAAAATTCTAGAGGATTCCACTCATAGAAGGTCCCTAGAGCCGTCGGATTCACAGAAACGGAAAGCAGAGTGAGATACCTGTTATAGGGAGGGTGTACAGTCAGCGTTGAACATAGAGTTTCAGTCTAGGAAGATGGAATATTCTGGAAGTGGATGATGAGGCTGGCTTAACACGTGTGACGCAGAAGCTACGCATTGAAAATGACTGTGGTGGTTAGTTTTAATGGTCAACTGGGCAATCATGTGGGAAGAGAGTCTCAGTGAGAAAATGTCTACGTTGGTTTGAGCTATGAGGATGTCTGTGAGACCACCAGCCCTGGGTTTGTGGCCTGGTGTGTAAGACTGAGAAAGCTGGGTGGTAGGCATGTGTGCATCCCTTCTCTCTCCGCTCTTGACAGAGGACGTGATATGATTAGCTGACTCATGTTCCTGCTCCTTGACTTCTCCGCGATGATGGCTTGGAAATTCTCTCCCCAACGTTAAAACGAACTCTTCGTCCTAAGTTGCTTTTTGTAAAGGCGTTTTTATCCCAGCAACAGAAACGAACTTGGGACACTAAGGCAGCAGATCTTAGGTGATGTATATTTTACTGATTTTTAAAAAATGGAAGGGAACGTCACAGCCACTGTTATTTCTCTGGTTTGAGAACTGTATGTGCGCTTTCCCAAGCCTTGCTGACCCTTATGGTGACTCCATTCTTTTGGCTGCTTGGCTGAGCCCCCACCCTCCTCACCCAAAAGTGCTGCCCCTGGGATATCTGACAGTGAGGCTGAGATCACCCCAAACCCTAGCTCCAAGAGCAGCCAGATCAGGGACACTTACATTTTGGGATGAGCAGAGCCACTCCAACACCCAGCTCTGAAAGCACACAGGCTTGCTTCCACACCTTGGTCTCTGACCATTGAGCAGGTAAACAAACCACAGGTGTCCCTTGTGTGCAGCTCTGAATCACTGCCCCAAGCCAGGTCAGGGTCCCAGCAGGCCAGCCAAGCACTCCTGGCCCACAGGTGCTGGACTCTGCCCTCCTGCACCCAAGTGAGTCCCTGTCAGCCAGTCAACCCTTCAGTCCGAGTTCACACAGAGCAAGCCTGACCCGCCATGCTTAACTAGACCTGGTGTGCTCATCCTAGAGCGTACGAGAGCGGCAGCGGAGTCCACCCAAAAGCACCAGGCATGTAAAGAAGACAGGCCCAGCAGCTGGCAGCAGCCCTGAGAGGGGGCACCACGCGAGGGGCAGTGCAGATTCACCCACACAGTCCTCAGAATTATAAAACCACAAAGAGGAAGGTGAGGAGGAAAAACACCAAAATGACAGAAGAGCTGAGTTCTGAGGTCAGACCACGGCCTGAGGCCTAAGCAACCCCCACCAGCATGGCTACCTCCATGCAGCTAGAGTAGTCTACAGCTGCACAGTCAGGAGGGGCCTCATCCTCAGGAAAGCTGTGTCTCCTCCCCAGGCCACCTGAGAGGCATAGATATGGGGCCTCCCTGTGGTTTGAGCAGCAATTATTTCCTGAGAACTCAGGATACAGAGATCTGTCTAGTTTATTTATGGCTTCTAGAAGCCTAGCTAACACGTATCTGTTCGAGCCTTTTGTCAAGGTTTTTTTGTTTTTTTTTTTTTTAATTAGGATATACACATCTCAGTAGGGAGAGTGTTTACCAGGCAAATGTGAGGACACGAGTTTGATTCCCAGCACCCATGTAAAAAGCATGGTGGTGCTCTCCTTTAATCTTGGTGCCAGGGGGTACAGATGGAAGGATCCCTGGGGTTCACTGGCCGGCCAGTGGGGATGAATTGGCAAACTCCAGGTTCAGTGAAAGACTGTCTAAAATTGTAAGGTGAAAATTTATGGAGGAATGACATTTTACAATGGCACACGCGCACACACACAACACACACACACGCAGAGAGAGACAGGTTTTAGGTGTTCTGTTAAGTATGAACTATATTGGGGTTAGGGATTTAGCTCAGTGGTAGAGCGCTTGCCTAGCAAGCGCAAGGCTCTGGGTCCGGTCCTCAGCTCTGGAAAAAAAGAAAGAAAAAAAAAGTATGAACTATATTATATACTTTGGAAATACACTGTGATTCCTTGCATTGCCATCTGATGAAGTTCCTGAGTCCGGTGGTACCCAATTTATCAGTTCTCTGTCTTACGCCCAGTGTTCAAGCAGCCTTGGCCTAAGACTCAGTCTATTTTAGGTCAGGCAGACTCGCCCCATGTTTCTCCCAGGATGGTATTGCCCTGGTTTCGCCTGTAAGACGATGATGTACTTGAGTGAGGGGGGTGTGTAACATGAAGTCTGAGGCAGGGTTGTTACGGTCCACTTCCACCTCCAGCTTGCCACCTTGCCACTGTTTTTTTCAACAAGGGGCTCAGTGGTGAGTAGAATGGCCAAAGGGTGACAGTGTGTGTCCGGGCTCCTTACTCATTCCATCTGTGTTCATCCCATCTTGACCAGTAAAGGTTTGAAAACAGTGTCCTCTAGCTTAGCTCAAGACTGCTCAGACTGTCCTAGGACCTGCAGGTCCATGCACACTTCAGAATGACCATGTCACTGTCTAGAAAGAAATATGCTGACCAGTCTCAGGGGAAATGACATCCCAACCACCCCAAGTGGTCTGTCTTCCACTGATATCAGTCTCTAAATTTCTTCTGCTTTCTCCAGTTTTCAGTGTGGAGGTCTGGTGTATATTTTGTTAAATTGATTCCTAGGTATTTAAGGTTTTTCAAGCCAGCTAAGGAGAGCTGTTTCCTAGTAGTCTGCTGACAGTCTATAGACATGTGGATCTAGTGAGTGGAGCATTGGTTTTCACCAACTGTGTTGTCGCTGACAACTGTGTTTGTCTCAATAATGTGCCCTGACTTTATATTACTTACCTATTTTGCTGTGGCAGAAATGTCCAATAAAAACAACTTAAGGAAGGATGGTTTTGGTCCCTAGCTTCAGAGTACACTCCTTCCTGGAGGAGAGTGTGTGCTTGCAGGGGCATTTGGCATCTGGTCACACAGTAGCAGCTAGGAAGCAGAGGTGAGTGTTGGCGCTCAACTCGGGATTTTTTTTTCTTTCTTAATCAGACTGGGACCCCTGTCCATGAGATGGTGCTGACCACACTTACGGTGAATCTTCCCACCTAAATTATCACCAGCCAGAAACTGCCTCACAGACATGGTGGTTCTAGACCCTGTCAAGTTGACAGTCAGTATTAACTATCATGAATGTCTGCCAGAGAATAACCTCAAATCTCTTTGCTCAGGAGCTGTCACCTTATGTGAGACAGGGTCTCTCACTGACCCAAGCCCACCAAGTAGATGAGGCTCACTGGCCAGTGAGCCCCAGGGATCTGCCTGTTTTGGTCTCCCCAGTGCTATGATGACACATGTGTGTCACCACACCAGTTTCCCCCCACCCCAGGGACTGAGCTTAGCAACCGCCATCTCTTCAATCCCATAGCAGGATTTGTCATTTTTCCCGAGGAGATCTTCTGTGTTCCTATCTCTCTGAAGCTTACCACGATTGGTGGTTGAACTTTCCAAATTCTTTCTTCTCTGGCCATGGATTACACAGCCAAATGCTTCTGGTTGTCAAGTGTTTGGAGGGTCACTTACTGTTTTCTGTGCTGACTTCTGACTTGATTCTACTGTTTATTTGAGATCCCAGGACATGGAGTGCCTGTGCTGGTTGCATGAATTTTTTCTGGCAGAGATATAAAGACATATCCTCATCCCAGATAAGGAGGGTACCAGCAGACCAAAGATGAGCCTGTCCGAGTCCAGCTTGGTGAATACCACGGCTGTGATGTTCATATCTACTACCAAGTATCTAACAGGAAGCATCTCAAGAAGGATGGGTTTAGTTTGGCTTTGGTTTAGGAGAGTACAGTCCAGGGAAGACACAGAGACAGGAGCAACTCAGTCTGAGGCAGCGGGAGCCCACACACATCTGGCTGGGGCAAGAAGCAGAACTAGACTGTAAATCCCATGGTCTACCACCAGCGACCCAGTTCCTCCTAGAACCCACCTCTGAAATGTTCCACAGCCTCCCAAAAATAACACCTCCAGCTGGTAACCAAGTTCAAACACAGGCGCTTGCCCGAGGCGTTGCACTTCCAACCCCAACAGTAAATGAATGATTTTATTGGAATTATTGGTAGGAGTGTGGGTGACTCTCAGGCAGCTGTGTCACCATAGAGCCCCCACCCCAATCAACCCTCCACCCCTTGAATATTCTAGCACCCCTCAAGACCACATACAGTTGGAGCAAGACCGTATAGGCCCCACTGAGGCAGAAGGGAACAGCAACCAGAAGCCCAGTATCCTGTGCCTCTCCCTCTGCATTGGACTATTAGCAGCTCCATTGCCCCAGACCACACTATCAGCTGTATTCTTCTGCTTAGCCCCTCGCCATGACTACAGGCCAAGGTCTTCTGTAGATCACTATGTCAGCTCTGCTTCCGGACAACACTGGTCACATAACCTGGAGGAAACAAGTACTGGACAATGGTCCCAGGGCATCTGAGAGGAGGGTGTGTGCCCCAGGGTGGAGTGCCCAGGGATGAAGGCTAGGTCCTGTTGGCGGAGAGTATTAATCTCTGCTACATCCTTGTTGGTCTTCAGTCTCATTGTTCTAACAACTGTTTAAAGAGGGGTGTCGGCGTCTCTAACTATAACTGTAAATTTGTGTTTCTCCTTTTGTTCCTATCAGCTTTAGGGCTTGGGCTTTTCGGCTTTCAGTCCCTTCCCTAAGGTCCTGACCCTTCTGTTTCTCAGAGTTGTCCTCGCTGGAGGGCCATTCTGGGCTGGAGAACAGCTCTTCCCACACTTGGAGGATGCCCTGCCACCTTTGAACTCCATGGTTTCTGATGGGGAATCTGTTGTCAGCTGAGTTGGCACTCCCTGTAGGTAACATGAATCTTTCCTACAGTTTTCAAAGCTTGTTCTCCTCTGTTTTCAGAAGTTCGTTGTTTCTTAGGGCTGCTCTTGCTTGAGGTTTACATGGTTTCTTGAGCCTTAATATGTTTTGTCATACTTGAGAGATTTTACTTTGTTAAGGGCTATTTTAATTTTTAGTTATTTATGATACTGTGCTGTGGAGGCCGGAAGAGGGAGTCAGATCCCCTGGATTTGAAGTCGAGGGTCATTGTGAGTACAGGTGCTGGGAACACAACTCCGGTCCTTACAGAGCAGCGAGTCCTCTTTACTGCCAAGCCATCTTTCTAACCCTGCTCAGGATATTTTCACCCTTTTTCGTTACCTTTTATGCCATACCCTCTGCCTCTTCTTCCATGATTCCCACCGTTTTGTGAGTCAGCTGTGGTTACTATAACACAAACACCTTTAGATAGACATCTTAGGCTGACAATGGACAATGATAGGGTTGGTTTGGGGCTTGGGGTTCGTGTTTTGGAGTTTCTAGTCTATAATCATTAGGCTCATGCTTGAAACTTGTGACAAGGCCACGCATCACAGCAGAAGCGTGTGGACACCGGAGACCAAGCCTTCAACACAAGAGCCCTTCAGGTAACGCCAAAGACCAAACCACATGTGATGGTTGATATAGAGTGTCAACGTGACATGATCTAGTAGAATCTGGGTGACAAAGACTCTGAATATATCTGTAAGGGAGCTCCTGGATTAGGTTGACAGGCGGGTAAATATCCACCCCAAATGTAGGCATCACCATCCCACGGACAGAATAAAAGGGGAAAAGCTGAGTCCCAGCGTTCATCAGTCTCTCCTTCCTGTGGATTCTGTCTTATGATTCTACCTCCATGCCTTCCTCACCAGGACGGACTGCATCCCTGAAATGTGAGTCGGAAAAAGCCCCGTATTAAGTTGCTTCTGTTGGGTACTTGGTCATGTGAAGAGTAACTGACTAACACAGCATGAAGGCATCACCGAGCTCCCTGGTACAGATCGCTGGGGCTGTGTGTGCCTTGCCAGCCTCTGGTGCTCTATCTCCTCTCTAGCCTGTGTCATCTTTGTTGACTTATCTCTTCCAGGTCAGAGTGGCCTCCCCTCGCAGGATCTTTCCCCTGCTTTCTGTCACTTAAGTCTACTACGTAGCTACTCTTCCTCAGTGCTGTGACCAAACACAAGAGGCAATTTAAGGGGTGAAGGGTTTGGCTTCGGCTCACGGTTTGCAGAGATGCAGCCCATCGTGGTGGGGAAATTATGGTGGAGAGACACTCTGCCAATGGTTGTTCACATCAGAGGACCAGGATTCAAGGAGGCTTAGGTAGAACAAAGTTTTGGGTACACCCCTCAAGAGATCCTTTAGTGATTCACTTCCACCACCAAAGCCCCATCTAAAGGTTCCACAACCTCCCCAAAACAGGGCCCCTCAGTTGAAGACCAACGGTTGAAACAGATGAGCCTGTGGAGCCCATTTCACGTTCAGATCCACGCATACTAAACTTTCGACATTTTTTTCTTTCTGTTATTGTAGCTCTCAGTCCTAAAAGTTTCATTTGATTCTCCTTGATGTCTTGTGTGTGTGTGTGTGTGTGTGTGTGTGTGTGTGTGTGTGTGTGTGTATGGGTGTGTGTGTGTGTGTGTGTGTGTGTGTGTGTGGTTTACCTGTATGTATGTTTGTGCAAGATAAGTATGTCTGGTGCCCAGAGAGGCTAGAAGAAAGCATTAGATTCCCCGGAACTGGGGCTGCAGATGGCTGAGGTGCCACAAGGGTGCTAGGAATCCATCCTGGGTCCTCTGGAAGATCAGCCAGGGCTCTCAATCTCTAAGCCACCTCTCCAGCCCCCCTCCAGTATTTTTCATATCTCTGCTTAGATTCTGTGTTCTTTGTTGAGCCTCTATGTGTTGCCCGACAGAAGCCTTTCTACAGTGGCTGTGTAAAGGCCTTGCCTGGGTAACTGTACCGTCTGTGCTGTCTCAGTACTGACCTTTACTGATGACCTTAGACTTCGGCCTGAGATCTTCCTGTTTCTTGCACGGAATTTTTATCACTTTTTATCAAAATTTATGTATTACAGGTTCTGTTATGAGATTCTGCATCTTCCAAGTCTTTCAGTTGGCTTCCCCTAACACTCAGTGACCAGGAGGCAGAGGCTCACATTCCCTGTCAGTGTCTCAATGCCCAAGGGGCCTCTGCTCCTTGCTCACATTGGGCCTGATGTTGCTTAGGGTGGGACAGGTACCTTGTTACAACTCTTCACAAGTCCTCCACTAACGCAGTGGAGGCTTGGTCACCAGTGAGATGAAGTCAAGAGGGGGAGATGGGTACTTCATTGCTGATAGTGTGATGGTGGCAGGGGGAATCTGTGTGTGTATCCACGTGGCCTTCACTGAGACTTCACCAGCCCAAAGGGAAGAAGGAAAGGATGCCTAGCTCAGACAAAACCCAGCTAGGGTTTCTTATCTCCACTGGTCTCTGCTGTCCTTTGTGCACTATTTTTTAAGTAGAGTGGACTAAGGCAGTAATCCGTGTGTGTGTGTGTGTGTGTGTGTGTGTGTGTGTGTGTGTGTGCATATGTCTACATATGTGCATATGTATGTATATTGTGTATGTGTGCATATGTGTATGTGTGTATATGTGTATATGTGTGTATATGTATGTGTGTATATGTGTATGTGTGTATACATATATGTGTGTATGTACATATGTGTGTATGTGTGCATATGTGTGTATGTGTGTGTAAATGTGTGTGTCTGTGTGTGTGTGAGTGTATCTGTGTGTTTCCTTTTTATTTGGGAGTGGTGCATGAAGGAGAGGATTGAGACAGATCTTGCTGTACAGCCCTGCCTGGCCTGGTATTTAGTGTGTAGATTGTAGACAAGATCATACAATGTAGCCCAGGATGGTCTTGACCATGTGGAAGTGCCTCATCCTCTCAAGTGCTGGAAATACAGACATGAGCCGCTGTGCCTGGCTCTTTCTCCATCTTCCTAGGGTGTCCCTTTTCCTCATCACTTCAGCTCTAGAAAGCAAGACTTGGTTCCCTGCGTGTCACTTCTGCTTTATTGGGTTCCATTCTGCTAACCTTCTCGGCTCCATGTCTGAGACATGGAAGACCACGTGCTGAGGTCACCACCCCGTAAAATATAATCTCAGGAGACTCGGCCCTGTGATAGCAAGGATCTTGACTGGTTTTGCACTTCAGTAGATGAAAGGGAGGTTTCTAATTTGCACATGAGTGAGCCAGATGCAGACTCTGTGGTTTGCTCCTCCGCTCCTTTTTTGTGGTGTTCTAAGATTCCTAGTTCAAGGTCTGGCATCATTGTGCTTGCACCTCAATCTGCTCTATCTAGCAAGCTGCTGCCTCCATCATGAACTCTCCCTATCATGAACCTGCAGACAGGCATCACAGTTCGCATGAGAAACCACCCCCTCCCATCACGGACTCTTTCGTTAAACACATGGATTTGGCATTCAGCTTGAGTTCTCTTCCATTCCCTGAAAACTGGAGAGACTCCTTCTGGAGGAGCCAGCTGCCATAGTTTGAACATGAAATGCCCGACCCTTCTAGCTCATGTGTTGGACACATGCTCTTCATCCTGGAAAGTTCTGGAAACATTAGATGGAGCCTAGCTAGTTGAAGCCCATGCCTTTGAAAGTGATACCTTCACTCTCTGCTTCCTGTCTGCCACGAGAGCAAGAACTTCCTCTACAACACATTTCTGCCATTACGACACACAGCGTCCAAGCGGCCATACATAGACCGAATGCACCCTCTGAAAACATGAGTCGAATCGGCCCTTCTCCTCTGGGTTGTTTACATCAGCCGCTTTATCACACCAATGAGGGAATGAGCCGCTGTGCAGGTAGGATGCTCACACTTACTTCATTTGCTTCCTTGCACTAGTTTGGATCCCCTCTGATACTGCCCACCTCTCTCTCCACTCCCCAGTCCTCAGCATAGGGTCCTTTCTATGCTGCCTAAATCTGTGACTATGAGTGGCAGATGTGCCCATCTGATGGCAGTCCCTTCTCAGCACTGAAGGGGCCACCCACTCTCTCTGCACACTCTTCCTCCCTATTCACAGGGAACCCTCCATGCCCTCCACCTGCCTTACTACTTTACAATCTCTTTTTCTCTCCTAGACATTTTTCATGGGCCCCACTACAGCTAGGGATGTGTGTGTGTGTGTGTGTGTGTGTGTGTGTATGTGTGTGTGTGTGTGCCTGTGTGTATGTTGCTTGCATGAACATGGCCTCCCTAGCCTCTGGAGCTCTCCCTAGGGTCTGTGGATCACCTGGCCCTATGAGTCATCATTTGGATGGTCTAAAAGCCTATGATTTAAAAGCCCGAAGGACTTAGGCTCCCTAGTATGTCAACTGTGGGCTCACTGGGCCTCTCCCCTGCTGATGGAGGATCAAGAGGATCTCTGGGCACCATAGCAGAGGACAGAATTAATGACAACTGGAAATCTGCCCAAGAGCATGGTAAGAAGCGTTAATTTCCACCAATTTTTATTCCCCAGGCAGGGATCTAAGTATGAACAAATAAAGAAGTGTGAATATGGGGTTGAGGATTTAGCTCAGTGGTAGAGCGCTTGCAAGCACAAGGCCCTGGGTTCGGTCCCCAGCTCTGAAAAAAAAAAAAAAAGAAGTGTGAATATGGAACACCAAGCATGACGGAGGGGACCTAATCCTGGAAAACCATGGTTGAGAGTTTGGGGGATGGAATGCCCTAAGACCTCAGGAATCAGGGTCACATACAGTGGCTTCATGGTGACAGTGGCAGGAATGGAGGGTGAGAAGGAGCTGGGGAAGAAGAGAAGAGCTTCGTCCAGAGCTCAGGCAATCCCTGTACTGACCATAATTTCCAGGACCTCAGGAGGGTCTCATGTCAGAAAGAGAGGCAACAAAACTGAGTTTGCCCTGAGCTGCCCTTCCTAGAGTTACTGAGGTCCAGAGTGGCTCAAAGCCTCTGATTGCACTGAACCATCTTCCTGCTGAAATCCTTCCTCCCTGTGGACCACGGATCTGGCAGTCTCAGGGACACCCAAGCTCCTTCTCAGACAGCTTCTGCTTCAACCCAGGTGGCCCCTCCCCCTGCCTAGGTGAGGCTCCTCAGGCCCCAGCTTTGGTCCCCAGAGTGCTTGGAATAGAAGAGGAAGCCCCACACACAGAGTTGTTTGCCTGTCCCCCAGCTCTGGGACAGTACTTTGGCTGTGAGCCAACCTTGGGGCCCCCGGGCCCACTAGCTATAGGCTGCTATTACTCATCCATTTGAGGATAAAGGGTGGGTCGGAACAGGCTCTAGAGGCTGCATTTCCTGCTGAGAGGACAGGGGCTTTGTGAAGGGGTCTTGGACATAGAGCATTTAGATAAGTGGATGTGAGACTTACGGGGGACACCATGTTGAATGGGGTGCATAACTCTGGCCCAGACTCAGAAGAGACATGCAGGATGTGATAAGGTGGAACCTGATGATGCTAGGTCTCAAGTGGGAAGCCAGGCTGGCTGGGGTGAGACGGGCTCAAACCGGACTGGATGGGGCATGGCTGGATACAAGTGAGCTCTGGGGGGGAGGAGGAACAGAGGAGGAAGTAAACTGCATCTGCTGCTCAAGCTCTCCATTGAACACCTTGTGCCTCCTCACTGTCCCCAGGACCCCTTTTCTTGAGTCCTCCAGCTGTCTAGGCTCCCACTCCATCTGCCCCTACTCTCAGCATCCCATTCCTGCCACCTACAAGCCAAGCACCTAGCTTGCCTCTCAGCCCGGGGCTCTCACATCTGGGATTCTCTTACAGGTTCCATGCTGGATTTATTTTGGTTTTGGTCCCGGGTCACTGTAAGATGCTCAGGACTGCCTTGGGGTGAGATCTGATTGCAAAAGAGACAGCAACGTTCCCCAGCTCCAGCTCCCTTACTGCCGGTGCAGTCTCAGGAACTGGGCAGAGCAAGCATAGGGATGCATTTGGTCCCACAAGCGGCCAGGGTCAGCTACAAATCCTAGTGTTTGAAGCTGCTCCTCAGTGACCTCCCCAATGGCCTTCTTGATCCACACACAGGGGACACTTGATGAGGAAGGCTGCCTTTGAGGACCAAACAGGAGCTCAAACTGTCAACCTTGGCTCTTATCCACCTTGGCCCCTGGGGCAGAAGGCCCCTGGCCTGGCCTCTCCAGCCCTGCCCCTTCTTGTCAGGAGCTAGGCAGTGCTGCCTCTCTGTAGCCTGGGAACACCTCTCCCCTGGGCCTGCCCAACTCCACCTGAGACAACATCCTGGCTTCGATAAAGCCTAAGGGCACACGCCAAGCTAAGCAGCTTATCTACCACAACGAAACCGCACCCAAGAGGAGACACAGTGAGTGTAGATAAAGGGACAAATGGGTGGGTGGTGTTCCCAGATATCCATCAAGGCCTGTGCCAGAGCTTGGCAGGCCCCTCTGCCACCTTAGTGGGGGAGCCTCAGGTTTCTCTCTGCCTGCACCGCATACCTGTGGGTCATTTGAAGCTATGGCAGGTATCCTAGGGAACGGTCCACCACAAGTGGCAGTGGCTGAGCTAGGGGTACCATCTACTGGAGGGAATCATGAGGAGCCTTGATTGCCTTCTTCATCAGCTGCCTCTTCTTAGACTTTCAACTGTCTGTGCTCCCTGGCCAGGCCACAGTGGCAGATAGCTCTAAGCAGGGCAATAGGTAGTAGGAATGGGCCCAGCTCTATCATAAAGTCCTCTGATGTCCCTTCAGGGTCAAGGAGTCACACACACACACACACACACACACACACACACACACACACACACACACACACAGAGAGAGAGAGAGAGAGAGAGAGAGAGAGAGAGAGAGAGAGAGAGAGAGAGAAACAGAGACAGAGACAGAGACAGAGACAGGAGAGAGACACAGAGAGAGAGAGGCTGAGCTGGCATGAGCTTGAGACACCCGTAGTAGGGAAAAGAGAGTGTTGGAGAAGGTGGGCTTCCATGCCCACCAGTGGCCTTGCATGTGGACACTACTCAGCTCCAGTCACTAGGACCAAGGCCTATTGTTACCAGTGGCAGGTCTGACTCTCACTGGGAACTGCCTTTTCTAATGTCATATTCCTCCTCCAGCAGCCTGCTAGAAGGAAGGCATGAGGCCAGGGCTGGACTTTCACAGCTTATCTTGTACCTTGTTCCAAGAGTAACATCCTGAGAGTGTTCAATAAACCACTGCTCACAGTGGTCCTATCCCTCGGGTACTATGGAGAATGGGGTACGTATACTGCTATCAGGATATATGATGCATGAAGCCCCCTCTGGTCTGAGTTCCACCCTGGTGTCTTTGGTGCCTGTACAGGCTCAGGCAGGCCATGTAAGAAGCTTCTACCTGCAGGGCATGGTGGATGGTGGCTTTGACTAAAGAAATGGACCATGGAGCAGAAGGTACAGGTTCACTTCCCAGAAACCAACAGTGGGAGGATGGGGTTGGGGAACCAGGCATCCCCAGCCTCCTCTGTATTCAGGGACCTGTCACTAGTCATGCTCATGCCCCTGCCCCAACCTCACACCTACATGGGGGGCTGGCTGGATAAGAGCCCTCACTGCCATGCTCATCCTACAGAGTGCAAGGAAAGGCAAGACATCCATGAGAAAGCTGGACAGGGGTTCCGAGGCCCGTTAATGCTCTCGTTACAAAGCATTAAGGAACGTTTCATTTGGACTGACCATTTAAGAACACAGTCCATTATGGTGGAGAAGACATGGCAGTAGGAGCATGAGGTGGTTGGTCACACTGCATCTGCAGTTAGGAGAAAAGGAGAGATGAATGCTGGTACTCAGCTCACTTTCTCCTTTCTCAGTCTAGGACCCCACCCCAAGGAGTGGTCCTGCTCACATTCAGGGTGGGTCTTCCCACCTCAGTTGACCTCATCTAGAAATTCCCTCACAGACATGCCCAGAGGTATGTCTCCAGGGAGCTTTTATCTCCTGTCAAGTTGACATCAGTATTAACCGTGACAATGGATGCCCAGCCCAGGATTATGCAGACCTGTGATACTGAAGGCCTCAGAAGCCTGACCTCAGGAATGGGGGATGCAACTATATACTCAGTTGCTCTACCCTGATATGCCTCTCTCTGAGATGCACCTGTGGGGGGGGTTGGGGGGCTCTGGTGTGAGCTAGACACTTAGAGCAGTGGCCACTGGTCCTGATACACAGCACGCCACCCAGAAGGATCAGCCACAAGGAGTGAGGATCTCACCCTTGTGCCTCTGAACAGGGCCAGGATGGCCGGAACAGTTTGGTCCCTCTGCCAGAGGTTTAGTGGGCTCCAGATGCCTGTATCCAAGGCATCTGGAGAATCCCATCTTGGTCAGACTACCTTCCTGAGTGGACACCACATACACACATGCTTGATTCTAACAACAAGCCAGCTTTTTGCATACCCAGGTTCACGTGACTTTACTTCCAAAATCCAAGAGGTGGATAATCAAGTATCTAACAGCTAACTGGACAAACAAAGTGATCCTCTTGTTCCATGTGTGGTTGTCCTCATAGGAGGACATTACTCAACCTTTAGAAGAAGGACACTCACCATGGATGACCATCAAGGATGCTGCACTAAACCTAGCAGGATTCTATATATTGAAAGTCCTCATAGTTGTCTGATTCATAGAAACAGAGAGAAAAATAAGATAGGATATTAGGTTCTGAGGAATCCATGCCTGACAGGAACAGAGTTTGGGCTTTTTTTTTAAAAGGAAGTTCAGGAGGTGGATGATGGTGACAGTTACATGACATTGTGAGCGAGATTTATACCACTGAATGTACACTCAGACCTGGGTATGGTGGTGAGTGAGATTTATACCACTGGAACATACTCAGACCTGGGTATGTTGTTGGGAAGTTGCTTCCCTGGGCCCTTTTTCTTATAACATGCCTTGCTGTGTGGTAAAGTACAGAATAGGAAACATACCCTTGTGACCGTGCTAATTGCACTGTTCTTTGGCACTGATACATCCACACAGCTGTATAACTGTCACCCACAGAACTTCCCTGTGTGCCTAAAGTGGAGACTAAGGCTGGATTGGGCTATAGGATACTTGTCATAGTCAGTACAGGACAAAAATATCCACTGTACAAAGGAATGGGAGGGTTGCTTGAGGATGCAGACAGTAGTGCCCCCCCCTTCCTGATATTGTACCAGATGCACTTGCTAATCAGGAACCAGTAAAGAACTGATGGAAATAAGAAGAAAGGAGAAGGAGAAGGGGAAGGAGAAGGAAAAGGAAAAGAGGAGGGCAGAGAGAGTGAGGCAGGGTCCCTGAGACTTGTTTGTCCAGACCACTGTTCACCACAGAAGGACTCAACCTGAAGCCTAAATAAGAGACCTGGGACCTTTCTGTGGGCCTGTGGTGGACACATAGGAAGGTGGTGGTGGTTTGGGATATTCATTCCTCCTCTGATTCAGCAAATATTGACCAAGCCATGACCATGGGCTACTGGCCACTCTGCTCCCGCAAAGTTCATTCAATGTGGAAAGAGCCTTCTGACCAACTTATGGGCTGTTCAAGCCTGTCTGAACAGGGTACCTGGGGAAATACTAGGCCAAGCACTGAATGACCACTGGTGGTTGTTGGTAGGTTCCATGATCACTTGGAAGATACCTTGTGGATGATAAAGGTGTATAGGCTGCCTAGGGCTAGCCTAAGGTTTCTTCCGGCTAAGATGGGTGGTTCCAGATTCCCTATGGAAGTCTGAGTCACAGGCTATAACCTAGCCAGGTTCCTTGCCTATGAGTCGTGTACCTTGGCATGCATACTAGCAAAAGACTCATTTATTCATAGAAAAGAAAAATATCTTCTCCTGCCACCCTCCTCCTTCAGAAAACAAACTTTAGGTTTATCTCTCCTTGGAGCATTGGGTGGAGAGTGAATTCATCAGACAAAGGATAGACTGGCTCAGACCAAGGACTCAGAGCAAGAACAGCACCTGCCACCAAGGTTGACCAGATGACTGTGCAGGCATGCTTAGCCCTTAATCCCACTTCAGGCTAAAAGAGAAGGTAAGGGGATTTCAGGGTCAGTAGAACACACATGCTGACAGAAATTCTCAGAAATGATACCAGAACCAACTATGAGACCTCCTCAATCCAAACCTTTCTTGAAGCGAACTCCAAGAGGAATGTAATGCAACTCCATCTCCTTGCCCAGCACCTCTGGGGAGTCTTAGAACTCTTCTGAACGCATGAAGAAGAGAAACTACTCACAGACTTTTAGCAATGCTAGCCAAAGTCTGAGAGGACTGTGGCCACCACCCTCACTCAGGCTTAAAGAAAATAGGTCAGATATGGGTCATCCTCAGTTTTCTTGTTGGACTAGAAACCAGTGACTCTGCTTGACTGCCTGGGGACATCCTGGTGTCATTAACATCTCCCTGGCCCTAAAGACATGCTGTGGTGCTAGGACCATACCTAGAGTTGAGGGTACAGGTATGAGAGGTGAACCAGATTCTCAGTTCACAGGAAGGGATAGCCAGCATGCCTAGTGACCACATGAGGTGAGGAGTGTGAGATTGAAAAGTATGGTGGAGGGGGATCTTCCTGGCCCTGGGATGTGGAAAGCATAACTGTGTTCATTGTGGGGTAAGGAAAGATGGCCAAGTGTGGACATCAGGAAACATGGGACAGTCTAGACACCAGAGCAGGGAAACCTCAAGAAACAGGATTCTCACTGGGAGCAGAGCCTGACCCCTTACCTCTGGGGCTCTAGCTGGGAGCATGTCGAAGGCTACATGGTTTATAATTGTCCCACATTGATCTCAAAGTTCCCACAGTACTACAACAGTCTCCACAATACTTCCACGGTGTCCACAGTACTCTCTCAGCCTCTTACACCACACATCATCCCTGCCTTGCAATTCAGTGTGGATGCCATAAATCCATCCCCCAGGCCTTTGTCCACTCACACCTTGACTCCTATCACCCTGTGTGGCTGCCACATCATTAGTTTAAGTTATCAAGGTGTGTACTCTGTATCCACAACCGAATAGTAGCACAGTTACAACCTGAAGGCAGGACTCCTGGCAACCATGGCCAGGCCCCAACCAAGAAACCAATGTCACAGTGCAGGGGTGGAGTATATGACCCTGCCGTGGAGTTCCCAGACAATCCTCTTTGGAGCTCCTTATGACCTGAACCCAGTCCCCTCCTGTGGTTGTCCATCATTCTCTTCAATGAGTTCACATGTTTGGTGACACAGACCCTCTCTGAGCCTGGCAGAGAAGCTATGAACTGGCTCTACAGCACACTGTCACTCTTCTGTTCTGAAAGGACTCTCAGAACCAGGTAGTGTCAACACATGGCTTGAAGGAAAAGTTCCAGAACTCTAGTGACTGGAACAGTCAAGGAAGGAGGGGAGATTCTGAGTTCCTACAAACAATGGGGTAAGGTTACATGGATGTATCATGTTTGGCCTCAGGGCTAGACCAGCTGCCTTATTTAGCTATAGATTTGTCAGGATTCGATGAAGCCGTGTCTAGTAATGCCATCACAACTAGATGCTCAGCACGTGGGGAATGATCCCACATTCCCTGGAAACACAAAGCCTCCGTGTCTCTATGCTCTAACCTTCTAGAACTAAGGTCTGAACCCACGGTCTTTCACCTACCTACCAGCAGGTCCCCTACATGCTAAGTCTATTCAGAAAGACCTTTCAAAGGTTCTGGGTATCTAACACTCTTATCCTGCTACTTGTAACCACAACTCCCATCTACCTTCTCTCAGCCTCTGATAATTCTCCCAGAAACATGGCCTCAGTCTTCTGCTTTGTTGGTTGGCCCTTCATTTGCCCTAGCCCAGCTGGACAGCCAGTGGCTTTCACCTTGACACCCACCTTCTTCCTCCCATGAATCCTTTCACCATCCTCCGCCACCAATCCCAACCCCATGTTTTTCTGGCAAGGTCTGTCCCAAGCCCAGGCATGAGGGCTGTCCAGGAAGCCCTCCCTGATCCTACATTACTAGGCTTGCCCACCTACAGAGGCAAGAGGACTCTGATCAAGATCAGTGACAATTACAAGCCCTTGCTTCTCAGTCACCACACATCCTTATCTCACAACCAGACCCACTGGCCAGGGGCTTTTGGGGCTGATCTGGAGTTAGCCTGGGAGAGGAGTTCCCCATGAAGTGTCTATAAAAGATAAGGAATAGGCTGGAAACTGATCTGGGCCCTAAAACCACAAACACAGACTCTGTGTCTAAGTTACTCCCTCACAAGGTAAGAGGGAGAGTCATCCACTATGCACACTTGGCATTGAGGAGACCCTGTGGCACATCTGACATTTCTAAAGTTTTCCCCACCAGCCAGAAGAGGACATAGAACTAGGACAAACCAAAGAAGGAGGATTCCTGTGAGAGCCATGCAGCTATCACCCTGGTGACTCTCTTGAATGTTACTTGGACTGTTTATCTTTTCCATAGCTCAGTGTGGACATTAGTGTGGGATAGCAGGCAGTTAATTTCTACCATGGTGTTGCCTGTATCTGAGAAGCCAGTGCAGTTACAATAGTGCCTCACCCCAGAAACCCAACGACTCAAGGCTCTGTGTGGTTTGGTGGAGAGGCTGCCTGGCTCTGATTTCCAAGGAACCCACAGGATCCTGCAGATAGGTGATTAACAACAGTCCTGAGTGGGTTCCCATACCAGGGGGCTGGATGAAATTGTTGACAGAATTAACTCCCCAAAATTAAGAAGACTGGCTACTTGGCCCCACCATATCCTCTGTCTGCCCTGGGAGGAAAAAGAAGCAAATCTAAATCTGTCTGTACATAGGGCCCAGGGGAGAAGGGCCTTGAGACCCTAGTGTCAAGCTGGAGGCCTCTAGTACCACAGAAGCTAGAGCTGCCAAGCTAATGTGGCCTGCAGAGACCACAGCCTATGGCTCACTCAGAATGGGCTAGGGCTCAAAATCATACTAGGAGGGCAGGAAGGGAGCACCTACAACTCAGTAACCTTGCTATCCTACACAATGAGGGCTCCTCAAGTAATCTGGTTTCTAGAGCCTGGGATTAAGCCTGGTAGGACTTTGCCCCCACTGTGGTGGGGTTAGAAGGGCCTCTTCATCTGTGGGAAATGAACCCTTAGAAATGAATGTAGACCTTGGCCCTCCACCATGCCTACACTGCAGAAAGGAGTGATGTGGAGGAAGTCAAACTCCTGGACTAAGATAAACAGGGACACAGAAACAGACAGAAATAGGACACAGTGAAAGAGACAGAAACAAAAAAGTCAGAGACAGGGATACAGGGAGTTTCCAAGATCCAAAAAGAGAAGGAGGACACAGCAACAGAGACAGAAAGACACAGAGATAGAATGCCTAGATGACATAGAGGCAGAGTAGCACAGAGAAACAGAGATGGACAGACATAGGGAGACACAAACAGAGATGTCTGCATTGATAAAGAGACAGAGTTGTGAAGATCCAGAGACAGAAAAACAAGAGGAAACAGAAAGACACAAAGACAGAAAAATAAAGAGGGGCATCGAGACACAGAAGCAGACAGACAAAATCAGACAAAGTCAAAGGAGACACAGAGATAGAGACCAAGACATGACAGCTGATCTCCAACACTCACACCAACATTGTTGGCAGAGGCCAGAAGGTGGAGCACCGTCAGCAGGAGGAAACAATGGAGAGAAGAATTGGGTCTCTCCTGGAGTTTAATAAGATGAGTAAGGCTCCTGGAAGGATGTGTTGGCCTCACACAACATGGCTGCCCCAAACAGTTGTAAAAGAAAACAGTTACCGTGTGCATGGATTTCAGTCAAAGCTGATGCCAACAGGGCCTGCACTTAAGATTCAGAAAACAGGAAATATACAAAAGGGGGAAAGAACCAGAATGACTTTAGCAGGAGTCTGAGTTCTGGGAATGTTCTAGGTCTTACCTGGAGCTGGCTATGTATGTGTACCTGTGTGGACACTCATCAGGCCATTCACCTCAGATTTCAAGGCTCAATTCAACTCAGAGAGACTGTTCTTGCTTCATTTCTGTTGCTGTGATAAATATCCTGACAAAAAGCACCTTAGAGGATAAAATGGTTCATTTCAGTTTATAATTTCAAGTTACAGACCACAATTGAGAAAATCAAAGGAAGAACTTCAAACAGCTGGTCATATCACATCCACAGTCAAGAGTCATGAATTCATGTGTGCTCACTTGTTTGTCTGTGCTCACGTCCATTTCCCTACTCATACATTTCATAATCTCCTGCCTAAGGAATGGTGCTGCCCACAGTGAGCTGAATCTTCCCACATCAATTAACTTAGTTAAGACAGTCTCCAACAGACATGCCCACAGGTCAGCTGAATTTAGATAATCCTTCATTAAAACTCTGTTCCCAGGTAATTCTATGTTGTGTTTAGCTAATAGTTAAAGCCAACAGTCAGAGAGAGCTATCAACATTGTCAACTCGGCCTCTATGGCCTGGGGAGACAAGAGGCAATGTCTGTAAGAAAAGAAATTGATACTAACATTCTAAATGAATTGTTTATTTTTCTTATTGCTATGACAAAATACGTGACAGAAGCAACTTAAAGGAGGAGGTCTTTTTTTTTTTTTTAATTATAGTTTCAAAGATACATCTCACGGCACAGAAGCCATGGTAACTGGGATAGCTCCATCTGTGCAAGCAGAAGTTGCAACTCAGCTTGTTCACTTGGGGAAGCAAAGGGCTCAGGAACAGCTCTAACACCCATCCCTTGTGACTCATTTCTGGGCCCAAAAGTTCTATAACTTCCTAAAATAGTACCACAAACTAAGGACCAATTGTCAAAACACACGAGCTTGTGTGGGACACTTCACATTCAACACACATCAGCCTGTGTTCACCACAAGAACAAAACCGACCCCTCGTCTCTGCGACTGAGGTGGGTTTGGCAGAGGGTTGAAGATCTGTGAGGTGAAGGGCTCAGTACAGGAACATGCCCTGACACCTTGCAGACATATAGCAGGCAAAGTAGAGAAGACGCCTCCACAATCGGCTGCCATTCCCTCTGAAAAGGAAGACCTGGGGAAGCAGAAATCTGAAGTCATGACTCAGCAACTTCTCAGAGGCAGTAAGAGTAAGAGTGGGTCAAAGAGCTTGGGACACTTCTTTCAAGGAAAGAAAGTAATGTGCTACTCCCAGACTGCCTTGGCTGCGGCTCCTGACACCCATGTCTAGCTCTTGGGACTCCCTACCCACTCTGTGTGTTAAGGTTCCACTGGGGTTCTGGGTAGCATAGCCACATGGTCCTCTGTTGAGTTAACATTTCCCTGGCTTGGCACATTGGAGTGACAGCCTGAACCCTCTCAAGTCAGAAGGATGTGACTGACCCTAAGGAGAGGGCCTTGTGGGCTCCAAGATTGAACCAGGCACCCTCGTCCTTCCTGCGGACTCTGACCTAGCTTAACACTTGTCTTCAAAGAGGCTCTGCCACAGGAGTAGGGATAGGAGGCCCTCTCTGTTCTCAGATAAACTTCTGTGGCCTGGAGCATGGTCCATTACCCTACACACACACACACACACACACACACACACACCACACCACACACACACACACACACCACACACCTAGCCAGAGCTCTGAGGTCCTATGGTTCAGCTGGATTTTGTTGTTTTAGGTCTGGGTCCTACTTAGGCTCTGGTCTCATGGGTAGGAGCCTCTGGGAATGCTTCTGTTTAGTACAGCATGTCCTCTGCCTGCCACCCATGACCTGGCCTCAACAAGGAAGGAGCTCAAAGGCACATCACAAAAGAAAGCCACAGGGTAGACCCTACAAGTAGACATTAAGTTCAACTTGCACTAGGGCCTCTGTCCTGAAAGAGTGGGGAGTCTGGCCAAGATTCAGATTTCCCAAGGGTTTTCTACGAAACAGAAGCTGAGCCACTACACATAAGCAGAGTGGCCAGTATAGGGTCAGTGTATCCAACAGTGCCCAGTGCAAGACAGGCAGATCACCATGGCCAACTTGATAGGCCAAGAGGAAGGCCCTATCTTCCCTCTGACAACCTGGCCCCCTCTAATAAGACTGTCTACACTCATCCTGTGGCTACATTTCCCAGTGCCCATGTGAGAAAGGTGCCGTAGAAACGAGGTGTTGTCAGAGATACTGTGCTGACCAAAACAGACCAATGTTATCTCTATCCCATACCCCAGAGGCTGAGGCTAGACCAATTTGAGTCCACAGTAAAGGAAGGGGCTCTAGTTACAACTGTCTTAGCAGGGAATCAAACCACAGGGCCCTGGATCAAGGGGTCAGATGATCTTGGAACCATGTGCTTCTCTGGAGACCCCTAAAGTTGGAGAGCGAAGATCACAGATGCAGAATGACAGCCAAGCCACTACCTGTATCCCTGGGCTACCAAGAACCACCGTCATCTGCACAGGAAGTGTGAAGACAATTAGGTGACTCATGAACGGACGCAGGAAACCACCAAGTCCTGATAAGCAGCATTTTGTGTCCCACTGACAGCCCCTGAGATGAGAGGATGCCGCCAGGCTTGCCACCAATGCCACCTCTCAACAATGAGCAATGGGAGTGGTCTTACTGGGGCCTTGTTAGATAAGCCTGTGGGGAGAGAGAGGCTGTGTGGAAAGCGCCTGTATGCCAGGATCATGCCGGGATCGGACTTAGCTTTACACCTGGACTATTCAAGTGACGCCCAGATTCATGAAGTGGATCTGGTCCTGATTACAGCTCCATCTGCAAGGTGGGAAGACAGCATCTTGAGCCAGCTGAACCAATCTGAAGCTATAAACAGTGGGATAGACCACAGACTCCACCACACACCCGGAGTTTCAACAACCATCAGACCTCTGGAGTGACGACAGGGTTCCCTGAGGCAGGGTGGTCAGGCAGTCTCTACCGTCTTCTAGCCCAATGCCAAGGTCTCGTGGGATCCATCCATCCAGTCTTGTACCTGGGACGCTGTTGCTGTCAGGTTTTGAGTATTGTGCCCTCAGCATAAGATCTGGATACATCTTCCCAATAAAGACTACTCCTGTTGTCTCCTCCGGGGTGTGATTTCTCTATAGGAATGCTTTGGGCATTGGCTAGACATCTCCATGGCTTCTTTTTTTTTTTTAAAGATTTATTCATTTATTATCTATAAGTACACTGTAGCTGTCTTCAGACACACCAGAAGAGGGCATCGGATCCCATTACAGATGGTTGTGAGCCACCATGTGGTTGCTGGGAATTGAACTCGGGACCTTTGGAAGAGTAGTCAGGTGCTCTTAACCACTGAGCCATCTCTCCAGCCCATCCATGGCTTCTTGGGAGTCACATTCCAGTCATCTGACTTCCCTGCCCGTGTATGGTCATACTGTGTGTCTGTGTTCTGAATATATCCAATTAGATTAGGCACCATTAAAATGACTTAATTGTGGTTTAATTATCTCTTTAAAGACCATATCTTCCCAGGATGGATAAATGGTTTAGTGGTTAAGTGGATCAGGGATTCTGTTCCCATCATACACGTTGGCTCACAACCATCTGTAACTCCAGTTCCAGGGGATCCTGATGTCCTCTTCTGACTTTGGAGGACACCAGGAATGCAAAACATGCACATTCATACACACAGGCAAAAACACTCATACACAAAAATTAAAAAAATGAATTTCAAAGAAAAGAAACCTCTTCCTAAACGGTCCCTCAGGTGTTAGAGTTAAAGCTTCAATGTCTCCCACAGCACATACAGTTCAGCCCAAAGCACACAGAAGCCAAGTAGAGAAAGGGTCTAAGTCACAGGGAAAGCCTGGGTCCTCTCCTGGGCTCCGGAAGAGGGTGGGTTGCTGCTGGGGCTGACAGAATCCTGCACAGACTGGGTCTGACGGGACATCATTCCTTCTGCAAATACTGGGTCTGCCAGCACTGTGAAGTTTGCAGAGCCCATTCCGGATGCACAGCTCCTACTCTGGTTTCTGGCCATTGATGTTAGATTAGTGTGCACAGCTCAGGTCATGGGGGCAGGGGGGCAGAAAGATCAGAGTGGCAAGACCTTGCCAAGCAGAGAAGAAAGGCAAGACTCCAGACCGTGTGGCCTCAAGAGCCCCTGCTTGTGGCCCAGCACACACTCACTGACTCTCCAGAAGGTTTTCTTGGTTTGGTTTGGTTTTTCAAGACAGGGTTTCTCAGTGTAGCCCTGGCTGTCCTAGAATTCCCTCTGTAGACCAGGCTGGCCTCTGGTTCTGAGTGCTGGCATTAAAGGTGTGTGCCACCACTGCCTGGGTCCCTAGCTCTTTTTATGATGAGTGACTTTAAACCTCACCACCCCTCAGATTAGCCTGTGGTCAGTTTTGCTTTCAAACGTTCTTCCCTGAAGGGATAGACATTACAGTCAGAGCAACCTCTGTCAGCCCACCCACAGCCACAGCCATGATCCTGAATCTAGTGCTTCGCAGGTTTTTCTCATACTTGTCTGCTTGCTTGCTTATGTGTGTACAGGGTGCATGTGTGCCAGGACACATGTGTTAAGGTCACAGAACAACTCCTGGAAGTCAGTTATCTCCTTCCACTATGTGGGTCCCAAGGACTGAAGACAGGTGGCCAGGCTTGATGACAATTGTCTTTACCCCCTGAACCGTCTTGCTGGACCTCAAATGTTTCATGCTTGTTGCATTTGCAAATATTCAACTTCTATGGTATTGTTTTACACTTGTAGAAACCAGCAGACACCACCAACGCTGGAGAGATGGCTCAGTCAGTCAGTAGCTCAAGACTGAGGATTTGCATTTGATCCCCTGAACACATGTGCAGAGAGCTGAGGAGAGAGACGGGAGATCCCTGGATCTCTCTGGCTGGCTAACCTAGCCTAGTCAGTATAACTCAAGTTCAGTGAAAAGACACTGTCTCAAAAACAAGGTGGATGACACCTAAAGAATGACACCCAGGGTTCACCCACACTTGTGCACACACATGCACACAACACACAGATCAATAAATATACAACTCCCTGTAACTCCAGCTCCAGGAAATTCAAAACTCTATTCTTGATTGACTCTCTCTCTCTCTCACACACACACACACACACACACACACACACACACACACACACACACACACACACACACACACACACACACACTTTCTTTTCGTTTTCTCCTTGCATCTATCTATCCAAGAGCCATCATCGCAATCACTGGACAGCCACCAAGTGTCTCTGGCTCCCCCAGCTGCTCAATGGTAGTATTACAATCCCAGCATCCAAAGTGTGGGACCACTTGAAGCATAGATTCTGGGAAGACACCAAACACACACACACACACACACACACACACACACACACACACACACACACACACGTACATACAACCCCCACCCCAAGCTGGCTTTAGACACAACAGAAGAGACCTTAAAGATGAGAGCTCCCCTGTCATCCATCCCAGGCTCTAGGCTGCTGATGCGTGCATTATGATGCCAGCCAAGCTGCAGCAAGCAGAAAGCGTGAGGAAGATGGGCCTCGTGCTATTGTAAGCCTCTGACCCTTGACAGCTTTTGTCATTGCCGCATGACTAATACATGTTAGAAAGTTTTCTGTAAATGAATCCTATTCATGATTATTGGGTCTCTGGGTAGGAGAGGGGGCTTCACATACAACATCCCCACTCTGTGTTTGAAGCCAATACAAGAGCAAGCTAAAAGAGTTGGCATTTTCCCAAAAGGCCACATAAGCTCATGCTGGTAGGTCCACGTGGTTTGACAGCTCTGCCCAACAGTCTTTGAGGAGCCATGTAATGGTTTGTATATGGAGTATCCCTCCCCCACCCCCCAAAAAAAGGTTAAAAAATTGAAAGGGAGTTATTTGGGGAGGTTCAAGAAACTGGGGGTTGCAAAGACTATACATGGACTGACCCTGGGCTCCAACCTCATCGGTAGCAATGAATAGCCTAGTAAGAGCACCAGTGGAAGGGGAAGCCCTTGGTCCTGCCAAGACTGAACCCCCAGGGAACATGATTGTTGGGGGGAGGGAGGTAATGGGGGGAGGATGGGGAGGGGAACCCATATAGAAGGGAAGGGGAGGGTTAGGGGAATGTTGGCCCGAAACTGGGAAAGGAATAACAATCGAAATGTAAATAAGAAATACTCAAGTTAATAAAAAAAAAGAAAGAAAGAAAGGAAGAAAGAAAGAGAGAGAAAGAAAGAAAGAAAGAAAGAAAGAGAGAGAGAAAGAGAGAAAGAAAGAAAGAAACTGGGGGTTGGGGAGTGAGACCTTGCTAAAGACTATGAAGGGCTGAGTCCTTGAAGGATATTATCCCTGGCCCTTTGCAGTCATGCTGAGTCAGATTCCTGGCCGACCAAGCTGTGAGCAGCTTGTCTCTCCACATGTTCCTGCTGCTGCATTGGTGTTCTGCACAAATGCATGGGGTCAAGCAACCATGGGCTGAGCCCTCAGAACCCTGAGCCAAATAAATTCTCCTTGTTTTACTTGTTTTGAGGAATCAGTGTCACTCCGATGCAGAAGAAAACGATGCAGTCCACCGTTATGGCTGTTTTTCTTTCAGTTTGCAGCAGAGGTCAATGCCCTACCCCAGCCTGTGGCCTGAGACCTCCTCAGTGACACACTCACACCCCATGGGCACAGACACATAGAACTACACAGGTGTGCAGGCACACCTGTGTTCTCACACCTTCACACACACACACACACACACACACACACACACACACACACACACACACACTGTCCCCATAGCTCATGGACACAGTTCTCACCCATTAGCAGAAAACCCTCTAAAGGAACTTGAGGGCTTTGTCACTCATGGTGGGAGGGGGCTTCACTCAGCCAGTGCTCTGAACACTGCCTGACAGAGCCAGGAGCCCAAGGGAAAGGAATACAGATGGCAGAGTCACATTGTGTCTGCTGTGCAAAAACCAGTGACTGAACCCCAGGGCTCCCTGAGGATCCTTTTCAGGATCCCTACCCAGTTCCCAGAAGCCATCCACATAGGGGCCCCCTCGGATTCTTGAGAAACCAATTTAAATCACAATACCAGAGTGGCTATGCCTGAGTTTATTATCAGAAAGCAAAGAATGGAACAGAAACTCCGAAAATAAATATGTGCAGAGAAGAAGTCAAGCAGGAAGTGGGGAAGCTCAGAGAATTAGCAGGATGGCTCAAGATGGGAAGAGGTGTGCACGGTGTAACCCGTTCACTTCCTTCCTAGAAGCCGGGGACTAGAACGCCTGGTGCGGCTTTGCTGGGCCTGTGGCAGCTCACAGACGGTGCCCTGGCACAGACAGCTCTCGATGTGTGTGTAGGTATGGCTCAGCTTACTGCCATCTGGGCAGTCCAGGGAAACCATTCGTACACTGGTCCTCTCCTCCCTGCAGCAAGAACACCCATGATCCAGATCCTGGGCCTGGGCAGAGTACCTGGGGACGAGAAGGGCAGAATGAGTGCCAGCCTCCCTGAGAACAGCATCACAGTTCTCCCTCCTTGGGAGCCCATCCTTGAACTCCTCCACCCCTCCATCACACTTGTAGCCTGAGACTCACATGGCAAAAGTCCCACAGGACCCAGCGCAGAAGTTCATGGAGATGTTCTTGGCACAGCCATTGTAGGAAATCTCCTTCATGACGGGTATGGCAGAGCAAGGGACTGTGTTGTTGTTAGGGTTATGGATGCCTGTGGAGGGAGACGCAGGTGCAGAGGATGATCTAAGACATCTATCTGTCTATCTGTCTGTCTATCTATCTATCTATCTATCTATCTATCTTCCTTCTATCTTCCTTCCTATCTATCCATCTATCTATCTATCTATCTATCTATCTATCTATCTATGCATCTATCTATCTATCATCTATCCATCTATCTATCTATCCATCTATCTATCTATCTATCTATCCATCTATCTATCTATCTATCTACGTATCTATCCATCTATCCATCTATCTATCTACCTATCTATCCTTCTATCTATCTATCTAGCCTTACCTTTACCCTGGCCCTGGCCCTCCCCCTCCCTATCCCTCTCTGGTCCTGGTTCTTCTCCCTTCTTTCCCACTTTCCTTTTAGGAACTGAGTCCCAGCATGCAGCTGGGCTCCACCCAGCCTCTCCCTGGAAGCGGACTCAGATTCCTATACATTCGCATGAATGTAGGAGACACAGCAGGGGCAGGAGTCCTGAAGCACCCTGTCCTGTGTCTTCTCAGGTCTTCCTGCTCAGGGATCTGAGGAAAGCCCACCCATCACCCAACACTTCCCCAGCTGTACTCACATGTCTTACAGCAGCCATTCGGCATGTATGTGATGGAGCCCTGAAGAGAAAGAGGAGTGAGAAAGAATCCCACGGCACCCCCAGCAGGTGAGCGCCCCTTCTTGCTATGGGATACATAAGGACTTTCCTACAGGAAACCAGGTAGCTAGTGCACCAGGGTCCCCTGCCCCTGGCAGAGCATACGTGGACAGGGCCATAGGGGTCCCACTCACCGGAACACAATCACTTGGGTCAAAGTCAGGGCAGGTGATATTGGAGACTGAAGAGATGAGCTGGTTGTTGATTTTCATGCAGCTGAAGAAGGTGCACCTGTCGTTGGGGTTTTTCTGTATCTCCCCAGGCTGTGGACGCAATAGGATAAAGATGAGCAAAAGTGTTCACCAGAGGCTAGCCAAGGAAGACCTGGGAGGTACAGCTTCACAGAAACGAGGCCCAGAGTCACTGGGCAAGTGACACCCATTAGAATCTTGGGGACAGGCGCTTACCTACCTGTGGTTAGATAACACAAAAATCTCTAACCTACGGCTAACCCGTGAACTAGAAAGTGACTCTGAATGGAGAAATGATCTCTGAAAAGCTCAAGAAAATAATCTGGAGATGAAGTCGCCTTACATCAAAGAGGTCCTAACTTCAGGAATGAGCATCCTTGTAAGAGACAAAAGAGGAGACATAGGCTCAGATAGAAGGCAGACCGCTACGTCAGAGGCGATGCGAACACAAACCAGTGTTGCCTGAAGCCCAAAGGAAAGGAGGCAGGAAGGACTCCTCATAGCTTCTGCCAGCCTTGATCTTGCCCTCCAGAGCTCCGGAAGTGGGGCAGTCATACATGTTGTTTTTAGCCACCCAACTATGGCCACTCATACCAATGTGGGATCTAGGCTGAGGCAAGCCCGAAGTCATCTAAGCCTGGCCCGCAGTGGTTGACTAGCTTATGGGTGGAACACACACACACACACACACACACACACACACACACACACACACACACACCTTCAGAATGATGTACTGCTGCTCGGGCCTCTTGATGATGCAATGGGTCTGCTGGCACTTCTTGCAACATTCCCCAGGGACCTCCACAAGCTCAAAGCCCTGTGAACACAGGAGATGATGAGGTTGAGATCAAAGACTTGTCGCCGCATCCAACCAGACCACGGAATTGATAGAATGTCTCACTGGGGGTGGGGGGGCTGTATATAAACAAGTGCCAAGGCGGGAGGTAGATATAGGCACTGTTTGGCAAGAAAGACTTAAGAAAACTTGAAGGCAAATCATGGAAAATTAACATGAAATCGTGTTAGGAGATGGGAAGAGGCAGGAAGTGGGAGAGAAGGGGGAGCCACACTTACAGAGCTACAGGAGATGTTGCAGGGCACATGGGTACAGGAGACGACATTGAGCTGGGTGCTGTTGTCCATGCTGTCGGTGCATACACAGTCCTGGCACTTGTTAGAGTACACTGGGGATCCGGGCTTTGGGGAGACGCAGAAGTAAGGGAACCGCACACACCATCACACACGCATCACTCCATCTTCAGGCAAGGGCAACGCCACCCGTCCCCCACCCCCATCCCCTCCCAGCTCAGAACTCACCTGGTATTCAGCATTCTCGTGCACGCACACACCCTTGGGCACTTGGAGGAAAGAGTGGGGAAAGCCATCAGAGGCTATCCTGAGCCTCAGCCTGGCATACACATCTGAGCAGATGCTCAGGGCCGATGGGCACATAGCCGTAGCCATGACAAAGAAGGCCAAGGAGAGAGCATGTTCCCTCCGCTGGCCCCTCGTTCACAGCCTGTCCAGCCTGTGGCCTTCCCTCACCCCGGTGGCCTCACTTACCACAGGAGTAGACAGGACAGCATTTCCCAGGCACGTGCTCACTCTTCACTTCGAATCCCAGCAGACACGAGGGGCGTTCAGCTTTGCACCGTTTGGGGTCACACTCTGAGGGCAGAGAAGGAGTGTAGTGACCAGGATGGACCCCACAGGCACAACACCACCCCTCATTGTACAGCAGGAGTCTAAGCTTCTGTGGAGCCCACCAGGACCAGTCCTTGCATCAGGAGCTCCTGGCCTGATCCAAGAGCTACTCTCGACACCCTCTCAAGTGAGCAGAACCTGAGCTCACCAACGAGGGAGTGGCAGAAAGCCTCACCTACAGTGGGCATGTTTGGTTACACTAAAAGCATCAGCCCCAGTGGTCTGAGAATGGCTCCCACGCCCCAGGGTTGGCCTTACTACATGAGGTGGTGTTGCAGCACTTGTCATCTGGGTCGGCCTCCACAACAAGGTAGGTGCCATCCTCCTCACATGTGGTCAGGTTGCCCCTAGCACACTTCTTTGGTTGGCAGACAATACCACTTCCACCCTCCAGGCAAACACAGTCCTTGCAGTCAAATTCAAAGTGCTCTCCAAACTACAAAGAGGAAGGATTAGATTAGCACCAGGCTAGCCCTGTGGTAGCACATCTATGACCAAGCAAGGAAAAAGGGCTGGACCAAGTAGCTAGATGAGGTGTCAAGTGAGAAAGCTGTATCTCTCACTACCTCTGAACTCACAGGGCAGGTTCAGGGACAGATCAGCAACTGTTCATTCAAGGGCACTGATATCACACAGATGTGACCTGCTCACTAGCACCCATCAGCATCTGCCCAGTATGCAGCAGATTACCTACTGAAGGCATTTTTTTTTAATTGAGCCAAGAAGTCCAACAATAGCTGTGAGGAGCACATACAGGAAACAACACTGAAGTAGCCAATGTGCCGTCTTATATTTAGTCAGAGTATTATATGACTGGTGGGTAGATGGGTGGACACATGGATGGATGGGTGGATGATGAATGGGTGGAGAGTGGGTAAGTAGATGAATGAACAAGAGATAGATAAGATACATGGATGATAGAATAGTTAAATGAATGGATAGTAAATGGGTATATGGAGGACGAATGGTTCAGATGGGTGGGTGGGTGGATAGATTGATGGATGTAGAATAGGCAAGTGAATGATGAATGAATGACTGGATGATGGATGAATGTATGGATGAATGGATAATGGATGGGTAATTGGATGGATATATAATACATACATAGATGTATAGGCAGATGTGTGGCTTGGGTGGATATATGGATAGACAGTGAGTGGGTGGATAGTGGATGGATAGATGGGGTGTTGGGTGGCTAGTAGGCAGATGGATAGATGAGAGATAAATGAATGGCGGGTAGGTGATTACCTGGATAGGTAATTGGTGGGCATACAGATGGATAGTTTGGATGGGTGGGTGGGTGGATGGATGGATGATGGATGGGTGAATGGATGGATGGGTGGACAGGTGGATGGATGGATGGGTGAATGGATGGTGGATAGATGAATGGATGGTGGATGGATGAATGGATGGTGAATAGAGGGATGGGGGGGTAGGTGGATGGGTAGATGATAGATAGTGGATGGATGAATGGATGGTGGATGGATGGATGGGTGAATGGATGGGTGAATGGATGGATGGGTGGATGGGTGGACGGGTGGACGGGTGGATGGATGAATGAGTAAACAGATTGATGGGTGGTCTGATGGAAAATGGATAGGCAAGTGGACAGATGGGTGGATGGAAAATGGATGATAATACATTGTTAAATGGATGAATACATGGATAACAGATGACTCAAGGATAGATGGCTGGACGATGGACTGATGGAGAGGTGCACCAATGGCAGGAGAGTGAGTGGATGGATCTCATCTAGTAGGACTTACATGGCTTATGACTCAGTCCTTGGGCCTCCCAGGCTGTCATACCACTTCACCCCACTCATTCCCCAAAACTTGGGATTTTAAGGAGAATTCTCCTAGCTCAAGTGGGAACCTACCTCTCTGGGCACATTGTCCGGTCCCACACATCCTAGAAAGAGAGAAGAGACAAACTCTATTAACACTGTCGTGATATATAGAATTAGGATCAGCCTTCTGTATGTACACAGAGGAAGTGGGAAGGGGGTGACAGAAGTAGGGCATACCACATATCTTCACACAGACGTCATAGCCAGGGGCAAACTTTGTGGTCCCTTCAGGACAGAAGCAGCCTTCCACCAAGAGCGTGGAATTCTGAGGGGAGCTAGAATGGCAAGACACATGCCTCAGAAGGAGGGAGTGACAGACATTCGGGCACAGCTCTGGAAAAGGAGCTAAAGCTGGCTGGGATGCATGAGCAGGACTAGGGAAGCAGCAGGGATCTTTGGGTGCATACCTGGACTGGCAGGTGGGTTCCTCTGCAGGCCCACAGGCCTGATACTGCCTGTGAGCTGGACACGTCACAGCTGCAGGGGAGGGACGAGAATAAGGAAGGCCATATCCAGAGAGAAGCCTGTCCCTCCCTGCAGTGACAGAGCTACCCAGCCTTCCCACACAGGACTTCACCCGATGCCAGCAGAGGATGGGTAGTTGCCCAGTACCTGTGCCTGGCCCACAAGCCCCAGCACAGGGCAGTGAATGGGAAAGGATAAGAGGGACTTACCACAGGCCCCCTGGGTGTGATTCCGCCAGTCAATGCAGACACCTTCCTGAGCACAGAGGGCAGCATAGGCCTGTACACTGGCACACTCCATACCAGAGCCAGCCACAAAGCAGCTATCAAACAGGCAAGCTTCGTAGTAGTGCTTGGGAGGCACGAAGGGGTGGCACTGGGAGAATAAGCTATGAAGGGGAAGATGGGTCAGGTCACATTGTGGTCAACACTGAAGCCTCTCCACATGATCTCCCAGGTGTCCCCCATTCCCGCCCTACTGGAGCCTGCTCAGAGGCACCTGCCAAAGACCAAAGATACACTATGATAACCAGCTGCAGAAGACAGGAAGGGCTGGCCTCTAGGAAAGGAAGGACATTGTCTGTTTCATCGGACATGTAGAAATGCACTATGTACACCTCAATGGTCAGTAGTTGCCAGGATGTCCCCTTCCAACAATCCTGACAGAGACTCAGCTAACTTTGACCTCACCCTACTACCTTCAGGGACAGGGAGCACCCTCCTGTCGCTACCAGATTTAGAAGTCCCTGACCTGTGTCCAATCCCAAACCTACTTCCCTGAGATGCTGCCTTCTGGTTAGTTGATCTACAACTCAATGAGGCTGCACCTAGCCAGGAGGTGAGAAATGTCTAAGAGCAAAGAAGGGTGTTGTGGTATGGGGTGTCAGAGAATAGCTAGGGCCTGGGGAAGCAGAAGCCAAGTCCTGGGACCCCTGGGACCCAACACCCATCCACAGTAACAACCTCGGCTCTTCCAGGCCCACATGGGCTGCTCTTTGCCTACATGGTAGACAGCAGGGGTCATAGAGATGAAACCTCATGAGACTCTGGGTTGGGTTGGGTTGGGTTGGGTTGGGTTGGGTTGGGTTGGGTTGGATTGGTTTGGTTTGGGTTGGGTTGGATTGGTTTGGGTTGGGTTGGGTTTGGTTTGGTTTTTTGAGACAGGATCTCATTAGCCTAGGCTTGCCCTTATCCTCTCGCCTTCACTTCTCCACTTCCCACAGATCACCTGTCCATGATGAGCTGACAGACAGGAGACACAGTGCAGCCTTCAGTGAAAAGTCCTGGTGTCGTGATGGCTGGGCGCTTAGTGGTGAGGCCTTTGTGGGGACAGTGTGGCTTGGAGGGGTCATTCACCAACCACTCATCAGCAGCAACTTCACAGTCAGAGATGATCTCCCCACTGGGTAGGATACAGTCATCCGCAGTATTGTTGGTGCAGGTGCCTGTGTGCAGAGAAGTAACCTATTAGGCCAGCATTGAGCCCTGGCCCTTCTCCAGTCTAGAGTCTGTGTGTCCCACTAGTCAGGCCAGAAAGCAAAACCAAGAAGGCCAAGCCAACATCTGCTGTCTTCTCACAGGGACCAAACACAAGACAATGCCACAGTGACTGTCCACAGAGGAACAGAGAACCCCCAGCTGGGTGACAGAAGCTCACACCCAGTCTTGCCCTCCAAGGAAAGAGGCAGGGGAAGGGGGCACTCACCACATTGGCCCTTTGTGTTGTTGCCAAACAGGTGGTAAGGCAGCCGGATGGAGAAAGACAGGCCATTGTAGGAGACCTGGGCACCCAGCCTGGGGATGTCCACCACAAAGTTGATGCCAGATTGGTATACCTCCAGTCCATACTTCTTGTAGGGCAAAGCCACTAACTGCTTGTTCACCTGTACCTGTAGTCAACATAGCTGAGTCAGAAGAAGACCTCTGAGACAGGAGCTAGAGCCTGCCACCTGTTAGAAGATTGCCCTGCTCTGTCCTGTCCTTCCATGAACCTCTCTGGAAGCCATAGAGCTGATCAAGAAGACAAGGTTGCACCTTGGGATAGCACCAATGATATCTCCAACACTCTGAAAGGGGGAGATTTTCCTCTCTTTCCATCTTTCTCTTTCCTTCTTGCTTCCTTTCTACCATACTGACCTTTGTCTCAACTCATTCCAAGAGAGCCCAAGAAGACTCTCCCAGAGACTTTGAGGCTCCATGAAAGGATCGGGGCTCCTCATCTGTTTCCATAAACATCATCGGTGACACCAGTAGATAGAGAGGACTCAGACACGGTCACCACCTGTTCACCTATCCTCACAGAGGGAGTTTCTGTGTTCACTTAGAGAGCCCATTAGAAGAGCTGACAGGACCCTAAGGAGTACCAACAATGTGCCACAGCCCCAGCCTGGTCCAATAGATGTGCAGCCTAGTCCTCCGTCGCCTGTGGCCCACAGTCTAAGGCCATGACAAGTTTACTGTGGATACCCAATCAGCCCCAGCTACATACCTCCACCTCAATGGGCATCATGTGCACGGTCTTGATCAGCACTTCCTGGGTCTCATGGTGCACAATAAGTGTGCGGGGGCAGGACACCTTGTCGTTGGCATCGCAGTGGTAGTTGTCGATGTAGACCCCAAAGTTGTCCACTGTGGGGGTAATCTCCTCTACCAGCACATAGGTACAGTTACCCTGGTAACTGTAGTAAAGCCCATCGAAGGTGACAAAGTGTGGGTCCCCCCAGCCAGTGCAGTAGCCTGTGGAAAAAGGTCCATAAATTGATGTCACCAAGCCAGAACCACTGGAATCAAGTCATTGTCAGGATTCAAGAGATAGGCTAGAAAAACTATCAATCATTAAAGGAGTCTTAAAAAAAATAAACCCTGCAGGGGCATCCAAGCTGGAGCAGATCTTCCAAAAGCATCTTCCCATTTGGTCCAGAGACCTCCTTCTGCAGGGTGAGTCCTTGCTTAGGGGCCGGGGCAACCCCATCCTCAAAAGCATCCTTGGTCTGAAACATGCTTTGCTCCACCAGACAAGGCTTCTACCTGCCCAGGCTCCTACTCATAAACATAAAGGGTATTGGGAAGTACCTAAGACTGTACACCCAGCCTTCAGCAGGTGCTTAGCAATTCAAGTCTGCTCCCAGGAGGCTGGCCCTGTAGCCACCAATACCAAAGAAGAAAGGACCCTGGCAGGTACATCCCAGATAGCTAAAGGCCTTACAGTCACATTCCCAGTGCCAGCAGCAGCCATCAGGGTCAAGGACACGCACGGGTTTGAGGCCATTGGAACAGGTGGGCATGGGTGGGGGGTTGCACTCCAGCTCCACAATCTCCACTACGTTGTCATGTTTGCAGATGGCCATGGTACAGTTACACAGCCACCAGGTCTCATTGACCTGCAGAAGAGATAGTACCGAACTGTCAACATGCAGCTTAGCTTAGCTTCCCCAGTCTACACAGGAGGACACAGTCTACACCCAGGTCACTCTCAGGGCTGGAGCTGAAGGCAGCTAGGATCAGGACATGGAAAGGCAGGATATGGTAAAAAGAGAGGAGAGTAGAACCTGTGCCCATGCTGTGCCCAAAAGGGAAACATCCACCCCACTGTTCAGTGCCAAGGTAACAAAGCCACATACTGCCCACTGACCTGTCTGGGAGGATCAAAATCGAGGCACGCAGGAGGGGTGGTTTTGGGTGGTGTGCTGGGCGTTGACTTGGATGATGTGGATTGGGGCGTAGAGGGTGTAGACTTTGAAGATGTGGTAGATGGTGTGGAGGGTGTGGTCGTCTGGGAGGATGTTGGTGTTGTTGGTGTTGAGGGTGTGGGAGTTGAGGGAGTAGATGGACAGGACCAATTGAAGATCTGGAGTTGGCAGTCCACAGAGCAGTTTACAAAATAACAGGTGTCCCCATGGGTACTGTTGTAGACCATTTCACCTACAAGGGATGAGAAAGACAGTCTTTACACTATCCAGAGGCAGAGCTGGCCACTAGAACACAGTGATAGACACCCATGGAGGTCATGGGGAGGGACTCAGTGTATTGGGGGAGGGACCTTAGGGGAGATAACTAAGGTTAGGTGAGGTAGAACAGTGATCCCCTAGCATAGCGTTAGTGGTATTTAAAGAAAAGAGAGACCCAGAGCCAGCACATTTGTGCCATTCCACCACTTGGAACCTGTTTTGATGCAGATAAGGAGCTCATCAGATGTCAGTGCCACTCCTGTACTTCCTAGCCTCCAGAACTGCCAGATAAATGACCCTCCATTATTTATAAATCATCTGGCCTCAAGTGTTTTGTTACAACAGAAAATGGACTGAGCCCCACCTCTACTTGTTCTCCAAGCCTTGGAAGAAACCCGAATTCTGGTTCATGTTACCAACAAGATGAAGCTGGCCACAAAACATCCACCCATGACCACCCTCCGGCCTTCGCCCTCCTGATCAAGCTTCAAGTTGAGGTCTGACCCTGCTTCTACCTACTGGTAAGAGCAGGGACAAGTCTAAGCTGTGTGAACATTAGATATGAACACCATAGATACCTGGACCATAGAACATCTCATCCACAACACAGCAGGTAACTATGGTTGCAGTGCTAATCCAGACAGTGCTGGGAGAGACGATTGGGGAAACTGAAGAGGATGTCCCCCAAGACGAGGTCCTGGTGGTTTCCATGGTTGGTGTGGTTGACGAGAGCCTTGTCTGGGTGGTTGCTTCCGTAGTAGAGGTTGGTACAGTGGGAGATGTGGGGGTGGATGTGGAGGGTGGTCTTGTGGTAGGTGAGGTTGGCCCTGTTGTGGTCTTTGAGGAAGTGGGCATGCCTGTAAGAAGAGTTTCCATGTGAGCTGATGGCACTGATTATCTCAGAAACCACAGAGCTCTACCACCAGGCCCCACCACTGTAAGATAACAGCTAGGTCAAGAAGTCATGGTGAGGTGTCAAAAGCTGTATATACACTCACCAGGATTTTATAGCACCATGTACACTGTGTGACTGTCACACTGAACACTGGACATCTGCCAGTGCCAGACTAGCTACCCTCCAAGACCTCTTGTGCCATGCCCAGACAGGAGTATCTTCCCCGGGAGATCTTTACCCATGGAGTCCCATCAGTGTCAGGCTGCAAACTCTATACTATCTACAATTCATCCACCCCAGGGATCTGACTCAGTAGGCAGAGAAGACCCACTTAGGCTACTTCAAACCTTCCAGGGGACTGGCCTCACTGAGCAAGAACAGGGTCGTGCAGGACAAAATGATGACCCCAGGCTTAGGTCTTGAGATCACAAAACTTCCCTTGCAAAGATAATCTCTTGTAAGAGTGGAGGAATGGGGGTGGCTTTCCATGTCTGCTTACCTGAAGATGTGGTGGGGCCTGATGTTGAACTTGGAGGTGAAGAGGGAGTGCTGCCCACTGATGAAGTGGCGAAGGGTGATGTTGTTCCAGGGGATGACGTGCTAGATGTTGCTGTGGTGGTTACAGGGGTGCTTGAAAGGGTAGTGGACTCCGTGGGTGGGGAAGGAGTAGATGGAGAAGTTATAGGCGTTGAGGATCCAGTTGGAGGTTTGGAAGAGGTTGATCCTGTAGTAGGTACTGTGCTTGTAGAGGTAGGGGTCTCTTTGATGGTGGTGGGGGTTGGGGTTGGGGTTTGGCTAGTAGTAGATGTTGGGCTTGTGCTTTCAGTGGTGGGAGAAGTTGAGCTTGCTGTTTCTGAAATGGTGGAAGGTGGAGATGGAGTCTCAGTGATTGCAGTGGTGGGTGTTGAGGTTGAGGAGCCTATAATGGTGGTAGTAGTAACATGAGGGGTGGGGGTAGAGACCTCTGTAGTTGTAGAGGTTGGGGTTGGTGTCTCTGAAGTAGTAGGCATGGAAGTTACGCTCACTGTGGTGGTAGTTGTTGTAGTCGGAGTCACTATGGTGGTGGGGGGAGGGCTAGGTGTCTGGGTAGTGGTAGATCTGGAAGTGAAGGTCTCTGTTCCCGTAGGTGTTGGGGTTGTGGGCCCTGTGGTGCTAGGTGTTGAAGGTGGAGTCCCTGTGGTTGTAGGGGTTGGACTTGGTGTCTGAGTAGTGGTTGATGTAGAAGTGGAGGTCTCTATGGTGGGTGTTGGGGTTGTGGTCTGTGTGGTAGTAGATGTTGGGGTTGTGGGCCCTGTGGTGGTAGGTGTTGAAGTTGGAGTCATTGTGGTTGTAGAGGGTGGACTTGGTGTCTGAGTAGTGGTTGATGTAGGAGTGGAGGTCTCTATGGTGGGTGTTGGGGTTGTGGTCTGTGTGGTGGTAGTAGATGTTGGGGTTGTGGGCCCTGTGGTGGTAGGTGTTGAGGGTGGAGTCCCTGTGGTTGTAGGGGTTGGACTTGGTGTCTGAGTAGTGGTTGATGTAGGAGTGGAGGTCTCTATGGTGGGTGTTGGGGTTGTGGTCTGTGTGGTGGTAGTAGATGTTGGGGTTGTGGACCCTGTGGTGGTAGGTGTTGAAGTTGGAGTCCCTGTGGTTGTAGGGGGTTGGACTTGGTGTCTGGGGTGGTGGTTGATGTGGGTGGAGGTCTCTATGGTGGGTGTTGGGGTTGTGGTCTGTGTGGTAGTAGATGTTGGGGTTGTGGGCCCTGTGGTGGTAGTTTTTGTGGGTGGAGTCACTGTGGTTGTAGGGGTTGGACTTGGTGTCTGAGTAGTGGTTGATGTAGGAGTGGAGGTCTCTATGGTGGGTGTTGGGGTTGTGGTCTGTGTGGTAGTAGATGTTGGGGTTGTGGGCCCTGTGGTGGTAGGTGTTGAGGGTGGAGTCCCTGTGGTTGTAGGGGTTGGACTTGGTGTCTGAGTAGTGGTTGATGTAGGAGTGGAGGTCTCTATGGTGGGTGTTGGGGTTGTGGTCTGTGTGGTAGTAGATGTTGGGGTTGTGGGCCCTGTGGTGGTAGGTGTTGAGGGTGGAGTCACTGTGGTTGTAGGGGTTGGACTTGGTGTCTGAGTAGTGGTTGATGTAGGAGTGGAGGTCTCTATGGTGGGTGTTGGGGTTGTGGTCTGTGTGGTGGTAGTAGATGTTGGAGTTGTGGGCCCTGTGGTGGTAGGTGTTGAGGGTGGAGTCCCTGTGGTTGTAGGGGTTGGACTTGGTGTTGGGGTAGTGGTTGATGTAGGAGTGGAGGTCTCTATGGTGGGTGTTGGGGTTGTGGTCTGTGTGGTGGTAGTAGATGTTGGGGTTGTGGGCCCTGTGGTGGTAGGTGTTGAGGGTGGAGTCACTGTGGTTGTAGGGGTTGGACTTGGTGTCTGAGTAGTGGTTGATGTAGGAGTGGAGGTCTCTATGGTGGGTGTTGGGGTTGTGGTCTGTGTGGTAGTAGATGTTGGGGTTGTGGGCCCTGTGGTGGTAGGTGTTGAGGGTGGAGTCACTGTGGTTGTAGGGGTTGGACTTGGTGTCTGAGTAGTGGTTGATGTAGGAGTGGAGGTCTCTATGGTGGGTGTTGGGGTTGTGGTCTGTGTGGTAGTAGATGTTGGGGTTGTGGGCCCTGTGGTGGTAGGTGTTGAGGGTGGAGTCCTGTGGTTGTGGGGGTTGGACTTGGTGTCTCTGGGTGGTAGATGGAACTAGGGTGGATGTCTCTGTCACTGGGATGTTGGGGTTGTGGTCTGTGTGGTGGTAGTAGATGTTGGGTTGAGGTCTCCGTGGTGGTTGGTGTTGGTGTGGAGTCCCTGTGGTTGTGGGGTTGGACTTGGATGTCTGGAGGATTGTTGATGTAGGGAGTGGGAGGTCTCTATGGTGGGTGTTGGGGTTGTGGTCTGTGTGGTAGTAGATGTTGGGGTTGTAGGGCCCTGTGGTGGTAGGTGTTGAGGGTGGAGTCACTGTGGTTGTAGGGGTTGGACTTGGTGTCTCTGTTGTGGTAGATGTAGAAGTGGAGGTCTCTATGGTGGGTGTTGGGGTTGTGGTCTGTGTGGTGGTAGTAGATGTTGGAGTTGTGGGCCCTGTGGTGGTAGGTGTTGAGGGTGGAGTGCCTGTCGGTGACGCGGTTGGATTTGGTGTCGGCGTGGTGGTGGATGTAGAAGTGGAGGTCTCTATGGTGGGTGTTGGGGTTGTAGTCTGTGTGGTGGTAGTAGATGTTGGGGTTGTGGGCCCTGTGGTGGTAGGTGTTGAGGGTGGAGTCCCTGTGGTTGTAGGGGTTGGACTTGGTGTCTGAGTAGTGGTTGATGTAGGAGTGGAGGTCTCTATGGTGGGTGTTGGGGTTGTGGTCTGTGTGGTAGTAGATGTTGGGGTTGTGGGCCCTGTGGTGGTAGGTGTTGAGGGTGGAGTCACTGTGGTTGTAGGGGTTGGACTTGGTGTCTGAGTAGTGGTTGATGTAGGAGTGGAGGTCTCTATGGTAGGTGTTGGGGTTGTGGTCTGTGTGGTGGTAGTAGATGTTGGGGTTGTGGACCCTGTGGTGGTAGGTGTTGAGGGTGGAGTCCCTGTGGGTGTAGGGGTTGGACTTGGTGTCTCTGTTGTGGTAGATGTAGAAGTGGAGGTCTCTATGGTGGGTGTTGGGGTTGTGGTCTGTGTGGTAGTAGATATTGGGGTTGTGGGCCCTGTGGTGGTAGGTGTTGAGGGTGGAGTCCCTGTGGTTGTAGGGGTTGGACTTGGTGTCTGAGTAGTGGTTGATGTAGGAGTGGAGGTCTCTATGGTGGGTGTTGGGGTTGTGGTCTGTGTGGTAGTAGATGTTGGGGTTGTGGGCCCTGTGGTGGTAGGTGTTGAGGGTGGAGTCCCTGTGCTTGTAGGGGTTGGACTTGGTGTCTGAGTAGTGGTTGATGTAGGAGTGGAGGTCTCTGTGGTGGGTGTTGGGGTTGTGGTCTGTGTGGTAGTAGATATTGGGGTTGTGGGCCCTGTGGTGGTAGGTGTTGAGGGTGGAGTCACTGTGGTTGTAGGAGTTGGACTTGGTGTCAGGGTAGTAGTGGAACTAGGAGTAGATGTCTCTGTCACTGTAGATGTTGAGGTTGTAGTCTGTGTGGTAGTAGATGTTGAGGTTGAGGTCTCTGTGGTGGTTGGTGTTGGTGTTGGAGTCACTGTTGTGGAGGGAACTGGGCTGGATGTCTGGAGGATTGTAGCTGTAGGAGTGGAGGTCTCTGTGGTGGGTGTTGGCGTTGTGGTCTGTGTGGTAGTAGATGTTGAGGTTGGGGGCCCTGTAGTAGTAGGTGTTGAGGTTGGAGTCACTGTGGTTGTAGGGGTTGGACTTGGTGTCTCTGTTGTGGTAGATGTAGAAGTGGAGGTCTCTATGGTAGGTGTTGGAGATGTGGTCTGTGTGGTAGTAGATGTTGAGGTTGAGGTCTCCGTGGCGGTTGGTGTTGGTGTTGGAGTCACTGTGGTGGAGGGAACTGGGCTGGATGTCTGGGTAGTGGTAGATCTGGAAGTCAAAGTTTCTGTTACTGTAGATGTTGGGGTTGTGGTCTTTCCAATTGTTGGTGTTGGAGTTGGAGTCACTGTTGTGGTGGGGACTGTGCTTGGTGTCTGAGTAGTGGTAGATCTAGGAGTAGATGTCTCTGTTACTGTAGGTGTTGCAGATGTGGTCTTTGTAGTAGTAGATAATGATGTTGAGGTCTCTGTAGTAGTAGATGTTGTAACTGGAGTCACTGTGGTAGTAGAGGATGGACTTGGTGTCTGGCTGGTGGTAGATATAGGAGTGGAGGTCTCCGTGATGGGTGTTGGGGTTGTGGTCTGGATGGTAGTAGATGTTGAAGTTGAAATCTGTGTGGTGGTTGTTTCTGGAGTTGGAGTCACTGTAGTTGTAGGAGTTGGGCTTGGTGTCTTCATGGTAGTTGATGTTGGAATGGAAGTCTTTGTTGTTGATGTTGTAGTTGGGATCTCCGTGGTGGTGGTTGGTGCGGTTGAAGTAAAACATATTGTACTACAGCAGTAAACATTGATTTCATAGTTGAGACACACGGGCATGGGGATAATCCCTCCTATTCCCTGATCTTCATTTTTGCACACTAGCCCAACTTCTGTATTACAAACCACTTTTTGTCCAAGCTGATCAAGTGGAACATTGGAATACATCACAGCTCTGCAGGAGATGTTTTGTACTTCCCAGCCTGGTTCACAGACACCTTCAATTAGTTCAAAATCTCCACTTCCTTTATCATAGGTGGGTTTTCCAGAATCCAGCCAGCCAGTCCACTTGCAGTCATCAATGCATGTAGGGGAGGATGGGGTGGTGGAGGATGATGATGGGGTAGGTGAAGTTGTTGGTGAAGTTGTAGCTGAGGAGGTTGGTGAAGTGGTTGGTGAGGTGGTTGGTGAAGTGGTTGAGGTGGTTGGTGAGGTGGTTGTTGGGGGTTGGTAGTAGTAGATTGGTGAGGTGGTTGGTGAGGGGTTGGTGAAGTGGATGGACTTGGTGTGGTTGGTGGGGTGGTTGGTGATGGGTGGTTGTGGTGGATGGTGGTTGGTGAGGTGGTTGTGGGGTGGTTGGTGGAAGTGGTTGAGGTGGTTGGTGGGGGGGTTGGTGATGGTAGGCTGGTTGGAATGGGGTGGTTGGTGAGGTGGGATTGGGTGGTGGTTGGGTTGGTGGGGGGGGTTGGGGCATGGGATTCCTCCTATTCCCTGATCTTCATTTTTTCAGGTTCTGTTGGGGGTTTTTGGTGATCAAGGGGGTTGGTCTGCAGGGGGTTGAGGTGGTTCTGTTGGTGGGGGTTCCACTTCCTTTATCATGGTGGGTTTTCAGAATCCAAGTGGTTGAGGTGGTTGGTGGAGGATGGTTGGTGAGGTGGTTGGTGAAGGGTTGGTGAAGTTGGTTGGTGAAGGGGTTGGTTGGTGGTTGGTGAGGGGTTGGTGGGGTGGTTGAGGTGGTTGGTGGGGGTTGGTTGGTTGAGGTGGTTGGTGAGGGGTTGGTGAGGTGGTTGGTGAGGTGGTTGAGGTGGTTGGTGAGGTGGTTGGTGAGGTGGTTGACGAGGTGGATGGTGAGGTGGTCGGCGAGGAGGTGGGTTTGGTGAGGGGGTTGGTGAAGTGGTTGAGGGGTGGTTGGTGAGGTGGTGGTTGAGGGGGTTGGTGAGGGTGGTTGGCGGTGGTTGGTGGGGGGTTGGTGGGGGTTGGTGAGGTGGTTGGGGTGGTTGGTGAGGGGGTTGGTGGGGTGGTTGGTGAAGTGGTGGGTGGTGGTTGGGGGTGGTTGGTGGGGTGGTTGGGGTGGTTGGTGGGGTTGGTTGAGGTGGTTGGTGAGGGGTTGGTGGGGTGGTTGGTGGGGTGGTTGGTGGGGGTGGGGAGGTGGTGAGGGGGGTGAGGTTTGGTGAGGTTGGTTGGTGAGGTGGTTGGTGAGGGTGGTTGGTGAGGTGGTTGGCGAGGTGGTTGGTGAGGTGGTTGAGAGGTGGTTGGTGAGGGGGTTGGTGAGGTGGTTGGTGAGGTGGTGGTGAGGTGGTTGGTGAGGTGGTTGGTGAGGGGGTTGGTGAGGGGGGGGTGGTGGGTGAGGTGGTTGGTGGGGTGGTGGGTGGTTGATGAGGTAGGGGGAGGTGGTTGGTTGGTGGTGAGGTGGTTGAGGTGGTTGGTGAGGTGGTTGGTGAGGTGGTTGAGGTGGTTGGTGAGGTGGTTGGTGAGGTGGTTGGTGAGTGGTTGAGGTGGTTGGTGAGGTGGTTGGCGAGGTGGTTGAGGTGGTTGGTGAGGTGGTTGGTGAGGTGGTTGGGGAGGTGGTTGGGGGGGTTGGTGAGGTGGTTGGTGAGGTGGTTGGTGAGGTGGTTGGTGTGGTGGTTGGTGAGGTGGTTGGTGGTGGTGAGGTGGTTGGTGAGGTGGTTGGTGAGGTGGTTGGTGAGGTGGTTGGGGAGGTGGTTGAGGGGGTGAGGTGGTGAGGGGGTTGGTGAGGTGGTTGGTGAAGTGGTTGGTGAAGTGGTTGAGGGTGGTGGTGGGGGGTGGTTGGTGAGGTGGTTGGTGAAGGGGTTGAGGTGGTTGGTGAGGTGGTCAGTGAGGTGGTTGGTGAAGTGGTTGGAGGTGGTTGGTTGGTGGGGGGGGTGGTGGGTGGGTTGGTGAGGTGGTTGGTGAGGTGGTTGGTGAGGTGGTTGGTGAGGTGGTTGAGGTGGTTGGTGAGGTGGTTGGTGAGGGGGTTGGTGAGGTGGTTGAGGTGGTTGGTGAGGTGGTCGGTGAGGTGGTTGGTGAGGTGGTTGAGGTGGTTGGTGAGGTGGTTGGTGAGGTGGTTGGTGAGGTGGTTGAGGTGGTTGGTGAGGTGGTTGGTGAGGTGGTTGGTGAGGTGGTTGGTGAAGTGGTTGAGGTGGTTGGTGAGGTGGTTGGTGAGGTGGTTGGTGAGGTGGTTGAGGTGGTTGGTGAGGGGGTTGGTGAGGTGGTTGGGTGAGGTGGTTGAGGTGGTTGGTGAGGTGGTTGGTGAGGTGGTTGAGGTGAGGTGGATGAGGGGGTTGGTGAAACTGTTGAAGTGATATGCGAGGTTGGTGAAGTAGCAGATGAAGTCAGTGGGGAAGTTGTAGGTAGGGTTGTTGGTGAAGACGTAGGTCGAGTAGTAGACGAGATTGGTGTTGAAGTTGTAGGTGAGAAGGTTGAAGGACAGTGTTCCATTGGAACGCAACAGTTGACTCGTATCTCATAGTCATAGCAAAGTTCAAACTGCCCAGTTCCATACTGGTCCTCATTATTGCAAATGAGCCCCTCTGAGACATTACACTGTACCTTCTGGCCCAGCTCTGTCCAGTCGAGTTTGGGATCTGTGGCTGCCCTGCACTCAATGTCCTCAGGAGCACTACAGACATGTTCAAAAGTCTCTCGATCACCACCATTGCCATTGTTAGGATGATTGTTGTTGATCCAGTCAGACCAGAAGCAGCAATGTGGTACTAGGAAAACAAAATTACATACAGGTCTTAGTGCTTGAGAGAGGATAGGTGATTCAGAGTCCTCAGTGACCTCGCAGGTCACACACACACACACACACACACACACACACACACACACACACACACGTTCGCCCTCTCCATCACCAAAGAAGCAAGTTATATTAACCCAATCAGAGTTCCAGTCCCACTTTTTTTTTTTGCAGCTGAAAGACTGAGGCTCAGAGAGGAGGGGCCACCCAGGCCCATGTCTAGGTGGGACATACCCTAGTCTCAGAGCTCCAGCTTAGTACCTCTTTCTTGTCAATGCTGAATCTTTGTAAGAGAAAAAAAAGACTAACAAGAGAGCAACCCTTAAGGACGAGTTTGCCTATTCCTGACCAAGAACATGATCGTCTACACAGGTCCCACCTCTGTGTCTATTGACTTGGCAGACACTGACTAAATACACCTGTGACACTCAAGCAGCTAAGTGCAGACTGTGCTCACATCTGCTTCCAAAGGAAGTCCAGCAGTCACTTTGAAAGATTTTCTCTTCTTGGCCCTACTAATCATGGGAAAGCATTGTCAATGTCACTTACTAGGAGTTCTTGATGGAACTTCAATCAAGAAAAAAGGAAGATATTACTGCACAGTTTAAGACCTTTTGGCATGGTCTTGCTATACAGGCCTAGCCTAGAACTCTCTAAATAGACCATAGGCCTCAAACTTATGGTGATCAGTCTGCTTCTGCCTCCCAAGTGCTGGTTGTAAGTGTGCGCCACCATGCTCAGCCTGCACTTTATGTGTGTGTGCATGTGTATGTGCACGTTTCTCTGTGTACAGTATCATCCTCAAGAGTACTCCCATTAGCCCTAGAACTTGCCAATTAAGTTATATGGGTTTGCCAGTGAGCCCCAAGAATCCTGCTGTCTCCATGTCCCTGACAATAGGATTGCAAATGTGCTCGCCGTGCCTGGCATTTTACATGAGCTCTGGGGAGCAAACTCATGCTTGTGAAGCAAGTGCTTTGCCAACTGACCAAGCTCAGCCTAGGTCCTCAAATTTGCAGGTGATCTCCCCTGTGTCTGTTATACCCCGACTGCTCATTCATTGTGGATATGGTTTGTACTAGAGCAAATCCAGAGGAATGTATGTCCTCTGCCTTCAAAGAAATGTCAATACCACTTTACATTCTATTTTCAAAACAAAGGCAGGATATACAGAACTGGCTCCAGCCCTAAGAGGTGCTCTCTATGGTAGATTTTCAAGAAGTCAAAAGCCCCAGAAAAATGCTCACCTGTCGTGACTGGGGTTGTGGCAGTGGCTGAGGTGGTGGTAATGGTGGTGGAGATGGGAGTGGTAGAGATGGGGGTGGAAGTTGTGGTGAAGCTTGTCAGGGAGGTTGGACTTGGCGTGGTGGAGCCACAAATATTGAAGTGTTTCTCCACTGTTCCATTGGGTCCGCAGGTCTCCCAGTAACAGAAGATACCATCTTGTGTCTGGTTAATAATCTTCCCTGAACAGAAGGTATAGGGCCATCAACCCAACAGAAAAGACACCCTTTCAAGGCTTCCCCAATTTATCACATGTGAGGGACGATTGGGGATGCATCCCAGCAGGACTGCATACCCAGAACCTCCCACTTTGAAGGAGCCTCTTTGGCTCCCACGGTCAATGAGCCCAGAACCTGGATGAGAGATGCACTAGAAATTCCCCAGAGGGCGTACCATTCCCATTAGAGAAAGGGAACAATGATGTGTAATGTGAGTCCCTAGGGGCTTGCTGCATAGCTCAGTTTCCAGGAGGAAACTCAACCCCACTAGAGACCAGGTCCCATACAAGAACAGCACAGCCCACAGACTTCCTGGGTTGGGCCTCTAACCCTCTACCTCCAGGATCCCAGCAGAGGGCAGCTTACCTTCATCTGGACGGCAGATGATTTCTGACGTTCTGTTGCATGTACTGCAAAGCAAGTATAGATACTACAGATTCTCCACATGCCCTCCCTGTCTACAGTCACCACGTGCCCATCTCCCAGTGCCCAAAGCCCCAGAACACTGCCCCAAACACAAACTACAAAAGAACCCACCCATTGGGTTCTAAATGTGGCCAGCTAGATGGAATGAAGCAAGCTGAGTAGAAGCTAGGCCTAGAGGATAAGGTGAGGTCAAAAGGCCTCCATACCCCTCAAGGACAAGAACCAGCATCTCCATACTCTAGCTCCTATGACCATGTGTTTACATGTGTGATTGGGTGTGCAACTATATGTGGCTGTGTCCATGTATGTATGCACACTGAATGGGCTGTGCATGTATGTGAGTGTGGCAATGATCCATGAGTATGTGCTTGCATGTGCATAAGCACCTAACCAAAGTGACCAGACTTCCAAATATATGAATACGGTCTGTGTGTGTGTGTGTGTGTGTGTGTGTGTGCATGTGTGTGTGCATGTGTGTGTGCATGTATATGTACCATGCACACATACACGTGTATATGCCAACCTTTCCCAGACCCTGTGCAGTGTAGGCTCAGTACCAAGACATGCAGATCTCATCAGTGGGAACAGATCCTCCAGGTGGGTAGCGAGTATCCTCAATATAGCAGCCACACTTGTCCCCACTGACACATTTCTTCAGGTCCTCATCATAGATGGGCCTGTCCTCAGGGCACCGAGGGTAGCAACCTAGTGGATACAGGAAACAGGGCTCAGACCACCATGGAGGATCTCTGGTCCACCAGACCTTCCTCATCAGTCCCACCCCACCTAGTGTTTTGCTTGGAGATGTTCATCTATGAAGACCAAGAATCAAAAGACAGAGTTTGTGTCCCCCCCCCTAGGGTTTTCTGCTCCCCAGAGACCCAAATCGTTTCCACCCATGAGTTTGCCTGCTTCTCTGCCCTCCTCTTCAGGAGGCAGGACCTTAGCATGGCCCCAGTTCATTAAACAGACTGTGGTGAAGTGAGTCTTGTTCCCTAAGCCAAGCCTCTCAACCCTTGGTCCCCTCTCAAAATCTCCATGTGTGTCCCCCAGCTGGTAGTAACTCTCAGTCTGACAGGGGTCTGTCCCTTGGTGGCTACCTCCCTGGAGGGCCCTGCCTGCTCACCCTCCAGGTAAGACACTGAGATGTTGGAATGGATGCCGTTGAGGGTCCTGCAGGTCTCAAAGCTGCGGTTCCCACAGGGTTCATAGTGCCATTCACACTCATCTGGGGGGTTGTAGTAATCACAGAATACAGCTAGAGGGAGAGAGGATGGAGACATGGTCAGGCTTAGGAACATACAAGTGGGTGCCCAAGTATGCCTGAGTCAGGGAGTATGAAAAGTGCAGGACCAGTTCACTCCTATAACACAAGTCTTACTACAGCTCAGGGAAGGACATCTGGGGGCAAGTGTGGGATGGTTCACATTCAACCATCACTTGGATGGAGAAGGAAGTGCTGTCAGCCATGGGCACTCACGGCATAGATCTGGCGTCCTCCAGAACACACAGGCCTCGGCCTTGGTGCACTCTTGAGCGTAGGAGGCCACGGCGGAGCAGAAACACTCACAGTCACCACCAGTGTCACAGGAGCAGGAGTCATGAACACAGGCATCATAGAAGACTGTGGGGTCCACCTAGGAAGAAGACCTCAATGTGCCCTAGGTCCACACTGCCCTTAGAAGGCCCAGAGCTCAGGCCCAGGGCCAGAGTGGCTGATGGAGGGAGAACACTCAAATTGAGGCCACTCGGGGCCAATAGATCTGTCACTCATACTCTGAGTGCCTTGATGACCATCCTAAAACCAGCCCACCCCCTGATGTCCTCCAGGAACTAACAAAATAAGTCCTTTTTTTCCCTCTCTAGTGACCATGTAGTCATGGTAGAGGAGGTCAGGGTCCAGCCAGGCTCTCAGAGAGAAAGGCTGATCATCTAATTACTGACTCAAAGAGCAAAGTGCACAGAGCCAAAGAACAAACACCTCATGGGGGTGCAGCAACATGGCTCCAAGTGTCCTTAGCCTACTTGGAGAGGCCAGGAGTCCCCAAAGCAACCATAGTAAAACTAATAACAGGTCACACCCCTCACATGGCCACAGTCATCCTAGCCAGTCTCTTTTAGTGACCCCAACCATGGCCACTGACCAGAACCACAACACACCTATAGTGGGACTCTGCCTACAGAGCCCTTTGCTCGTGCCCACAGGCAACCCACACCTGTGCCTCTGCTGACACTTGTGGCCCCTCCTATGCATGCAGCCCTGCCTACCTGGCTGTGACCCCACCATGCCTGCAGGCCCAATGTACCTTGCCGTGGCACGCTAGGAACACATCACTCTTGATAATGCTGCATTGCTTCTCTGCCCAGGAGCGGCGATGTGGGTTCAGGCTGCAGGGGTCTGGGTTGTGGCTCACATCTGGGCAAGTGGAAGCTTCCTTCCAGCTATTCCCAAAGTCCAGCTCGCTGGCCACCACCATGTGATCCCGAGTGGTGAAGTCATTTTTGGTCTGGTCATCAAAGTTCCCACACAGACCACATACATTGCCCTGCAGAAAGAAAAGCAGGACTCTCCAGCTTGAGAAGAGCTTGAGGTAAGGGAGAGCAGCATCCACCGGGCCTATGCTGGAGGCAGCCCAAGGCACAGCTGGCATCCCGGTGGCCTACCTTGTAAGAGGGATCCAGCTTGATAAAGATGGTGGTCTTCTTGTCCCAGATAACGATGATGCCAGAGCTGACCTCCACCACTAGGTACAGGCCCACTTCCCGTGTGATAAAGGGCACATGGTGTCCCTCTTCCAACTGCTTTACCACACGGTGTTTATCCACCAACTTCAGCTCTGTCCCCTATCCAGAGGAAAGGATGGTCATTGTCTGTTTCCAAGGGTTCCCAAGGGATCCCCTGTCCCAGAAACCAGCAGCACTCACCCCAATAAAGATCTTTATGGCCTTGGAGCAGGTAACACCTGTGGTACCGCAGGGGACATTCTCAGTGATAATGCTAAAAGAACCGGTAGAGTTCTGGCCACAGTAGTCCTGGAGGCCAGCAAGACAGTGTCAGTGAAGAAGGCACAGGACACACAGGACACACAGGACACACAAGACACAGGTGCCTACCCCAGCTGGCAAGACTACAGCATCCCTCTGAGTAGAAAAGAAAGTGCTCTGCCCTTCCCCATCTGGGATGAGAGACCCTAACTCAAACCTCACCCAGCCAGATCTTCTGTTATCCATGGATATTGGTGCCAAAAAGCACAAGGAATAGTAGCTTGGTCTATCTATACACATGTACACACACATGCACACATGTGTGCACAGATGTGCACACACATTCGAACACACATGCACACACACATGCACATGCATGCACATGCGCACACACACACACTCACGCGCACACACACACACACACACACACACACACACAGGACGGGGGCTTTCTCAATAACCCTCATCTCTACGAATGGGTAGGGCACTGGAAGGAGGAGAGCGGTTTACCACACCCTCTCTATTCATTGCTGGAACCCAAATCCTGGCAGTGTGTGGGTTCCAGGGTGAGGAAAGGCTGGCCTTCCCACTCCCAGGACCCTCTTCCAAATCTCAGGGCAGGCTTCTTCCCAGACAGGTCCACAATCGCACCTGGACAGCCACATAGGAGCAGTGTCCATCAAAGTCATAGTGCTTCCCGTCGAAGGTGATGTAGTGGCCACTCCCATAGATAGAGCAGGTGCTGTGGCATGCATAGCGGGTGCACTCCCAACGTCCTTTCTGACAAGTACTGAGGAGAAAAGTAGAGGAGCCTGAAGGGTCCTGAAGCCAAGACTCTCATCTCCTAGAGAGCAGCTTGGTAAGACCCTGGACACCATGGAGATACCTCCTGAGGAGGTCCATGTAGGAAACCTGCAAGCATGTCTGGCCTAAAAGTGACTTCTAGGGTAAGGGGTAGAGACTAGACTTGCTCCATCAACAGAGTGGGGACCACCTTGTATCCCCATAAAACCAGCCCAGTCGATCAGTGCAGCCTGACTGGGCCAGCTCACCATGTGTTGTTGCAGTCCAGTTTGATACTTTCCCCAGAATCGTAGAATTGTTTGTTGTGGATGCAAGGACACTTATCCTCCACCACACAGCCACCACGGCCATCATCCAGGAGTCCATCGGGACACACACAGCCACTGATGCACTCTGTATGGTACTGGAATAAGAAGGGCTCAGATAAGGGCCCAGCAAGTACAGATACCCGCGTGAGATCTAACAGTGTCCGAGACCCCCAACTTCTTTTCCTCTCTCCTAAGACCCCTCCCTTCAAGCTCACCCTGGTCAGGGAGGCCAGGTAGAGTTGCTGGTCAAGGCCGCTACACTGACCACTGCACTGATACAGGCTACCACTTCTCTTCCAGGGTCACAAGGAGCATCAACCCGCATGTTCGCAAGACTCAGCTCCCAGCCCAATGAACTGTCACTGTGGGAGTCTGCCTTTACCCTCCACAATGGACCAGGGCATCCAGAACACCCTCAACCAGCCCACCCACAGCAGCCCTCTCTGGCACTCACATAGCCAGCCACCAGTGTCTGGCAGCTAGTGGGACGGGGTTCCCGGATGGCCAAAGCAGTTAAGTTATTACAGTCCACAAGGATCTGGGGGCTCGGACAGGCTGTGGGATGAAGGAGTCTGTGTTAGCTCAGGGTGAATTCAGGGCACCCAGTGAGTGGGTAGAAGAAACAAGACTCAAGCTGTGGCCATACAGGGGCAGCATCCACTTACTGTGGCCTATCAGTTTGATCTGGGTACATTGCAGCCTTCCATTTCGGCAAATGCTATGAAAGAGAAGTGGGAAGGGATGAATGGGGCCCAGATCTGTGTCCACACAGGACAGCTGCCAGCCGGGCCACTCTCAGAATCTCACCCCTGGCATTTCTGCACCATTTGAGAGCCTTGGGTCTCATGGGTAGAGTCTGCCATTTTTTCACTCATGGGTAGAGATTCAAGAGCAGTCCCCTGCCCCACTCTATGGGCCCCTTGCCAAGTCCAGGACACTTACCAACGCTCCTCCTGCCTCAGAATCACATCTCCTGCTTCTAGGTAAAGACCATGGTGGTAGCAGGAACACTTAGACAAGGGCACACAGCGACCTTTCTCATCCATGAAGGTGTGGTCAGGGCAGCCACAGCCCTCCACAGGTGCAAATCCCTTGAGGCAGTGGGTGTCGCCTTCTGAGATTGAGCGGCAGGTCTGCTGACAAGTGGTCAGGTTGTACATGAAGATCTGTGAGCTGGGGCAAGCGTGCACATCTTTGTCTGCAGAGGAAACCACGGGAGTAAGGAAGGGGCAAAGGGAATGGACTCTGACTACTGTCCCCATAGGCTGTCTCTGAGTTTCTCCCTCCACCAGGACTGCAGATACCTGCCTAGCCCAAAAGCCAGAAGGCCAGCCACCCTGAGAATCCCTCCTGGGCCCCTGAACTCAACTTCCAAAGCTGTGGCTAGCCCATAGTCCATCTCTACAGAATTATGCTCCTTGCTGCAAGCAGAGAGTCTAAAAACTCAGGAAATCTGCTGCTTCTGGCAGAAGCCGGGAGGCAGCTACAAGGAACTGGCCCCTCTCCCTGGACTGCTGTGCTCAGGGCTCCCAGCCCAAGCCCGAATCATCATCTTAGGTAGGAATCAGCCAGTGGGGAAGCACTCACTGCAGACACTCTCCCGCCAGCCCCACAGCATGACACCCTTGGCTGCACAGGCACGAGCGTAGGAAGAAAGAGCTGCACACATGCAGTCCTCGTTGTTCTGACAGTTGCACGTGTCATATTTGCACCTCTGGGAGATAAACCAAACAACAGACAGTGAGGCGAGGAAGCCAGGTGCATGGCCCTAGCACCCCGTACACTCAAGTGAACATACATGCGCACGCATGCCAGCACTCAGGTACACACACATACCCAGCCCCTCACAGCTCAGCTAGGTGCCCATAGTACACTGTGGTGGCACTGAGTGTGCAGTGTTAGGGGGATGAACTCACCTTGTAGTATTCAGTGGGATCCACAGCCAGGTGGCATCTGGCAAAGGGCGTCTCCGACCTCTTCAGTAGGGAGCACCAGTGTTCAGCGTAATTGGCTGGGGAGTGGATCAGAACCTTAGCATGGACCAATCTCCCTTTCACATGCCCTGAGCCTGAAGTCTGATCACCCAGAGGGAAGGTGACATGGTCTCCTGTGAGACCAAAGCCAGACCCCTTCCTTCCTTCCTCCCACCATAACTCCAAGCAGCTACGAGCAAGATGAGACCTCTCTGCATAACTTCTCCCTTTCCACATATAGGACAGAGAGATGGGTAGGAGCACATGTCATCCTAGATGAGAGCCACCACCTAGCAGTTAGCCTGCCCAACCCATCTACTTTATCACCTGGAACACTGCCACCCTGGGGCCACTATAAAGCAGCTGAAACAGCAGGCAAATGTGTTGACCCCCGGCACCATGGGCCATGTGACCTCCACCCACCCCTCACCCACAGCCTACGTGTTCATCTGCTCACAGCTGTACTGTCAGGATTGTGTGTCCTTGACAAGTCAGTGGACAGCAACTAGCTCCCCCCCAAGCCTTACCGCTCTCAATGTTGAGGGAACAGGGGTCATCCAGCCAGTCTAATTTGTCATGGCAGCTTGATTGGGCCTTCCAGGTATTGGCAAAGCCAGCCCCCGTGGCCTCCACCATCCCACCAGACGTCATGAAGTCATCACTCTCTAGGCCGTTGAAGTTTCCACAAAGACCTACAGGACCAGGACACCATTAGGAAGAATCTGGGGGTAGGGAGACTGGGAGAAACAGGACCCTCGTGGGGCTCATTCAGAGACAAGACAGGAGAGAGCCCCTCACCTTGCACTTGTCCCTGGGCAGACTGGTCCAGAGTCACAAAAAGCTGCATGACTGGGACCAATTGGATCTGCAGCCGCAGCCCAAACATCGTGTTCACAACAATGTGGTAGGAGGAGGGTTTGAAGATGGAGAAGCTCGCTGTAAGACAAGGACATGGTGAAAGGCAGCAGGGCTCCATGGTTCCACCGTACTATGAAGTGGCATGCCCACCACCCCCTACCACTGGCAAGGACCCTAGAATAGTCTGCCTGGGGACACAAGGCCCCTCGTTGGCCCAGACTGTTAGGCTGTTCGAATCTCATCTGGTTCTGTTGACGGGCAGCAGAACCACTCACCTGCCACATGGGGCAGGGACACCTCCATTTCATTGAGCAACACACTGCCACCTGACTTGAAGGCCACCACCTGCAAGAAATGTCAAGGGCACATAGAGCTGAGAGGGCCTGCACGCAGGACCCAGAAATACTGGAAAGGGAAGGGTGGAGGCACTCACGTTCTTCTTGTTGTCAGTCAACAGCACTACGGTCTTCAGACAGGTCTGCTTGTCTGTCGAGCCACAGGAGGCCAGCTCACCCAGGAGGGCATAGGAGTCATTGTATTTGGTCTGTATGAGAAAGGACGGTGCAGTTACTGAGGATCTGACAGCCTCCTTGCACTCTACATCCCCCACTTCCCATCCTGTTTCTAAGAGCAGTATTACCCACCACCCCAAGGACAGCCTTCTCCAGAATCCGTCCTTCCACCCTCCTCAGAAGACAGAGGGCCCCCAGCCCCATCCTGGCTGGCCTACCTTGGTCAGGACATAGTAGCAGTCCCCATGAAAGGTAAACTTTTTCCCATCAAAGGTGGTGATGTGGGAGCCACCTTCCAGGGCACAGGTCTCAGGGCAAGGCAGGTCTTTACACATCCAGCGACCAGCATTGCAGACACTGCCCAGAAGCAGGGCACAGCGTCAAGACTCAGTAACACCCCAGCCTGTCTGACCCCCAACCTCTTTGCTCTGAGACTCACCACTGCTCACAGTCATTGGTAATCTCCTGGCCTGGCATATAGAGGTGTCCGTGAAGCTTGCAGTGGCACTGGCTCACAGGGATGCAGCCACTGCCCGTAATGTCATCATACACAGTGCCTGCGATAGACGGCCAGAGATATAAACTCACCCTGAAAGCCTCAGGAGGTCCCAGTCTCCCCCAAGGTGAGGCTTCCAGCCAGACCTCCACCCACAGGCGTCTGGAGCCCTGAGCTGTCAATGAAGGTTCTCTCTCATCTCACTGCCCTCAGGGCTCTTGGAAGGGTCCCAACCCTCCCTGCCTGCTCCCTACCCAGTCCCTAGGACAAGGGTCATTCAGAGGACATACCTTCTGGGCAGAAACAGCCATCCATGTAGTGTTCCTCACACAAGCTGCTGACCTCCAGATGTGAGCAGGTGTCGACGCAGGGCGAGCCGCTCTCCAGGTACACCATGTTACCAGGGCATTTCTTGGCTACAAGCAAAGTCAGCGCCATCAGTCCACAAATAAGGAGCTACCAAGGCCGCTGGTACATACAGCACAGACATGGCTCTCACCAGGGTCTCACTAAACCCAGCGACACTAACATTGAGCACCATGTGAATGGCCTCCAAGCACCCATGGGTCACCAGCTACTTACGGCAGAGTGAGGCAGTCCTCCAGTTCTCAGGTCTGCCACCTGCATGGGAGCACTGGCGGGAGAACTCAGCAAGGGTGCTGCACTCGCAGGCACCACCCTGCGGACACTGGCAACGGTCGTGCATACAGGCGAGCACATACAACTCCACGGGCACCCGGGCCTGGCAGTCCTCGAAGGCTGTGGAGGTCAGCAGCCTCTCACATTCAGCTCGCTTAAGATGGAAAGACATGAATGAGGACAGCTGTTCATGCCTCTCTTCCCTCCCCGTAGAGCATAGAGATCCCCAACGAAGGTCAGTAAGTACAGGTTTCCAGAGAGCCTGGAGTCCCCCAGTGGTGGCTCACATGTTCAGAGCAGGACTCCGGCTCTTGTACTTCCTCAGGGTCCTCACACACAACCTCAGGCTTGTTGATCTTCTGCATGTTCCCAAACTCAATGGCACTGAAGCGTATGCCTAGGGAGACAGCTGGTCAGCATTGGTTCCTCGGGAAGGAACCGGGAGCCTGCAATCACACCCTTGTCTCCCTCTCAACAAGACCAGCTTAACACTCACCATCAGAGAGGAACTCATTATTGGCCTGCATGCCATTGAAGTCCCCACAGAGACCACAGGTGTGGTTCTGGAACCGGCTGTCCAGCTCCACCTGTTGGAGGAGAAGGGAAGGCAGGTGAGCAGACCTCAGAGCCCAGCACATCTTCCAGAGAGCCCTTAAGTCTAGGCAGCTTTTCAAACAGGGCAGCTTGGGAAGAGGCAGGGGTCAGCCACTAGAAAGGTACTTCAGTGTAGAGTACCAAAATGGCCATCTCTGAAGGACAGTTAGAGACAGCTCACTGCACCTATAACACAGAGAGCCGAGCCTCTCTCAGGACAGGATAGTGGAGTCTCTGGTACTAATCACCATCTCCGGCAACCTTCTCTACCACACAGGATCCTACTCCAATCATGAGGTGTGGATCTCCCACCCTTCTATGGAGCCACCAGGCCTCTAGCCAGACAGAGGAGTCCTACACCCCAGAGCCCAGGATGCTGGTACCCACCATCAGGGCATCTTCCCGGTTCCACATGAGGGAGAGGCCGGCACGGGAGTAGACCTTGGTATAAGCATCGTTCTTCTCAATGAGCAGCCCGGAGCTGTAGTGTGGGGTGCTGACCCTGTGGGAGCCACTATGGGGTCACTCACCAATCCATCATCCCAGAACCCACCCACTTGTCCTCATGAGGGTTCTGCTGTCCATACGGTGCTGAGGCCATGGGCGTTATCTGGGTGAAGTCAGTCCCAGGCTGACTCCTTACATGGCCTGTCTGTTTTCATCTGAGCCAAGCTCAGAGAGGAGGCCAGAAAGCCCTTGTCCTGGGCTAGGTGGATTTCCTTGGGGCAGGGCCAGGCCCTTCACCCTATTTCCTTCCTGTGCCCTCTCTGAGACCAGAGTAGAGGCTTTCCCAGGAGTCCTAAAGGCAGTGGGTCTGGGATATCTTGAGGACTGAGACCCCCCAACCCTCTCTAGGTTATTCCTCATAGAATCTGCCAGGGTAGGACCTTCAACTCCCGCCCAGCCCATCATCCTGGGACTGCCCTTATGCCAAGACCCCATCCCATGCCTGTGCCGGCCTGCAATTGCCATACGACAGCCCCTGAGCCTCTAGCCCTAACCCACACATGACAGCATAACCCAGACAGACCAAACAAGCAAGGTAAGGGAACGCTGGGAGAGCCCCATGCAGGACACAGAAACCCCGAAGCAGGAAAAGAGCAAATCCCCAGGAGGTGAACCTGCAGGACAGGAATGCATTTAAGAGGACCTCATTGTTGCAGAGACAATACCAGGGAACAATGGGGCAGGGCAAGCAGCCTCTCCCTTCTGAGCTTCTGCAACTTTAGTCTTGGGGGACATGCTCTGGCAGCCACCAACCTATCCCACTGGACCCCCCTAAGGAAAATCTACAGGGGACTCACAAGATACCCAAGACCCCTGGTCTACAGAGGGGAACTCCTCAGTGTTTGTTGAATAAATCCATGGCCTAGCTCAAACCTCAAACTTAGACATGTACCAGAGAGGAAGAGGGTATCCTGGAGGCTGGCTAAGTTATACAAAATGTTCAGGGGAAAAGTTGCTCTGAGGAGCTAGAAACATCCCCCTAGCTGCTGGGACATAAGAGAAGAGTAGTAATCCCACTCACATGGCCCCATTCACAACTGCCAGCTTGTGGGTGAGGTAGATGGTGTCATCCTTAATGGTGATCAGGACGGACTCTATGCTGGAGTGACCCCCAGCCTTGTCCAAGCCCCGCTTCAGGTGCACGGCAAATTCCTTATAGGAGTCTCGGCAGTCAGAAGCAAAGTTGTAATCACAGAGACCAGGGAATCGGAAGACATCGCCGTCAAAAGTTTTGTAGTGGAAGTCACCCCAGGTGCTGCAGACATGGTTTCGGGATCTGGCTTCTGGGAGAACAGTGGGGACACAGTGAGACACCCAGATGAGAGGAGGGCTTCCCTGAGCCCACCCTCCAAGTTAACCTCAGAGGTCCCCCCACGGGGACCGAACCATCTGGGGCCCCGAACCAGGGTTTCTGGTTCCCCCTATAGACACAGTCTCTGTTAAATATTCGTCACCCCTCTGCAGAGACTCTCAGACAAGGTGGAGTCCAAGCAGGGAGAGGGTAGAGGGATCTTCAGGCAACGTGGTCGCTCTGTCTACCTCAAACCTCTCAACTGATGCTCCATTTAGCCCCTCTCCACACACTCTTCACCCAGCAAGAAGCTCAGTCTTCAAGAGTTCCCCCTGGGACATCCCCCATCTACAGCTTTATCCTGATGGGACAGAAGTGTCCCATATGAACACTCAGCCCATTCTCCAGAGACACTGTCTTGCCAAAGGTCCCCTATACCTGAAGCCATCCTAAGCTTGGCTTCTTCCGGACATCCAATGCTTCCCCCACTACCACGGACAATGATCCCTCAGGGATCCCCGCTTCTCACCCACCTGGTGCAGGAGCCTCAGCTTTCAACCTCAGAGTGGTGGTACGAGCCTTAAGACAAGTCCCACTGCAGTGGCTCTGACTGGGGACCCTCTCCTATTCCAGAAGCCCCTTGCTAATTGCTCTGAACTGCCTTCCCACCCTCAGGGTGTTCTGCCCGTCCCTTTACCCAGAGTACCCAGCCCCTTACCTTTCTGAAGTTCCAAGCCCTTGGCTAAGGCCAGGGCTAGGCACACAGCCACCAGGCGAGCTAGTGGCAGCCCCATGGTGGCTCACGAGGGTGGCACAGAAGAGCATCCCAGGACAGGGGTCCAGGACTTATATGCCTAGCAGGCACCCGAGGGCGGAGGACGAGGGAGGTGCGAAGGGTGGGTGGGGCATTTGCCGAGTTATCAGGAAGACAGCTGTGGGGGCTCCACAGGTCCCAGAGAGGAAATATTGATTCAAGTTATCTGAGTTTATCTTTATATGACTCCCTGGGTAAACTTGGCCTTCCTCAGGATGTCATAGCCCCAATTATCCCAATGCCAGCACACACCCCAAGCGAACTCCATTCCTTTAAGCTACAAGCCAGGCCACTGTCAGGTGGGGAGAGCAGGAGATGCTGGAATTACATCCCACAAAGTCTGCCATAGCCCCCAAACCTCTGCCAACAATGCTCCCAGGCTCAGCCCTGCAAGCTCCAACACAGCCTTAGAATACGGAGTTTTCAGGTGTCCCCGGCTCCATTCTATCTCTCCACAAGCTGTGCGGGCTGAGGCAACCATGATTCCTAATGCACCTCACTTCACATCATCTGGGGAAGACAAAGAAAGAGTGTCAGGAAACCAAGACTCCAGAGGGAGGGGGTGCCTGACCCCATTTCGTGATCCAGAAGGCAAGGAGCAGTGGGGACACGGGGGCCACCTGTCTCCATGGAGCCTGCTGTACTCAACTGAGCCCAGCTAAGACTACTCTCTAATCCCCTTATTTTCTCAGGCTCTGCCAGTCTCTGGAATTACATGTAATTAAAACTTGGGCAGCCCTCAGCCCAGGCAACAACTCTCATTGGATTCGTGTCCCCAGGGTACAAGAGGAAGTAGCTTGAGGTCTCAAGTGGCCACTCTGTGAGAATGCAGTCTGAGAAGAGGGGTTAGCCCCAACTCCAGCAGGTCCTGTCCCTGCAGAGTCTCCTAGGGCTAACACTTCTCCCGAGGATATGTGGGCTCAGGCAGCCTGTCCTGTGTTCCTAGCCACAGCTCTTACTCAAAGGACATGATCCTTTGGGTGACCCTGGTGATCTTCTGTCTGTCCCTGAACTTAGCCCAAAACTATATGTCGCTGCCTCCCCAGTATCTGGAAATGCCTCCAGGAATCAGGATGCTACATCAGAGTTGGTAAAAACCACAAACAGGAGCCTATGAGAGACACCGGTTCCTGAGGTCCACACAGGATGGAGAGACAGGGGTGGTCACCCATGCTGTGAGCATGAACTGAGACCTGGGGAGCACCCCTGCCCTCCATGTTTCCTCCTCCTGAAAAAGAGGATAGGTCCTGACTTAGGTTAGAGCACACACTGTGGATTTGGTCACAAGGTGCCTCAGGCTCCAATTTTGTCCCCAACTTGCAGAGGTGAGTGAGGAGAGAGGCATGGATGGTCATAGGTTCCCTGGATGGGGAGTGTCATCTCCTCCCCTAGACTCTCCCTCCAGTTCTGAACAAAGGCCACATCCTGGGCTAGAGAGACAGTACTGCTGGTCATAGTAGTGTCCTATGATGCCACCCACTTAGTCCTCTGGGACCTCTGTGCCATCCTAGCTGGAGCCAGAAAGGGTTCCAGGCACTGGAAAGACATCGGAGATAAAAATGACCAAGAGCTTGGGCATGGGTGGGAGCCAGTCTTCCCACCTCACTGTGCCCATCAGCCCTGGTCTTATGCTCTTCTCCCCACCATGGCTCAGGCACGTGGGGGAATCTGAGTGTGGCCTGAGCCCAAAGAAATAGGGATTAGGGAACTAGAACCAGCTGGGCCAAGGAAACCATTGTTTGGATTCTCTATGTGGGCCCCTCAGGCTGGCACCATGCCCTGAAGAAACCAAGGATAGACCTGGTCCCAAGAACTTGTGGTTTTCCATGCCGTGCTTTCTCTGCTACACTGGGAGTCAGAGGGATTTTGGCCAAACTCATGATGCCCAGGACAGACCTCTGAGCTGAGCTCTGAGAAGATGGGTCCTCTCCACATGGAAGATATGAGTCCTTCCTGGATGAGGAAGCTGGAATCTCCTTGGGTAGATAAGGTCAGCACTGTGTTCCTGCTGAATGAAGCTGTGGTGACTGCAAGCTGAATGACCTGATACTCACAGACCTCTTGGCCCATTGCAGTATCTGGAGTGGCTTAGATGAGCTTTGATGCCATGCAGCCCAGCACAAGGCTGGGCACAGCGGTCAAACCACAACGCTAGTAGTTGAGGGAGCTGATTGAGGGCAAATGGCAGCAAAGGCTGTCAAGCTTTTGTTTCACCGCCTGCTTCTCAGCCGCCAACTTTGGTTTTTGTGGTTCCCTAGTGAAGGATGAGGACCAGGACACCCTGGGGGCAGGGACAAGGCTCTGCAACAAGATGAATAGGAGCTGGACAGCACTGAGGGACCACACAGAGGCCAACACACATGTAGACAGATTCTCAGACCACCTCTGGATGTGGCAAACACACCGAGGGTGGCTTTATCCACCTGATTGACCTTCCTCTGTGCTGGGGTCTGACAGGCAGCTGCCACGATCTCAAAGCTCAGTTTTCCACTCTCAGCTCCACCTCCTTGCAGCTCTCCCCCAGGACTATGGTGAAGGAAAGGAGACATCAATACTTTGAGGAAGCTCCTGGGAAGTGTCACAGTCTTCAACAAGGATGTGGTGGCCCAAGGTGACAATGACTGTACCACCCAGTCACAGGTGGACCCTGCTGGACGTCAGACTTCCTGCACAGTTAGACTGGAACCGAAACCAATAGTGGACAGGGTCCCAGGCACCCTGGGCCTTCTTCTGCTGGCCCCACGCCCTGCAGTGTTTATCTGGACAAGACACTGTTTCTAGGGACTGCACAAAATTTACAGCCTTGACGACAGGGAGGAGGCAGCAAAGACGTCACAGGCTCCCAAAGTGAATGTTCCACTCTGCCTGTCCACACATTGACTCATCCGGAAGCTGGGGGAGGGGAGGGGCTGCGAGAGGAGAAGGGAGAGGGAGGCAGAAGACCTGATGAGGGAAGAGAGAAGAGGGAGTCCTCCCCCAAATGAGAATCATCCAAGCCTCAATCCTGTTCTCAGTGGCCTTCTGTGGTGGTTTCTGTTGTCTGTCAACATGGCTGAGTCTCAGCACTCAGTGTTCGGTCAGACACTAGTCTTGATGCTTCCATGGAGGTAGGTTTCTGCTTTATTCCAAATGTGAGCAGTTGGTCCTCCCTGGAGTGGGTAGTAAAGAGAGACTAAGGTCTACAAGGCCAAGAGGAGGCTGCCTCCGGCCCGGCTTTGAGTCTCCCACTTGCTGACTTTCCTTCAGATTTCAGACAGCCCCACCATTTCACGAGCCGTTCCTTAAAGTAACACTCACCTATATGTGTACACAAGCACGCACCCTGGCGCTTCCGTTTCTCTGAAGAACCCTGCCCGACACAACCCCTCCTCACTCAGGGGGGGAGGCAGCCATACAGCCCATCCAATCTGCAGCTTTGGAGCTCCCTACCCCAGACAGCTCCTCTCTCTTCCCTACCCCATTTTGATCTCATGTTACCTCACTGACCTTTACTGTGTCGGCCATATGTATGGTCGCAGGCCATCCCCCATGATGCTCTGTGATCTGTTTGATTATTAGCATCTGTAGCAGAAACCGAATTACTGAGGATCTTACGTCTCAGTTACCTCAACACAGTCTCTCTGGGCACAGGAAACGAGGTTGGCTTAACACTCATGTAGACCCCAGGCTACCAAACCCCAGAGAGCTGGCCTTGACTGAAGTGGGAAGCTAGTGATTCCCACCGTGGTAAGCAGAGTACTCCCAGAGAAGCCGCAGTTCTCAGTCCTTCCGGATTCTTAAAGGAGACCCCAGTCCCAGTCACGCAAGCACGAAGTAAACACCAAGTCCTGAGCCTAGGCCCAGACTGCCATCTGTCACACAACCATCTCTGTAGGTCCTCCCCTGAAACATGAGAAAGGCAAGCTCCAATATGGCAAATCAGGTCAGAGAGTATACAGTATGGATGGATGGGCTGGTGTATGAATGAATGACTGGTGGGTGGATGAGTGGCGGATAGATGTCTGAATGACTGAATTGAGAGTAGGTAGGTAGATGAGTGGTAGGATGGGTGAGTGGGAGAGTGGGTGGTATATAGATAGTCTTTTATGTTTTAAATTGGAAGGGATTTTGATTGAGGTTGCATTGAACACACAGATCAGTTTGGAAGAATCAACCATCAGAAAGCTCAGTCCTCCGGCCTGTGGCTCTGCGTAGGCCTCTGTTTAGGTCTTGGTTCTCTCAGCAATACTTGTCATTTTCTTACATCTTGTCAGATTTTTTTCTTCAGTATTTCATATTTTTGATACTTCCATGATAGGTATTTGTTCACTCCTATATCAAATTGCTTGGTGCTAAGATATAGAGACCGAGACAACACGTAACATAACGTTTCCCACCTTAGCTACTGTTAAATACAATCTTCATTCTACCCTCCTGCCTCCTCTCTCTCGACAACTCTAGGGATTTCCATAAGGGGGCGGGGGGTGTGCAGGGTCAGTTCATCCTTCTGACTGCAGTGGCCTTGACGCCATCCATTCTGTGACACTTCAGAAGTGCCCTCCTTTGCAGGGCTGGATTAAGCCACATTTTTCCTTATCCGTTTACCGATTAATGGTACTAGGGTCGTTTCCCACAGCGCAGTTGTCGTCTTTCCTGCTGTCTTCATCATCAGTGTACAAATATCGTAAGACTCTGCTCTGGATTCTTCTGTTTCTAACCAACAGAGAGAATTTCTGTATTATACAGCGCTTCTATGCTTAGCCTTTTGAAGGACCACCAGACTCTTGTTATTTTACAGTCACCAAAATGCACAATTCCAGTTCCCTTCCTCCCCCTCCCTCCCTCCCTCCCTCCCTCCCTTCCTTCCTTTCTTTCTTTCACCTCCTCCACCCACACCCCACACCCCACTCCCGCCACTTCCTGGAACTTGTTTTGTTGACCAGGATGGCCTTGAACTCTGAGATCCAGCTGCCTCTCTCTCTGCCTCTGCCTCTGCCTCTGCCTCTGCCTCTGCCTCTGCCTCTGCCTCTGCCTCTGCCTCTGCCTCTGCCTCTGCCTCTGCCTCTGCCCCTGCCCCTGCCTCTCTGCCCCTGCCCCTGCCCCTGCCCCTGCCCCTGCCCCTGCCCCTGCCCCTGCCCCTGCCTCCTCTGCCACCTCCCCATTGCTGGTATAAAGGAGTGTGATGCCACCACTGCCTGGAAGTTCCAATGTCTTACTATCCTTACCAACACTTGCAGGTTTGGACGGGCTTGCTTGTTTGTTTTGGGTTTTTTTTTTAATCTGTGTGCGTGTGTGTGTGCGTACATGTGTGCATGCATGCACAACTGTGTGCCTGTGTGTGCGTATGTAACAGAGACCAGAAAAAGGTCTTAGATTCCCTGTCACTGGAGTCATAGGTGGTTGTAAGCCACCTATGTGGGTGCTCAGAATTAAACTGAGATAGATAATCATGTCACCAGTGAATAGTGAAGGCTTCACATCCTTTCCAATCAGTCATTTGTATTTATTTCCCTCCGTGGGTACACGGGCTATGATTTCCAGTACAGTGCTGATGAGAATCGAGGAAAGCAGATACCCTGGCCTGGCCCCTGGTCTCTGGAAAACCACTCTGTCCTCTGTCGTCCCAGCAGCCCTGGCCTTGTTGATACCCTTTACCTGAATAAGGAAGTCCGCTTCTATATTTAGCTCATGAGTTTACCAGGAATGTGTGTTGCATTTCTGCAAGACTGCCTCTCTGACTTGATTGAGAGGGTTGTGTGGCTTTCGGTCTGTCAGTATGTTGAATGATACTGCATTAAGCCATTAAGCCTTCCTGACTAGACTATATCTAATTACACTTTTAAATTTTATGTATTAATTGAATTTGATGTTAGACCATTTTCCACACATGCAATGCATACTGACCATTCTTACCCTCCCATGTCACATCTTAATCACTTTGGATTTCATTTGCCAACATTTAGAATGTTTTCCTCTGTGTTCATGAAGGGAGTATTAGTCCAGGTTTTTTTTTATCTTAATTCCTATATATTTTATTTACTGCATATGGTGTGTGCCTGTTTGTATGTGCACTGTGTGCCCTCTGTGCCCGTATGGGCCAGAAAAGGATCCCCTGGAACTGGAGTTACAGGAAGTTGAAAGCCTTCTTATGTGGGTACTAGGAACAGAGCTCTGGTCTTCTGCAAGAGCCCAGAGCAGTCTTTACCTTCCAGCCACCTCTCCAGCTCCATTTTTAGTTCTTGTGATGCTTTTATGTGCTGCTCAAGTTCCTTAGAGAAAGAATTGAAAGAATTCAGTCCTTTTCAGATTTCTGAGTTGTTTGATTCTCTTCCCCAAATATTCAGTAGAATTTACCAATGGCAACATCTGAGCCCAGAGTTCCCCTTGTGAGAGAGGCTTTTGTTGTTTTCTTTTGCTTTGATTTTAATAACAATTCAATCCCTTTAAAATCTAGCCTTAGTCTCATCTTTGATGCAATGTGTGCGCTTTGATAAATTGTATCCTCCAGAACTTTCCCATTCCATCTAAACTGCTGCTGTTCCCTTAGTGTCCGTCCCTCAGTGACTGTAGTCGGAAGTGACATCGCCACCCCTTTGTCCTCTCTTTTCTTCTAGCTCTCTGGCTTATCGGTTTTGCTAATCTCTTTAAGGTACTTGGTTTTGGTTTCACAGATTTTTTTTTCTTAGTTTTATTTCTTCAAGGATTTATCTTTTTCTGCTACTTTGGAGTAATTTGATATTGTTTTCCTTTCCTGGTTTTTAAGGTAGAAGGCCCCTGGCTGGGGACCTCCTGCTCCACCACAGCAGTTAGTGTTGTAAGTTTCCCCTAAACACTACTTCAGTGGCATCCACAAGTCACAACACTGCTCACAAGTCTAGGCACACACTGAATGTCTCTCTCCTTGTCTGTTCCCTGGCATCTCCAACACTGGCACCATTTCCTAATCTTGAGAACTCATCCAGGGCCCAGTGCTTTCCAGTGAGGGAAAGAAAACCTCACCAAAGGGAGCCAATGAGTAAAATGACTACCCAGGCGCTGGAAGAGCAAAGCGGAGTGTGAGGTCCCTGCCAAGATGAACAGAAGAAAGCAATCTCTACTCCCAGGTCCTGGGATACAAAATGAAAGCGGTGGGGCTACTAGAATTTAGGAACAAAAAGGCAAGGAGGGGCTCCTTTTCAGTTCAGCAAACTGGTTCAGGAAGTTTCAAAAGAAGCTTCCTTCCATCTCTAGAGGGCCTTTGAAAGAAGTTTAAAATAAAAAACCTCTCTCCCCACCACTCAACACTGCCTTCTAGGATGCCATCAGCCAGGGAGGCTGAAAATTTTGTAAAATCCTAGCCTCGTGCATCAGTCAGCTACTACTGCGTAACAAAGTTGTCTGAAATCAATGGTTTCAAACATTTAGCAGTAAATACTTGAAAAGTGGATAGGCAGATGATTGGAGAATTTGTGTGCTATGTGCACACACATGTATGCACAGTTATTTTCTAGTTTCTAGCTATATCTTAGAACCATATCATCCTCCTGGAAGAGGAACCAGGCTCTTTGGAGGAGCAGTTGTGTCTTTAGGAAAGGAAATGAGAACTCTGCAGTATTTCATAGTGTCAGAAAATGAGGACGAGCTCAGAATAGGATGAGGCATGTCAAAGGAATGCTAAGCCAAGGTGAAGGGGCTCCCAATGGCCAAAGCTACAATCTGAGCCAGAAAACAAAGTAAGCCCAAAGGTTAAAATAAACGCATATAAATCCATGCTGATATAAGTAATTGTGCAAATAATTGAGAAAAGAGAGGGAGTATTTTATATAAGAATTCCAAATGATTCCTGCAGGAGAAATGAAGACAGAAACTCATCATAGGTGTTAACACTAACAATTCCTCTGGGTGACATCTATTACAAGATCCTAAAAGCAGTGGATTACTGTTTGAGGAGAAAGAAGTTATTCACAGAAATGAAAACACGTTTCCTGTGGTACTAATTAACTGATTACAAAGTAGCAAAATGGTAGCTTGTGGGGGCTGGGAAGATGAGTCCATAGGCAAAGTGTCTGCTGGCAAGCCTAAGGACCTGAGTTCAGATCCCCAGCATCCACACAAAGGACAAACAAAGGCATAGATATTTGTGTCCTCAGCAGGCAGAAGATGAGCTAGGCAGATTCCTGGAGCTCTCAGGCCAGCTAATCACAACTAATCAGTGAGAAGAAAAACAGAATGGAAGGGCTGGAGAGATGGCTCAGTGGTTAAGAGCTCATACTGCTCTTGCAGAGGACCCAGGTTTGATTCCCAGAACCCAGATCAGGAAGCTCATGATCTTCTGTAAATCTAGCTCCAAGGGATCAAATGTCTCTGGCCTCCAAGGACACCTGCACTAATGTCACATATACACATCCTTTAAAATGATAAAATTAAGGCAGACGTGGTGGCACACAACTTTAATTCTACCGGAGGCAGAAAGATTTCAGCTATTGAATGGCCAGCCAATAGATAGATAGATAGATAGATAGATAGATAGATAGATAGATAGATAGATAGACAGACAGACATGACAATGATTATGGAAGACAGCTGGCCTCCACATGCACACATAAGCACATGAACCAACATACACATGCATGCATGCTCACACACACATGCACGTATGAAATGTACATGTAGGGGTTGGGGATTTAGCTCAGTGGTAGAGCGCTTGCCTAGCAAGCGCAAGGCCCTGGGTTCGGTCCCCAGCTCCGGAAAAAAAAAAGAAATGTACATGTATCACACATTAGCACACACAGAGAGAGGGGGGAGAGAGGGAAAGAGAGAGAGGGGGGGGGAGAGAGAGAGAGAGAGAGAGAGAGGTAAATAATGGCTATGCTATGAAGAATCCTGACAGGTGTCATGTTACCCAAGGGATCAAGGCTCACATGCCAGCAACAGTGTCATGTCATACGATCTAACACAAGACACTGAGGTGAGCCCATGGCTCCCATGCACTCTTGTAAAATCCCCAGCACAACTCCAAATTCATGGTATTACTTTTACCTTTTTATTTTATCAGCTCAGGAGTGTGAGTATCTGCCTCTGGAGGTGTATAGAGGTCAGAGGAAAACTTGTGGGAATCCATACTGTCCTACTCTATAGTTTCCAAAGATCAAACTCAAGTCACCAGACTTGGTAGCAAGTTCCTACACCATGTGTGCCACCACCCAGGCCCACAACTCTAATTTTAATCATGAGCAAACATGCAACAAATTCAGATGAAGAGACAGTCTCCACATACCTGGTCGTTGCTTTCTGTGTGTGTCAAGGTCATGAAAGAAGAAGGCAAGGATGAGAGGAGATAAAGGAAACAGGAATGTTCAGCAGCCCAAGGTTTAGTGAAATGTCTCAGTTCACCTGATCACCTAGGTGGTACCCACAGGGCCAGGCGGCATGGAGACCCTGAAGTGCAGTATCCTACTGACCTGGGAGACTAGTACCAAGCTTCCTCTGCATCGTGGATGGCTAAGATAGGTTCCCATCAATATCCTGGACATGAGTGTCGGGAGCTGTTTGCAACTTCTTTGAAACAGAGTGGGGAAAGAGAGAGAAAAGTCTGCCTACCAGGCAGAGTCAAGGCAGGTCAGGGTGTGTTGACGGATTTCCTGGCCTGCTGAGACATGGGACATAAGAGAGATGCACTTGAGGCTGGAGCCCAGGGGCTGAAGACTCTCTTGACCTTGGTGGAGGGAACAGGGAGGTTTGGGGAGGGGAACAGATGTCCTATGTCTACACTTCAGCAAACTGTTTCTGTTAACTTGTGGCTTTACTTCCCATGGTACCAAAGTCTAAGAAGGCTGTGAGAAATACCCTCGCTGCTGGCACGGTATTGGCCTGCAGCCTCCTGTACCTGTCTCTTGCATCTGCCTTCCTTATAGTCAGTCCCACTTCCCTCGCATGGTTCCTGCATTGACTGACCAGCGCATAGGTTGCTTTTTCTACTCACAGAACTGTATAGCACTGTTCATGTGAACCCAACAGCATCTCATTCCCCCTGTCCTACATAGCTGCTGCCAAAGGCTTCCTCTCACAGGCAGAGGAGTGTAGGAAGGGCTGCATCCAAAAACCACCACCCGCCTACCACCAGACTCCTTGCCCAGGAGCAGCTGATCTGATATAAAGGGGGAACAATCCACTACAAAATAGCTATGGGGGCTGAATGGGAGCTCTCAGAGGCTGGGGCAGTGTCCCATAAATTGTGCCGGGTGCCTCGGGCCCAACTGGATGTCTCCATGATTGTAGTATACATGTCTGGGGACCAAGGGCTGGAGTCACAGCAGCACCCTTGCCATCACAGTTAGATATTTGCTCACAAAATGCTGCTGCCCACTCACGGCCATGAGGACCCCTTCTTCCTCGAGGGGCACTCAGCCAGTGCTGGCAACGTGGAAACAGATGCCAAGGCTACTGCTGAGTTTATAGGAAGAGTGTAAGGCCTCTGTGAGGGCTGTGGTGTGAGTCCTCACAGTCCTGGCTACTCATGGGAACCTGAGTGGCTGCATGAAGTAACAGGAAGACAGCAGGAGGGATCCAGCTACGGCCAGAACTAGTCCAAATGGGCTGCAAACCCCATGCAGGAAGAGACACACTTTGCAGACTTCCTTTTTAAATAGGACATTTTTATTTATTCTTTGACAATTTCATACATATAAACAAAGTACTTATGTCATATACACTCCTATCTCCCCTCCATCCTCTCAGGCAGCCTAGGTGAGAGATGCAGAGAGCAAAACCGTCAATAAACTGGCCCGGTGGCTACAGACTGTAAGGAGTCTACAGTCCATTTTCAGTGTGAGATGCACTTAGAGCTCACCAGAGAGTCACAGATTCACAGCAGGCACTAGGCCCCTGCCCTCCCTAGCTGGCAACTGTTCCTAATTATCTAGGCTCTTGGTTCATCCTAGGGTTGAAATGTCACAGGCACACAGGTAGTGATGGTGCACACCTTTAATACCAGCACTCTGGAGGCAGAGGCAAGCAGATCTCTGTGAGTTCAAAGTTGGCCTGGTCTACATAGTGACTTTCACGACAGCCAGAGTTACATAGTAAGACCCTGTCTCAGAAAAGAAAGGAAAGAAGGAAGGGAGGGAGGGAGGGAGGGAGGGAGGAAAGAAGGAAAGAAAGAAAAGAAAAATGTGACAGGTAGTCTACTACAGGATCAGAAAAGGAGGGCATCTCAAACCCTGAGACATACATTCTATGAGGTTTTGTGTCCTGAACTAGCAGGATGGGAGTCTGGGGAGGGGACAACACCAGACACTGGGAAAATGCCCTCCCAAAGAACTCAGACAGTTATGAATTCAGAGTAGAGAAGTACGGTTAGGAATTTAAAACTTCATTTTGTGCCGACATCAGTGTGCCGGCTGTCCCTGCCTTCTCCCCAGGCTGAGCCACGTCTCTGAAAAGTAGAAAGATAAAATGCTTCACTTTCACTCTCTGGGTCCCCAGGACACCTACTGTGAATGAGGGTCATTGTGTCTCACAAACTAAACTCAGAGTCAGTCATAGGAGAGGCTGGGGGTCCCTGGAGGAGAACTCAGAACGACACTGGGGATGCTGTTAGTTTCTCTCAGGTCTTCCCACCTCTCTAGATTACTGTGCACCTGCTCAGGCTCTGCAGGCCCACCAGGCTCAGCTCGGGACACCTCCCACATTGTAGCTCAGGGAGCAAGGCATTCTATGGAGCTCAGCACAGATTCATTCACACTACAGCCGCCCCTCCCTGGACGCCACCTCTTTCTGCAGTGCACCCTGGGAAGAGGTAATGCATATACAGCTTCCCCCACCCTCCCAATGACCAAGTGGCACTTACTCAAAATTCAAAAGCCCATCCCCAAGTTTACAAGCTTTGATCAAGAAAATACAAAGTAAAATGAGGCCTTGAGTTTGCCTCTTGATCTACAATAGCATTTTTTTTTAAGATGGGGGTATCTTACCCTGTAGCTTGGGCTAGCTTCAACTCACTACATGGCCCAGGCTGGTCTCTAACTCATGACAATTCTCAATGACTCAAAGGAGGGTGTTTCTAGAGTGTTCCCTTGGGGTAGAAGGAAGTGTGGTTTAGGGGACAGGATAGTAGTGAATGCCAACACCGTGGAGTGGGGGTGTGCCCGGTGTCTCTCTAAAGATGTCCCGCTAGGAAGTGAGCAACCAGAAGTGCCCTGAAGCCTTTCCAATCCACCGCTGCCCAGCTGCCCGGCAGTCCAGCCGAAAGCCCTGGATGAATGAAGGGCCATGCAGCTGTGCCATGGAATATTCCAGAACCATTAAAATCATGTTCCTAGTGCTGTTGGGAGAAAAAGGCTGTAAAGCAATCTAAGGCAATAATTAGCATGGCTTCCGCACTAGCAGAGAAAAGATTCACAAACACAAATCATCTTTGCCACCAGGGCAGGTGCACCCATCATTAGCCACTACCCAGGACAACTGTGCCTCCCTAGGACAAAGCCACATTATCCAGGTGGTCAGCAGTGGCACTAGAATCCAATCCCACCAGACCAGAACAACATTACCACCAGAGGGGTTGCTGGCTTGGGACCTCCATGCAGGCTGGAGAGATGCAGAATCCTTTCTAACACTTCGCTACGCCCCGCCTGTTGTTCTGGTGCATTCGAGATCCTGCAGACTCAGACAGTGGTGTTGCACATAAAGAGAACCAGAGTGCAGAATTATCCCTGAACTGTCAGGAATGGCAACTTCCTTCTTGCACCTGTGCCCTGCACTGCTCCCACAGTGAATATCCAGAGTGTTCTATGCCTTGCATCTGCATCTACTCCTGCTCTGTGGGTTAATGGCCCCCAAGCATCACATCTGTGAATGGCAGGTGGCACAGGCGTCATTCACAAAGAAGATGGGAAGGTCCAGCCTTCCTCCACTTAGGGGTCACCTGAGGCCATAAAACTCCTGAATCTCACACCTTGGTCTTACTTAATAAGATTAAATAGTACAATAAAGGAAGAAGATCATAAAAATGGTAAATGCCTGGCTGGAGGCCTGGCATGGTGGCCACATCCTGACCAGTCCAATGGCATGGAGTCCAGAAGTCCTGCTTCCTGGCCCTGCATCCAGCCTGAAACTGAAATTGTGAGACCTCACCCTGCGTCCCTGCCAGAGCTCCAAACTGTGTTCAGGACTTGATTCAGAGACACAAGGTCCACAGAACCCCTGGGCCCTGGAGAGCTCACAGCAGGCTTTAAATGCCCTTCTGAGGACAAAGTAGCAGGTTCCCGTGCCTCAGGCATAATGCCATCCAGGGGCATGGCTCACTAGGACCGAAGGAGGTGACAGGTGGGGGAAGAAACCTGAGGTGCAGGCCTCCAATTGAGGCAACACTTGTGGACTCACCTGTAAACCCCACTTTGGGGTTCAGGGCATCTAGGCCGATCCCCTAGACCCTCTAAGGATGAACTTTAAGCTAGAGCCACAGGTCGCACCCTAATACCTGCCATTGGGGAGGCTGAGAAAAGATGACTGGGTGTCCGAGGCCTCCTTGGACTACATGATGAGTTCCAGACGAGTTAAGTCTACAGTGAGACACAAGGAAAGAAAGGAGGGGGGAAGGGAAGGGAGAGAGAAATTGGGATGGAGTATCAGGGACTGGGGTCACGGTTGAATAGAAAGTGAGTTTCAGCCTGAGAAGGCAGAATGTTCTGAAAGCAGCTGGTGAGCACGCTTCATGATACCAAGGTGTGCCCTTCATCATGATGAGCAAAACAAACTTTGAGACAGGGTCAAACCATATATCCCTGTGGCCTCTTGCTCACAGTCCTCACACCTCGTTTCACTGCTGGAACTACTGGTGTAAGTCACCACAAGTGACAAAAAACTGACATTTTAGTAGTTAGGTATCTTATTTCTGTGTATGTCTGAGTGTGGCTCTGCATACATGTGTGCGTACCTGCAGAGACCAGAAGGGGGCACCAGATCCCCTAGAGCTAGAAGTTGTTATGTATGGGCTGCTGTGATCCGGCCAGTGTGAGTGCTGGGAACTAAACTTGGGTCCTCTGTAAGGGCGATATATGCTCTTAACCACTGAACCTTCTCTCCAGCCTCCAAAATAAAAAATTCAGAAGAAAGAAAGGCCATTTTAAATAATTAATAAATAAATACATAAAATGCAAAGTGGCCAGTCATCAACTGAGATCTCCTGCAGAAGAGGGGCAGTTCTGTCACATGGACACTATAACGGAGTCAGTGGCCTTACTGTCCCTAAGATGGAGTAGGACACTGCAGCATACAATCTCCTCGACCTCAGGACCCTGGAGTACATGGGTAAGACCTTGATATTTTTCCCTATTTTACATTTAAACAGAAAATGGCAGAATGTATCATTCAGTTTAATTAATAGTGAGTACATTCTGCACCAACACACATAAAACACTCTCATGAAAGAAGTGATAATTTTATTTTCCAAGACAAGACTGCTGAGGAGCTGAGAGTAATAGTGCCCTTGTTTTGTTTGGGTGTTTTGTGTTTCTAAGGCCGGGCAGGCAGCGGGGTCCTTTCTCAGTGTGTATGCCATCTACCAGGACACAAGGCCTTGGGGGAAGGGAGAGAGGAAGTGCACTTCGCCCAAGTCCGCAATGGGAAAGACCCTTGAACACCTCTTAGGTCATCGAGGAACCCCATGAGCCGATCTCACCTCGGAGAGGTCCCACATACTAACACGGCCTGCACGCGGTGTGCTGATAGTCGCCAACATCATCATTTCTCCCCTCGGAAAGTCTTCAGGCTGGGAAGGCATCATGGTGCGGAATTCATGCTTTCTCTAGGAAGCATCTATTAATCATAGCCACTAGGGCCATCAGCTGTCCTCACTAGGTCCAGTGTGAGAAAGACTTCTTCCAAGGAGCTGGATATGAGCAATCTGTTCTCTACAGCAAGAGGTTCTTCCATCCCAACCCAGTCCCATGAACCCCAGGTCACTGCACATGGTGCTCACACTCCAGAGCCCAATGGAGAACAAAACACTCAGTGATATTTGTGGAGACACCAAGACATGCCACCTTCCTGTGTTCTGTCCCTGTGACCATGGGAGGTCAAGGGATCTGCCTTGTGGTGGGGACACAGGTATCAGGCCAGTGGTTTCTCATCCTACTTTGAAAATACTTTGGTGCTCAAGTCCTCCCCTGAAGGCAGATGGGCCCCAGAGAGAGCTGTGGAACAGCATATCACTCAGGAAGATAATCAGGATAATTCACTGGGTGAATGTCTGTCCTTAGGTGGACACTCAGCCCAGTTGCAGCCAGGAGAGAGCCAGGAAAAAAATATTGTAATTTCCCCACTCTGGCCCTTTTTCAAAACTGAAGTCAGCAAGAGTGGCCCTGGTGATCATCCTGTACTTCATCCAAGCTAAGGCAGACACAGGAGAGACATGGCCCAAGACAAGCTCCTGACCTCTGGTCCCACCTTAGAGGACTGCCTTTCTATGTCCCGGCAGCCTCTCCAGGCCGGGACCCACGTCTAGAGGAGAGAATCAGGCGCACCCCCCACCCCCAGGCTTCTGAAGAAGCTTGAGGGCTGGCAGGCAACTCTTTCAAGGAACAAACAAGGCCAACAGCTGCAGGCCAGGCTGGGAGGAAAGTCCACCAGGAGGGTCAGCTATCCACGCCAGGGCTTCACTCCACCCAGGTTTATGGCCAGGTCCTGTTGCAGGCACAGGTCCAGCATCACCACCCTTCCTCCTGCCGGCATCTTCCAGGAACCGTAAGGCAGGAGGCACCAAGATTGGGAGTCAGGAGGATTGGCAAGAAAGGGAATGTGACTCCCAGCAGACCTAAGAGCTGGGGTGACAGAAAAGAGAGTTAAAGCCCTAACACATGTCCTTCCCATTCTGGGCTCGCTGGACAGGGCAATGATTATAGTGGTGGAACGGGACTGGACACACTGATTATGTGGCTGTCCATCTGCCCTGAGGGTGTAGTATGCTCTCCTTCTCCAGTAGGAGAGGGAGAAAGGATGCAGATGCAGGAGGATGAGTTTGGGGATTGCCAGGGGACTTTGTTTGTTTGTTATTTGTATTTTGAGATGGGATCTCTCTATTATGGAATTCTGACTGTCCTGGGACTTGTTGTGAAGATCAGACTGGCCCACCTGCCTCTGCCTCCTGAGTGCTGGAATTAAAGGTGTGCTCTACCACAACTGGCTTGCAGGGAACTTTAAACATGGAAGTAAAAATATGGTCAAGGGTCAGGGCTTGGGGACAGGGGAGACTTGAGAACCGGAGTATTTGTGGTCAAGAAGTTTATGTAGGATGTGTTTTCTTTTAGGGGCTTTTTTGGTTTGGGGGGTGGTTTTTGGTTTTCTTTGTTGGGTTTTGTTGGCTTTGTTTTGTTTGAAAAGGGGTTTCTCTGTGCAGCTTTGGCTATCGTGGAACTTGCTCTTTAGACCGTGTTGGCCTCAAACTCATAGAGATCCACCTGCTTCCGCTGATTAAAGGTGTGAGACATCACCTCTGGGCTGTAGGATGTGTTTTCAAGGCAGAGTTAGGCTAATCTGTGAGAGTAAGGCCTTGGGCTCAAGGGTGTGGGGAGATGCTGGAGCCTGGCCATGCAGGACAGGGCACTGAATGACACAAACTGAGGGCTGAGGAACTGGACATCCATTTCCACACCCGCAGGGCTGTCCCATACCTACTTTCAAACAATCTGCCTGTTACCCCCCAACCCTGAAGGGCCTTCAGTCCTTTTCCCTGGATGAGTGTCACTGGCTGCACCCAACTGTCCACTCCCTTCACTGGGGGGCCTACAGGGTCACCAGTGGAGACCAGCTACCTTGAAAGCAGTCAGAGCAGGTACTGGACGTCTAGGTAGCCTCTTCTGGCCCTGCAGGTGGATTCGATAGAAACTGAAAGCACTGTAGACATCACTTCAGAGCCATCTCTCTGCCCAGGTAAGGGACCTGGGGAAGCCACTTCCTCCATGCCCCGTGTCAGCTGCAGGAAGGATGCACGGTTTTCATGACCACCACTACCCAGCGGCCTCTGCCACCGAGCAGGGAGGGAAGCAGACACTGCTGGTGGCTTAGGGCCACAGGGCCCCAGTGGCTCTTCAAGGATCCCTCACCCTCTGCCTGCTGTAATCACCTGGCTCCAGAGGGCTTGCCTGGAGTGATGGACTGGGGTGAGGGCAGGATTAACCTGCCACTCTGACACCCCTAGATACACCTTAGTGTTTGAAAAGTGTGCAGAGCCCTGAGACCCCAGCCATGAATGGGGTGCCTGAAATCTGCATACCAGGCCAGCACCCCAGCCTCTCAGAAACCTCGATGTCCCTGCCATAGGCCTGAGGGCCCAGCAGGATGACAACAGGGTTTTCATACCCCTGGTGGAGGGGGTCAAATGGTTAATCAATGGGAGACCTGTGGGCACAGTTGGTAGCTTGAACATTACCACAAGGGTTGTGATCAGGTCTGAGCCGGAAGATAAGACAGGAGGGAACAAACAGACTTGGGTGGAGACTGGGTTGGGGTGTGGGTAGCAACCAGCATGATGTCTTCTTGTGAGCTCCCAAAGATGCTAAGGAAAGCTTGTCCCTACCTTCAGTCCTCAGGGTGTGGGGCTAGACCTAAAGCTGAGAAGGGAGGGGCCACACGCCAGCTTCCTGCTGGGCTTCCTGAGTCAACAGTCCAGGGCATGCATGGTCTTTTCTGGAATTGACCAGTAGAGACCATTGGAGAGCCTGACCTGGGTCAGGTTGGCTGGACTCTCCTCCCCAATGGAGCCTCCAGAAGGCCCTGGAGATAGTCCTGCCTAGCACTAGGAAGGCAGGCAGAGACAGGCTCTGGTCACCAGAGCTTGACAAACTCCCTCCCCTCTTTCTTCCTTGTCTAATTCAGGTTTTCCTATCTGAATCCACTGTTTCCTTACCCCACCCAAGCCAGGCCTAGTCAAACCTGAGGCTAATGATGCATGAACCGTGGAAGATTCCAGAGAATGTCATATCAAGATGCCGACAGCTGCCAACAGGTGGCACCTGGTGTCCACACTACGTCCCAGAGGAGGGCTGGGCCTAAGCTGACTTAGGGAGAAGCTCTGTCTTATGAGTCTCAGTCACCTCTGAACACACCAGGCTCCATTATGGCACATTCTAGAACAGGCCGAACTAGTTTAGGATTTTAGAAATCTGAGCTGTGGGAGCTGACTGGGCATAGCTGAACAGGCAAGGGGGACACAGGTGTGTGTGGGCATATGTAAATTCACAGAGCTTGCTATCCAGTTTAAACACATTATACCTTGGATTAGTTTTCTTATCACTGTGACGCAGTACCTGAGATGAACGATTTACAGAAAGAAGGATTTGTCTTGGTTCGTGGCCTTAGAGGGCTCAGGCCAGTCACTTGTTCCACATCATGGTGGCAGCAGCGGTTGGTGGACCAAGTTCTAACACTCATGGAAACTGAGAAACAGATAGAAAATACAGAACCAGAAAGCAGATGTAACCTTCAAAGCCAGTGTGACAGATTGTATATGCTCAGCCCTGGGAGTAGCACTATTAGAAGGTGTGGCCCTGTTGGAGTAGCTGTGTCACTGTGGGCATGGGCTTTAAGACCCTCATCCTAGCTGCCTGGGAGCCAGTATTCTGTCAGCAGCCTCCAGATGAAGATGTAGAACTCTCAGCTCTGCCTGCACCGTGCCTGTCTGGATGCTGCCATGTTCCTGCCTTGATGAAAATGGACTGAACCACTGAACCTATAAGCCAGCCCCAACTAAATGTTGTCCTTATAAGAGTTGCCTTGGTCACGGTGTCTGTTCATGGCAATAAAACCCTGACTAAGACAGTTGACCATCCTCCAGCTATGCCCTATTTCAAGTTTCCAGCACCTTTCAAATAGCTCCATGAGCCTTGTGGGGTGACCCTTCCTATTTAAACCACAACATAACTAGATAACCAGAGAAAATATATGTGTGTGTATGCATGTGCATGGGTGTGTGTGTGTGCACACTAGGAGAGAGGAGAGAAACCTCTCTCTCTCTCTCTCTCTCTCTCTCTCTCTCTCTGTGTGTGTGTGTGTGTGTGTGTGTGTGTGTGTGTGTGTGTGTGTGTGTGCATGTATGTGTAACTAAGGTGCCTGAGTATGTTAGTACATGTTCTCATAAACATGAGAATGACTGCCACTGTCCCTGCTGCCCACTCTGAGGTCTTCTTGCAGTAGGAGCATGCACAACAGGCCCCCCAGGCACCGACCGCATTCTAATTTGCTTTCTCCTGCTGTGATAAACACAGTGACCAAAGCCAGCTGAGCTTGGCCTTAAGGTTATATTGTCATCATCAAACTGAGCCAGAACAAGGCTTGCTCTCCTCAGTGTGCTCAGCTTGCTTCTTGCTTCTCACATCAATCATCAATTAAGAAAATGCCCTTTTCAGGCTGATCTGATGGCAGCACTTTCTCTGTTAAGGTTTTCTCTTCCCAGGTGACCCTAACCTGTGTCAAGTTATAAAGCAAAAACCTGACCATCACAGTTCCCCTCATTCATAACTCCTTAGGGGTGCACCTCGCTGCCCATCCTCTGGAAACCAGATGTGCAGCTTCCCTCACATTCTCTGGAACCGCAGAGGTCAGAGGTCATCTGCTCTTACTCATCCTACCTTTGTCTGAGCCTCAGACCCAGGCTCCAGGAGACCCCACACAGGCACCAGGAAGCAGGGTCTGCATCAGCCAATGGAGGCAGAAGACACACAGGATGAGCCCCAGGGCCTTAACTCATCTACTTCCTCCTTGAATGACTTTGAAAAACACTCAAAGCTTGATACAGATAATTCTGTATGTATCATTGTGGCTCTGAAGGTCAACTGGAGTGTGAGGCAAAGACCTTCAGGCAGAAGGAAAAGGAAGCAGGGCCCACCCAAGGACCAGGAGCACCTAAAGAAGGTCCCACGTGAAAATATGCAAAAAGTCCCATCCTTACTCCTTTCTGTCTAGAGCTTCAATTGCGTTAGGTGCCTCCCTGGCCTTGTTATTTGTCTCTTTTTTAAATTTTTTAAAGATTTTATTTATTTATTTATTTTTGGTTTTGTAAGACAGGGGCTCACTTTGTAGTCTTGGCCAGCCTAGAACTGGCTATGTAGACCAGTCTGGTCTCGAACTCCTAGAGATCTGCCTACCTCTGCCTCCCAAGTGCTGGAATTTAAGGTGTGCACCACCACATCTGGCCTGTTTTTTTTTTTTAAGTGTGTGTGTGTGTGTGTGTGTGTGTGTGTGTGTGTGTGTGTGTGTGTATGTGTTATGATCCTGAGTTCAGATACTGCAGAAGTCAAAAGAAGGTGTTAGATCTCCTGGTGTCAGCACAAGCAGTCGTGAGCCCCCTGATGTTGGTGCTAGGAAATGAACTCAGGTCCTCTGCAAGAGCACTGTGGGGGCTGGAGGGATGGCTCAGTGGTTAAGAGCACTGACTGCTCTTCCAGAGGTCCTGAGTTCAATTCCCAGCAACCACATGGTGGCTCACAACCATCTGTAATGGGATCTGATGCCCTCTTCTGGTGTGTCTGAATTTACAGTGTACTCATACATATACATAAAATAAATAGATATGTCTTTTTTAAAAAAAAAAAAAAGAGCAGTCTATGCTCTTAATCACTGAGCCATCTCTCCAGACCCTGTCTTTAAGGTTTGTTTTTCACATGAGTGTTTCACCTACATGTGTGTACATGTACCATGTCCATGCATAACACCCTTAGAGGTCATAGGTGGGCACTGGATCCCCTGGAACTAGAGTTACAGATGGTTGTGAGCTTCCATGTGGGTGCTGGGAATTGAACTCAGGACCTCTGCAAGAGCAGCCAGTGCTCTTAACCTCTGAGTCATCTCTCCAGCCCTGTCACTCTTCTATCTTTTTTTTTTCCAGAGCTGGGGACCGAACCCAGGGCCTTGCACTTGCTAAGCAAGCGCTCTACCACTGAGCTAAATCCCCAACCCCCACTTTTCTATCTTAATTGTCTTTCAAATTTACTTTTGCAGTGCTAGGGATCAGGCCCAGGGTGTTTCTCGAGTGCCAGGCAAGTCAAGCACTCTGACTTCTGAGTCAACAACAGAATAGCCTAATAATTTCGAGTCTTAATTAATATCAGATCAGAAACAGCTACGGGGAAAATGCCTAACAAAAGGACACAAAATAAGGAAGGGAAGGGAGGAACCACAGCCCATCAGAGCTGATAGTCTGCTGTGCGCTGTTCAGGTGTCTCTGGAAGTAGACTGTGGTGTGAGACATGTGCAGGACTCTTAGAGTCCAGAGACTAAACTTCGATAATAATAACAAAGATCGAGAAGTCTGATGTGGTGACGCACCCGTAATTCCAGCACTTAGGAGATGGAGCCCAGAGGGTTAGCTCTGTAGAAGTCTCGGCTTGCTCTACAGCAAGCATGAGCTACACGACACCACCTTAAAAAAAAAAAAAAAAAAAAAAAAAGCCCAGCAGTGGTGGCACACACCTTTAATCCCACCACTCCGGGAGGCAGAGGCAGAAGGATATATGCGAGTTTGAGGCCAGCCTAGTCCACATAGCTAGAGACAGTCACTCTTGGAAACAAACAAACAAACAGCAACAAAACCCAGCAAGTAAGCCCAGGCAGCGATGTGCCCACCTTTAATCCCAGCCCTCAGGAGGCAGGGGCAGGCAGACCTTTGAGTTTGAGGTCTACAGAGAAGTTTCAGGACAGCCAGAGTTACACAGAGGTCAGCAGCTAAGAGCACTGACTGCTCTTCCACAGGACTCAGGTTCAATTTCCATCACCCACATGGCAGCTCAGAGCCGTCTGTAACTCCAGGATCCAACACTCTCACACAGACATCCATGCAGACAAAACACTAACGAATGTACAAATAAGGGGAAAGAAAGAAATGCATGTTACACAAGAAGGCAGAAGAGAGAAAGGGGTTCTTGCTTGTACCCCAGTCCTCACTTCACAGTCCTCACTTCACTTTTGCTCAGTACTGCAGGGGAGGAAGTATAGAAGGGACAGAAAATCAACAGCAGGTGGCAGACTTGCCCTAGTCACACCAATAACACACAAGTTTAAAAAAAAAAAAAAAGAAAAGTCGACCGGATCTGTAAGCTCACCACTGCACCAGTAATAGCGCCAGGACTTGGAGCCTCCCCTTGAGGCTGTCACTAGACCTCCTTTCCCTCAGTCTCTTCTCCATTTTTGTCCCTGCAATTCTTTTAGACAGGAACAATTCTGGGTCAGAGTTTTTGGCTGTGGAATGGCAACCCCATCCCTCCACTTGATACCCTGTCTTTCTACTGGAGGTGGGCTCTACAAGTTCCCTCTCCCCTGAATCCAGGGCCTTGCGCTTGCTAGGCAAGCGCTCTACCACTGAGCTAAATCCCCAACCCCCGGGTATTTCATTTAAGGTTCCAACCTTTGAGTCCTGAGAGTCTCTCTCCTCCCAGGTCTCTGGTACATTCTAGAGGGATACACCATCTCCCACATCCCAAGGTTGCCTGTTTCCATTCATTTTGCTGGCCCTCAGGGCTTCACTCCTGTTTCCTCCCCCCAATATCTGGTCTTGTTCCCCTTTTCCTCTCCCTCTCCCTTCTCCCACCCTGATCCATCGCCCCCGCCCCCATTGCTTTCCTCTCCCTCCCAAGTGGGATTGAAGCATCCTCACTTGGGCCCTTCTGCTTGTTAACCTTCTTGAGTTCTGTGGATTGTCTCCTCGGTATTCTGTATTTTTTTGGCTAATATCCACTTATTAGTGAGTATATAATATGCATGTCCTTTTAGGTCTGAGTTACCTCACTCGGGATATTTTCTAGTTCCATCCATTTGCCTGAAACACTCATGCTATTCTCGTTCTTAATAGCTGTGTAAATGAACCATGTTTTCTGTATCCATTCTTCCGTTGTGGGACATCTGGGTTGTTTCCAGCTTCTGACTATCACGAACAAGGCTGCTATGAACATAGTGGGCATGGGGGAGCATTTTTCTGGGTATATGCCCAGGAGTGGTATAGCTGGGTCTTCAGGTAGATCTATTTCCAATTTTCTGCGGAACTTCCAGACTAATTTCCAGAGTGGTTGTACCAGTCTGCAATCCCACCAGCAAAGGAGGAGTGTTCCTCTTTCTCCACATCCTCGCCAGCATCTGCTGTCACCTGAGTTTTTTATCTTAGCCATTCCGACTGATATAAGGTAGAATCTTAGGGTCATTTTGATTTGTATTTCCCTGACCACTTTTTTTTTTTGAAAGGTTCTTAATTTTATTACTGGACAAACACCCTAATTTAGACACGAGCAAGCCTCCAGGTTAAAAATGTTGAAATCCATCTGGTAGGACTGATGGACGACCACAATGAGTATAAACCCTCAGTCTCGCCATTGTATGAATCCTTACAGACCCAGCTTCCTTCTCCTCCAGTGTCTCCTCTTAGAGTTGTATCCGATTGTGTTACCAGCTTTCATCCTAATCCACTGAGGAATAGGACGATTTTGCTTTTGTTTCTTGGCCAGGAATTGCTTGATTCCGAGAGTCTTGTGAGAAGACATGGCAAGAAGCCGAACCAGGCATAGTGCACACAATGGCGGAGGAAAGGAGAAGAGAAAGACCAGGCCGTCCCTGATCACTTAAGACTTTGACATTTCTTTAAGTGCTTCTCGGCCATTCGAGATTCCTCTGTTGTGAATTCTGTTTAGTTCTATACTCCATTTTTTCGATTAGGTTGTCTGTTGTTGTTGTTGTTGTTGTTGTTGTTGTTGTTGTTGTTGTTGTTGTTGTTGTTTTGGAGGTTGGTGAAAGATCCCACGCAGAGAGACCCTTACTCAAGTCTTGGGAAATCGCGGACCCCAGACACAGAGAGACCATTTTGGATGTAATAAGCAAAGGCGAGGTTTATTACAGAGACCTATTACAGAGATCTCCGGGCTGACACATATCCCACACAGGAGACAGAGGTGTCGGCCTGAGAGGCTGGGAGAAAGAGCATTTAAAGGCAGAGGCTGTGAGCCCAGGGGATGGGGGGGATGTCAAAAGGGGGATGTACCACAAGTTATAAGATTGTTTTATGGCTCCAGGAGATAAGGGGACGCCAGAAGGTTTTATGGCCCCCTGGTTCCTGGAACAGAGCTATTAAATCAGGAGAAGGGTAGGGTCTTCAGGTCCTCATTATTTTTAAAAGTTTGTCAAAATTGATGAAGCATTTGTATTTGAAACACCTCTGGTTAGGCTTGGGCTGCCCGGTTTCCTGGAATGCTCTCTGCAGGACACAATGGCTGAAAAGCACAAGTAGGGGCTTATCAGGTCTGGAGGACATCTGTTAAAGTATGACTCTGAGTAAGCTGGGGGATGTCTTTGGATGGTTTATGGGTCAGTCCTCGATAGCCTGAGCTGGTTTTTGCATTCCTTTTCTTTATCTTTATGGCCTGCTATTCCTGGCGGCAGGGCTTAGCCCTGAGTTTGTGGCTTTTTGGAGTTTATTCTTTTAATTTTGTATCTCCAAACCTAGAATTCGTATAATTCTCCTGTCAGTTGGCTTCTCGAGTTCTGGATATTACATTAGCCCTCTGTTGGATGTGGGATTAGTGAAGATGCTACCATGTGCTTACAGACAGGAGCCTAGCATGGCTGCCCTCCAAGAAGCCCAACAAGCAACTGACCAAGACAGATGCAGATCCTTACACCCGACCAATGGACTGAAGTCGGGGACCCCTGTGATTGCACTAGGGAAAGGCTGGAAGAAGTTGAGAAGGAGGGCAACTCCATAGGGAGATCAGCAGTCTCAACTAACCTGACCCCCGAGATCTCTCAGACACTGAGCCGCCAACCAGGCAACCTACACCAGCTGATATGAGGACCCCCGGCACACGTACAGCAGAGGGCTGCACCGTCTGGACTCAGTCAAAGAAGATGCACCTAACCCTGGAGAGACTTGAGGCCCCAGGAGTGGGAGAGCTGTCAGGATGGGGTGGGTGTGGGGTGGGGACATCCTCTTGGAGATGGGGGAGGGGTGGGATGAGGAACTGTTGGAGGGCAGAACAGGAGGGGAATAATGACTGGACTGTAAAAAAGATTAAAGTAATTTTTTTAAAAAAACATGAAAAAATTCTTATCCGACATTGATTTAATCTTAGTGAGTGACACCTATCATGGAAAATTTTCACTTCCTTTTTTATATTTTTCAATTTATAGAGTACGGGTTTTTAAAGTGTGGCTTTGTGTTTCTTTGGCTTTCCTCATGACTGTTGTTATGTCTCCTTTTTTATTCATTTGGGTCTGATTTTGTTCATTTGGGTCTTCTCCCTCTGCCTTTTAGTTAGTTTGAATAGGGTTGGCCAATCATAATGATTTTGCCAAAGAACCAAATTTTTGTTTCTTTGATTCTTCATAATTTGAAATTCATTGTTGATGTTTGTATTTTATTGGTCTCAATCCAGGGTTTATTATTAAAATAAAAACTAAAAAAGGACCAGATCAAAAGGTAAAATTATGCTATAGGGCATCTAAACTCACTATGGCAGCCCAAGTGGTGGTGTGCATCTGGAATCTCAGTACTATGGAGTTTGAGACAGGAAGATGGTAAGTTCAAGGCCAGACTAGGCTGTGTAGCCAGGGAGCCTCAAAAAAAATAATAAATCATAGACAAATCCTAATTAAAGGATAGAAGAGGATCTGTCACGCTGATGACGGTCAGAGTCCAAGGTTATTCCAGACTCAGCCTGGGATATCCTGCCCTACTTGGGCTACTTGAGATGCTGCCTCAAATCTACTGCTCTAACAGAAAAGTTAGACTGATCCTCTTTCTGCTATAAGAGCCAATATTAACATCAGGCAAAACAGATTTGTGAGCAATGGTGTTACCATGAGCAAAGAAGGCTATGTAATAATGACATGACGGCCAAAGACGTGTGGCCTCCGGGGAGCTCTTCGCCCCAGTATTCAAGAAACACTGGTAAGTCAGACTCTGCCAAGCTGAAGAACAACTGCTCTGTGAAAGATGTGAGTATCGTAAAAAAGAGAGGCTGCAACCCCAATAAGCTTGCAGCTAACGGGACTGGAAGGACTGGGTCGAAAGCTCAGGAGGTACAGTGATTGCCTTGCACGCATGAGGCTTGAGTTCACACACGCACACACACACATACACACACATACACACATATACACATTACACTCACACACACACTCACACACATACACACACACACACACACACTCACACATACACACACACACACACACACACACACACACACACACACACACACACACACAAGCACACACACACACACACACACACACATACACACACACCCGCACACACACATGCACACACACACACACACACACACACACTCACACACACATGCATACACACACATGCACAAACATGCACACACACATTACATACACACAAGCACACACACACACATATAAGCATATGTGCATGCACCTAAAGAACTTCTAAGTGAACCACAGTTAAATAACCCAATCCAAAGATGGACTAGGGATTTGAAGCACTTCATTGAAGAAATAGATTCAGAAAATAATTGACAAAAAATAAAACAGAGGCCGGGGAAGCCCACTGAAAGTACATAGCACTGCACACAGTGGGCACTGTGGACTGCCCTTCCACAGCACCACACGTAGTGGGCATTGTGGTCTGTCACATGGCATCACTGACTAGAAGAAGATGTGAAGAGCCTAGGAGTCTCTCATGTCCCCAGTGGGACTCAGTCCAAAGACACCAGCGACACGGTCATGGCAAACTCAATCAGGGCGAGAAGTAAGCACCTGAGACTCTTAAGGTTAACTCAAGCTGGAGACAGGCCAAGAAATCAACAAAGGAGGAGAGCATGTGCCAGAGTGACCTGGGACACAGGAACATGGACATTACGTTTATTCTCTTTTCGTGGTTTTATAGTTACATTTTTAATTATTATTCTCTGTAAGGCAGGCGAGCCATAGCGTTCATGGGGAGGTCAGAATACGTCTTTTAGGAGTCTGTGCCTTCCTTCCACCGTGCCTGCCAGAGTTCAGACTCAGTTGTCAGGATCATATGAGCATTTTACCTACTGAGCCATTTTGCTGCCCCTGGACATCACATTTCTTTTCTTCCTTGGTACTGAGAACGGAACCCATGGCCTCACGCATACTGGGCAGACGCTGTGCCACTGTGCTGGATTCCCAGGCCTAAGCATTTCATTTCTAAGGCCAGTCTCAGCCTTGCTCAATCTGACACCGGGCAGGAGAGGCTAAAGGCCCTGTTTCCCCAGGACCCCAGAATTCCACCTGTTCCCATAGAGTCTCTCCTTGGACTCAGCCCACATCAGGCTACAACCAATGTCTACAGCCCTTCTGGGCCCAGACCTCCCCTCTTGACTGCTGCCTGCTTATGCCACACCCACCTTCCCCTTCCCACTGCCTGGGATGCTCCTTAAGTTCCTGAGGATTGCACTGGTCTGTGGTAGCCATGCTTCTCAGGAGAGAGGCCACAACTTTCCAGAAATTCCCTGCAGGATCTGCAGCCTCAGGCTGTGGCCTCTGTGCTATGGCCTCTGTGCGTGTCTATTTACCATGTTATTAACAGAGCCAACATATTGTTCTCAAACTCCACCAGACACTTTACCTAGACCCCATGTAAGCACACACTGCCCTGAGACACCTTACCTAGACCCCCTGTAAGCACACACTGCCCCCTTTACTCCCATGACTAGTTTGAAGCCCCTTCACCACTGTCAGCCCTCAGGCTCACTTCATCCATTTCTCCCAGTTGACTCTAGGTCCAGGACACCCTTGAATATCAGCTGCTGGCCAGGCCTGGCCTCCACAGTCATGGCTCTGCCTCAGATGGTGTAACTCTGGGCTACTACTGCTCTGCTCTGAAATGCATCTGACTTAGGTTTCTGGGGCCCTGCTGGATCCCTAACATTATCTGTGACAGAGACCAGAGATATCTGAAGAGTAGTGCCCTCGTAGCTTCCAACTCAACACCTGATCTCTAGCTTCCAAAGTCACCCACTCACAGTCTAGGACCCTCCTGCACTTCCGAAAGCCCCCCTCTGCAGCTCCCAGCAGCGGAGACATCTGCACTGAGTCTACGTATGCCACAGGTGCTCGCATGGCAGAAGGTAGCCCAGGAACCCAAAGCCTGACAGGTATTAATCCACGGTGCCACTTGGGACAGCCTAGGGGCCGAGCCTTGTGTCCTTGCCAATCCCCTATCTGTGTTTCACTCAACATCTGCTGGATCTGCACTAAAGTGGGGGCAGGGCAGCTTGGCCAGGGCTTTCTGGCAATCCCAAACTGCTTCCTGCTTGCCAGGCTGAGGGCACCCTTACATGTGGCCTGGAAGCTGGGATTATGTTAACACTGGCCAGGGTTGGATGCCGCTCATCCTTCCAGATTCTGAACTCTCCCCGGGTGCCTGTGCGATTTTAGGGTATCTGCTGTGAGCAAGACTGAGGGATCACTGCCCTGGAAGGCTTGTTGAAGCATCCAGGTAATGGAAAAAGACCCATTAAGGGCTTCTGTCAGTCAGGTCCAAGGCTCCCCACCCTCCTGCAAGAAAGAAAGGTATGAGGAAGTCCAGCATAGGACTCACAGGTGTAGTGTGCCCCTTAACTGAAGGGACAGCTGAGCAAGAAGCCTTCCTGTCAAAAGGTGGGTATCTCAGACCAGAAGTATCTCAGTTGGTAGAATCCTCACCTAGCATGGACAGAGCCTTGAATTTGAGCCTCGGCATCTCATAAATCAAATATGGTTGCCTCCTAGTAATCTCAGCTCCTGGGAGGTGGAGAATGGTTCAGGTTATCCTTGGGTGCATAGCAAGCCAACACCAGCGTGGGCTGCATCAGACCAGATCTCAAGAGGAAAAAAGAAAAAAAGGAGGAAGAAGAGGAAAAGGAGGAGGAATATAAGGAAGAGGAGGAAGGGAAGGAAGAAGAAGATAAGGAGGAAGTGGATATGCAGCCACAAGCACCCTCATCCCAGGGTAAGACCTATGAGCTCCCTGGGATCCAGGTCCACCTACTGTCCCTTTCTGATGCCACCCTAATTATGTAGGGTCCCTCCATTAAGCACAAATACAGGACATCCATGAACAAAAAGGACTAAAGGCCCCCAGCAGGGAGAGGACGATAATGAGCTCTCCACCGATTTCAGAACACAGTTCCTCGCCACCCAGGTAGGACCTACATCGGGCACTCAATTCCCTGCCAAGGCTGGAGGCCAGGGCCCATGTCCAGAGGAAGGGGCTGACCACAACCAAACCCCAGCCCATGAACCAAAGCCTGATCATGTAAGTGGTGGAGTCCAGGTACTTTGCTGGACAGTACTTTGCTGAGGAACAGTTGCTGAAGGGGCTGTGGAGGTCACACCTACCCCTCTAGCTGTGGAGCCCTGGCCATAGCAGGAGATTTGCTGGCTTTGTTGTTACCTCATCAGAATTGACTCCAGAGCTCAGGGTAAATTCTTCAAGAGCCAGAGAAACAACAGTTATCTAGAGTAGGAGACTAGAGGCCAGGAGTGAGTTATGATCTTGGACATTCTGTTCCAGCAGTGGGGCCCCAGAACAGCATGGTCCCAGGTAGGAGTACCAGCCAGCAGGTTCCTGCACCAGGACTTGCAGGGCCCTGGAGAAGGTAGACCATGAATGCTTCATCTTCTATGGACTCCCAAGGCCACTGGGAGGCCAGGACTCATGAGAATTAGGGTGGGTGTAGATCACCAGTGAACCTTGGAGGGCAGAATAGCCCTTCTGAGAAGCCCAGGTCCCCTCCCCACACCCCAGTCAGTCCAAGGCTGACTTCCACCTACTACACACAGGACATAGCACCTATGGCAGGCATGGCTCCGGCTCGAAGGCTTGAAACCCCTCAACCACTTATGTCCAGGGTCACTGTCTCCCCACAACATAAAGGCCCATGAACCTATCCTGAAGTTCGCTGACCACCAAAGTTTCAGAGCCCACCCCAAACCTTCAAGAAACATCAGGCCCGGCAGATCTACCCTATATACCCAGTCCTTGGAAATCCAAAACTACATCCTGCACTGAGCGTCCACACTGGATGGTCAGTCCTGTGGCTCACCCTGGCCACAGTCAGGCCCCCCTCCAAGGGCATGGCTCGGTCACAGGGGAGAACCCCTACTTCTGGGGGGGACATGTTTCACAAACCCTCCCCAGTTCTCATTGATAATGCAATGGAACTGGGAAGACAGGGCCCAACAGTCAGGGACAGGTGGTCCAGATGGGCTGATCAATATGTCCACTCCTGTACCTTTATGAATGAGGCTGAGAAAACCCAGGGTTTGGGGCTTCTTGCCAGTGACAGGAGTGAAGACCCAAGCATAGTGAAGAGCATCTCAAAGCACCTATTAAACCCTACACCAAGGCCTTCTTTTAGCTGTGCAAGGTTCTGAGCCACCTCTCTCTAAACCAGTGGTTCTCAACCTGTGGATCACGACCCCTTAGGGTCAAACAACCCTTTCACTGGGGTCACCTAAGACCATCAGAAAACATAGATATTTACATTACGATTCATAACAGTAACAAAATTGCAGTTATGAAATAACAATGAAAATAATTTTACGGTTGGAGGTCACCACATCATGAGGAACTGTATTAAAGGGTCTCGGCATTAGGAGAGTCAAGAACCACTGTTCCAGACACTGGGCTCTAGGACTAGATCTGGCTTGGGCTCCACTTCATAGCCAAGTCTAGGTCCTGGCAGGCTACTGTCCAGGGCTTGGGCACACTGATGGATGTGGAGAGCAAGGGTCTGAGCTGGACGTGAGAATGGACAATCATACACTTGTCCAGCTGTAGGTTCCGCTTTCCTAGCCTGCCAGCGGGACCTGAAGCTTATCACTGTGATTGCTGCGGGAACAATGGCGCTCACACACTTAACTCCCGGTCAGAGCTATCTCAGCTGTCAGAGCTGTTTGTTCAGTGCATTTGCTCTCCCAAGTCAAAGGACAAAAACACTATTGAGCCGTGATTTCCCACCAATCAAGTGTGCTGCAGAAGGTGGGCCCTGATGCCCTCCTGTGGCCCCTCCTCAACAGGATAGAGCCATCGACCCAGGCAAGGGCAGTGCCACTCCCTGGAGCTACCTTTTAGCCACAGGCGTACGCAGCCTAGAAGATCCTGGAAGGCACACATACGTGTGCACATGCACACGTCCCTGAAGATTGTTACACAAGCATAGCCAGACAGCCAAGCAGACACAAGGCTCCTAGCCACACAGGGTCATGAGCCCCTGCTACACAACTCCTCTGTGTTATGGTCCATCCTGAGTCCCTCCTCACCTGCCCAAGCCCAGCTGCGAGAATGTAGCCAGAGATAGGACAAGTTCCAGTTGTGTCAGCCTGAGTGAAAGCTTCACTCTGATCCTCAGTTTCTCACTGAGTGAAGGCTGTTGGGTTCTAAGAAACTGCTAAGAGGGCAGAAGTGGCGGCTCAGCGGTTAAGAGCACTTACTGTTCTTCCAAAGCACCAGAGTTTGATTCCCATCACCCACATTGAGCAGCTTAACAACACTTGTAACTTGAACTCCAGTTCCAAAATTCAGACTCCTCTGGCCCATGCACTCACATGCACATAACCTACACACGAATACACACAGAAATAAAGATAACGAAATCTAAGGGTGAGAGGGGGCTCACTGTCACGACGAGAGGCTAGAGAAACAGCTCAGCCATTAGAGCACTTGTTGATGGCTCAGTGGTTAAAGGCTCTGGCTGCTCTTCCAGAGGAACAGGGTTTGATTCCTAGCACCCACAACCATATATAGCTCCAGTCCCAGAGAATCTTGCCTCCATAGGACCAGTCACGTGCATGGTGCACACACATACATCCAGGCAAAGTAATCACACATAAAATAAAAATAAATAAACGCTTCCTAAAAAGGAGCACTTGTTGCTTTTGTCGGATAATTCAGGTTTATTTTCCAGCACCCACATGGCAGCCCACACCTGCCTGTAATGTATTCAGGTTCCAACCTTCGTCTAGCCTCTGTAGGTGCGCACACACACACACACACACACACACACACACACACACACGCACATGCACACGCACACGCACACACACACACACACACGAAAAAAAATGTATTACAAAGATAGAAGGAAAGAAAGAAGGAAGGAATGAAGGGAGTGAGGGAGGGAGAGGGGAGGGAGGGAGGATGGAGGGAGGGAGGGAGGATGGATGGATGGATGGATGGATGGATGGATGGATGGATGGATGGATAAGGACAGTAGGACCAGATACCCAGCAGCCCGCACATTAAGTGACCACTCCACCCACTGAGGCTGAACTCAGTTTCTATAAAGATCATGTTCTTTCTGTTTGGTTTGGTTTGATGTGGAGGAATTGTTGGGGGGGTTTTGGGGGGTAGGGTACTAAAGTCAAACCTAGGGCCTCAGAGACTCTAGACGCACACTGTATTACAGTGCCACACTCAAGCCCAAAACATCCTGTTAATGCTTAGTTTATTTACAGAAAACAGCATCCACTGCTTTCTCACAGAGTCTGCTGGATATGCTCTGAGCCAACTAAGGACAGCATCTGAGAGCTCCCAGTGTACGAGGTGGGGGACTAGAGGAGATATGCTAGGTCCAAGGTAGGGGACTTGGCCTAGCTTGGCTGTGAGATACAGGCCAGACTGAAACAAGGCTAGAGTCAATACCAAACCTGCAATGAACACAGATACAAGGCTGATCCTGGTTCCTGCAGGGGTCCAAGGGCCACTGCTCAGCACTCACTGGCCCAGGAGTGACCCAAGCCACCATCAGGAGATCCCTGTCCCTCACCTCAGGCTCCCAACGGGACTGGATGGACTCAGAGGCTTGCTGGATTCCGCCTCATCTCCTGGATGAGAGATGGTCTCAAGAAAGAGCCTGCCCTTTCCTCACCCAAACCTTAACCCCAATTCTGGTCCTCGGTCTGACTTTTGTCCTACTAGCCCCTTAAAGGGCTGGCATGCACCCCCACCTTTACACACACACACACACACACACACACACACACACACACACACACACACACACACCTCTCATATTCCCAGGATCCCATGTCCCAAGTAGGATTAGCCAGTTGTCTAAGAGCACCCACAGATCACTCAACCCATGAGATGCTGCAAAAGTGAGTAACTTCACCCACAGAACAGGAGTACAGAGCACAGCAGACTGCATGGAACCACCTACCTCCTACCCCCACCCCACCCCACCACCACCCAGTATACTGCAGCAGGACCTCTCCCCAACTGGTCTTTTTCCTGGAAGGAAAACTCAAAATAAGTGAAGTTGATGCAGAAAATAAGTGTCTGGTTGGGTCCCAGGATCAAGGTTGGAAACTGGATTGTCTGACCGGATCAGGAAGAGGCCCAGCCTCCCTGACCTCCCGCTGGACCAGCCCCATCCCAGGCTCCCAGGTGTGTGGTGTCCACAGTGAACTGGCAGTTAGGACGGGCTGTGGCAGGACCCACCCTGGCCCCCAGGACAGCCAGATGCAGGAGGTGCTTGTGGGCCCCTGGAGTGCGTGTGTCAGCCCCCAACTGGGAGTGGGAAGATAATGGGGCCACAACCGTTGCAGAATTTTCCAAAGTCTGAGTCTTGATAAAGCAGAACCCAATATCCTGTTTGGCCACCGCTGTGCCAGGCAGGCGGTGGTGATCACAGGCCTGGAGTATGGGGCACACGTGGGTGTGGTAGGGGGAGGGCACGCCACCCCTATATAGGCTTGGGAGAGCTAGATGCTCAATCACAGCAGAGGCAGCAGCAAGACTGCCTGAGCGCCCAGCAGGAGAAGACCAGGGCTGGTGGTCACCTCTCTGCTCCAAGAGTGCCACCATGCTCAGGGTCGGACACCTGCTGCTGTTGCTGCTCTTCAGGGGATCCCTAATCAATGGTGAGTAGGCAGTGGCCAGTGCCCAGGGTGGTCTGAGTACCCAATGCCTTCCATAGGTCCCCGAGCATGGGAAAGTTCTCAGGTCTTCTTGTCTCATTGACTGCCTAAGGCAGGCTGGCCATATTAATGAACACTGATGAATGGGAGGTAGGAGGGGCCCAGCAAAGTGCTCAAACCTGTTCACCTCCTGTGAGCTGGGTATGGTAGCCAGGAAAGGAATGGGCTCAAACCTGAACCAGAATGGGGGTCCCTCCTGCACAGTCTCAGCAGTTTTGGTGACCACTAGCAATAGGACAGGCATGATACTCCTTTTCTCTCCCCATTGGCTCTGGCCCTGGGAGCTCTTGGAGAGGCTGAGGTATGTGGGGGCAGGCAACTGTGTCAGCCCAACAAAGTCTTTGGTGCTGGACCCAAAGTTCCCAGGTAGAATTTAGGTTCCACTCCTCTTCACCTCGCTCACTAACAGAACTGTATGGCTGGCTCCAGGTCTCAACTTCCCCTTCTGCATACGTTGTAGGAAGACATCTTGTGTCACCGCAGCCCACAGCTCTGTATGCCAGTCGGAGCTATCAGGGACTTCCCCTAGGGAGATGGACCGTATAACACCCAGCCTTAGAGTAGACCCAGCCTTTGGGCAAGGGTGCGAGGTGGGTCTCAGACTTGGAAAAATGTGATGCGCCTCCCCTCAGGCTACTCTGCTCCTCTCTCCGGCAATCTCCTCCCCACTGCATAGGGCCAGCTGTTCACACCAAAAGTACTTCTGAAAGTCATAAAGCAATGCCTATGGGTCCTACCAGGTCACCGTGGACCCTGCCTTGCCCCTTACTCAGCATGCCTGGCAGGAATAGAAGGGGAGCCTGGAACCAGGTCCCCTGGACCTATAGCCAGGGATAGGAGAGTAAGCCAAGGGAGGGCCTACTAGGAAAGGCCTAGCGGGAACCAAGGCTGAGGTCTGGGGAACTGTGTTGGGCTGCTCCTCTAACAGTGTTTGAGCATCACCTCTGTGCAGCCTAGCCGGAGGGCGGAAGTGAAGAGTATGAGGTCAGACTCAGGTGGGGCCTGAGGCTACAGAAGCTGGGAAGGAGACAGAGATGCCTGAGGGAGTCGGGTTAACTGGAGACAGGAGAGGCCACTCAACAAGCCCAGGAGTCCCCATTGGCAATGGCTGAGCTGCAGGTGGTCCCAGCAGGAGGGGCAGTGGTGCTGGTGGTCTCCTGGATATCTTCAGAAGGACCTCAGTTAGAGGCCAGCTCAGACTAAAACAGGGAAGCCAGGCCCATTAGGCTGGGGTCAGGGAGAGGGAAGACTTGTCAGGAGAGAGAGACAGGGGACAGGAGCCCCTTAGAGCACAATAGACAAAAGAGGGAGGGATAGAGCCAGACCCAAGTCTGGGGTCAAGAGGACAGGAGCTGGGTCTGTGCCATTCACATCACATAAAATGGGGCTGCTGTCTGGAAGAGAGAGAAACCTGAGCTACAGAGGCTGTTGCCCAGGGAGGCTGCCCATTCTCCATACCCTCAAGGATCGTTCTACAGAGGCAGATGCTCCTGACTTCCCTAGACATCACTTTAGATCTTCCGTTCCCACCACCTGCTGGGTCCTGAGGTGATGCACGGGCATTCACCAGGCTGGGGCTCAGAGGACAAACCCATCAAGGATGACAGTGTGGTGGAACAGCTTGAGATAACAGTCCCAACCATACAGATCTGGATACCACCTCCTTTGCCAGCCTAAGTCCCTGGAAGCTGAAACTTCCAAAGACACACGACAGCCATCAGCATCTGCATCCCTGTTGACCAGAGTGCCAGAGGCCCAGTGGTCCAGGGTGCAGGAAGGAGGTAGCTGCCACATCTCAAAACACACACACACACACACACACACACACGCACACACGCACGCACGCACGCACGCACGCACGCACGCACACACACACGCACACACACACACACACACGCGCACACACATGCACACACACGCACACGCACACACACACACACACATACGCACATGCACACACACATGCACACACACGCACATACACGTACAGACACACACACACACGTGCACACACACACACACATGCACACACACGAACACACACGTGCACACTCGCATGCACACACGCAGAGCGTGCAGGCCCTGGCAGTGCTGTAGTTTGGGTTTCCACAAGAAAGATCCATAATACAAGCTTCATCCCAGGCGTTAGCCAAGAGTTCTCATCCAAGGCACTAACTGGGGGAGGGGTATTCGGGAACTGTGACCTCTATGTCCGCTGGCCCCGCCTGCCCAGATCAGAGCCTCAATAGGAGCTGTGTGGGGGGTTCTGAGCTGTAGCTTCCTGCCTTACAGGTGCCGGGACAGGAGATGCCACAGACTCCACCTCTGAGGATAACCTGCAATCCTGTAAGGCCTAGAGAGAAGGCAGAGGCCAGGCCAGAGCTGGGTGGGCATGTGGGACTGGGGCTAGGGTGGGCTCTCTAGGGCCACAGCCTTTGGACCGGGCTGCCCCAGACATGCCCTGCCTAGACACAAGAAATGGGACTGAGAGTGAGTGTATCTTTTTATTCCCCGCAGCCCCAGAAAAGGGTTGGTGCTCCATGTGGGGAGCTGGCCACTTTTCCACCTTTGATGGCCATCAGTATAATTTCAAAGGGATGTGTAATTATGTCTTTACGGCCACCTGCGGGGATGACTTGCCCACCACCTTTAGCATCCAGTTGCGGAGAGATGGGGATGGGAACATCTCCCGGATCATCATAGAACTGGGAGCCTCTGTGGTTACTGTGAACAAAGAAACCATCTCTGTCAGGGACATTGGGTAAGCTGGTAGGGCAGCCGGGGTGGGGGTGGGGACAGAAGGAACAGCTGCTAACTTGTCTTACCCACAGGGTTGTTAGCCTGCCCTACACCAGCAATGGCCTCCAGATCACGCCATATGGCCAGAGCGTGCAGCTGGTGGCCAAGCAGCTGGAGCTGGAGTTAGTCGTCATGTGGGGTCCAGACGCCCACCTTATGGTAAGATTCACGAGCTGAGGGCTGGAGGGATGGCTCAGTGGTTAAGAGCACCCGACTACTCTTCCAGAGGTCCTGAGTTCAATTCCCAGCAAACACATGGTGGCTCACAACCATCTGTAAGGAGATCTGTGTCCTCTTCTGGTGTGTCTGAAGACAGCTACAGTGTGTACTTATATATAATAAATGAATAAATCTAAAAAAAAAAAAAAAAAGATTCACGAGCTGACAGACAGCATTCAGGAAGGGCCCTCCTCGAAGTGAGTTCCAGGAGCCCCGACTAGCGGGACAGCACTGACTGCTGGCCAGCAACCAAGAGGACCTGAGCTTAGATAGCAGCTCAGTTTCCCCATTTGAAAAGGAGAAGGATCCAGTCAGGGAAGAAACCACACGCCCTGCTCCCAGGAAGGGCAGGGTGGTGAGGTGGGAGTGCCTGGAACCTTGAAGAGTCTAAGGGTTCTCCAGCCAGGGTGGGGAACTCCTTATGCATTCCTACAGGGACCAACAGTATCACCCCACAGGTCCTGGTAGAGAAGAAGTACATGGGCAAGCTATGTGGACTGTGTGGGAACTTTGATGGAAAGATAGACAATGAATTTCTCAGTGAGGATGGTAAGCTGGGTCAGGGTGGGTGGTCAGGCCCCAGGCCTCTTAGTAGTCAGTCCCACACACTGATCTCTGTCCTGTGTCCCTAGGCAAACTTCTGGAACCCCATAAGTACGCTACACTTCAGAAGCTAGATGACCCCAATGAGATCTGTGCCCATGAAGCTATCCCCAGTCCCAGCATCCTGAAGACCAGATACGTATGTGAGGTGGCCCATAACCCAGGTCCAGAATGTGGCAGACACAAGGGGGCTGTGTAGGGTCTCTGGGACCAATGCCACCCCCACGACTGAAGCCCTGGGTATGATACAAGACGTGGCCTCGCCCGTATGACCTTGAGTGGCTCTCTGTTCAGGCACAGATCTGCAACCAGTTACTGACCCTGGTGTCCCCTGGGTGTGACGTGCCAAAGGAGACACTGATGTTGAGCTGCCAGGAAGACATGGCTGACTGTGCCCAGCCAGGCCAGCCCAACTGCAGCTGCGCCACACTGTCTGAGTACTCCCGCCGATGCAGCATGGCCGGCCAGCCCGTCCGAAACTGGAGGACCCCCGGCCTCTGCCGTGAGTTCAGGCAGGGGGAAAGGGAAAACAGTTTTGAGAAGGGCAGAAGCTAAGCAAAAATAAAGTAGGAACTCAGGAAGGCAGGTGAGATCTTCTTACCAGATCCCATGCCTGTTTCCTGCAGCCATGAGCCAGTGCCCGGCCAACCAAGTGTACCAGGAGTGCGGTGAGGTCTGCGTCAAGACTTGCTCCAACCCACAGCACAGCTGCTCCAGCTTCTGCACCTTCGGCTGCTTCTGCCCCCATGGTGAGGATATATATGAGCACCCACTTTCCCCAAAACTCACTCTCTGTTCCAGCTTGGCCTCGACACTCTATATCTGAGTCCCGGGTCCAGGCCTCGTCTACGGATCCCAAAACTTCCAGTACACCAAGGGCTCCATGCAGAGTGAGCAGTGGGGAGCAGAGGTGGGCTTTGAGTCATTCAAAGCACCTTCCCCAAGGCTGGCAGGGATGAAGGAGGGCAGAGCCTGAGACAGATGGACAGCCAGCTGAGGACGAGTCCCCACAGTGATAGGCTGCCTCAGGAACATCTGTCCCACGGAGCCCATGCCCTTAGGTACACTGCTTGACGATATATCTGGAAACCACTCCTGTGTGCCAGTCAACCAGTGCCCCTGCATGCTCAATGGTATGGTCTATGGCCCGGGGGAGATCACAAGGACAGCCTGCCAAACCTGGTGAGTATGGAAAAGAAGTTCTGCTAGCATGGAACCCGGGGAGGGATTCTGTTCACCCTGGGCCTCACAATCCCCTGGGGACGACCCCAATATCCACCTGCAGCCAGTGTACCATGGGCCACTGGACCTGTACAAAGCAGCCGTGTCCTGGCCACTGCTCCCTAGAAGGTGGTTCCTTTGTCACAACATTCGACGCCAGACCCTACCGTTTCCATGGCACCTGTACCTACACTCTTCTCCAGGTAGGAGGAGCCCTAAGGCTGGGGGAAAGGGAATAGTCCATCCATGTCTGACCTGTTCCCCTTCCCAGAGCCCACAGCTTCCCAATGAAGGCACCCTCATGGCTGTGTATGACAAGTCGGGTTACTCGCACTCAGAGACCTCCTTAGAGTCCATCATCTACTTGTCCAAGAAGGTAAGGCTGCCTGCTCTGTCAAGCACGTGCTATGTCCCACTCTCTGAAGGCCAGCGTCTGGCTCCTGCTTCTCTTACTTCCTATTCCCACTCCTCTGTCTCTCCAGGACAAAATTGTCATCTCAGAGGATGAAGTGATCACCAACAACGGGGACACCAAAGTGCTGCCATACAAGACACGTAAGTCCTTCTGGGGCCAGCACTGGGGACTTTGTTGTTGCCATGTCTTTGGAGCATGGCAGCAGGAACGGCCTTCTTAGCCCTGAAATCTTGCAGACAACATCACCATCTTCAGGCAGACATCTACCCACCTCCAGATGGCTACCACCTTCGGGCTACAAATTATGTTCCAGATGCAGCCTGTCTTCCAGGTGTACATCACAGTCGGGCCCCAGTTCAAAGGCCAGACCAGAGGTGAGCACTGTCCTGCTGGTCACTCTCCGAGTCAGCCTGGCTGTCTCCTCCCCGCTGCAGCTAGATGCAGAGGGGACCCACGAGTATCTTATACTGGCTCTCCAAATCCAGGGAACCTGTAGTTCCAGCCACATAAGACCAGTGATAATAAAGGGGCACAAATGCAGGGGGAGCGCTTTGGGTATATGGAAGACTGGATGGGAGGATCAGGACTCAGTTGCTCACAAATCCCGCCCACGAAGGGCTCTGCGGAAATTTCAACGGAGACACGACAGATGACTTCACAACCAGCATGGGTATTGACGAAGGCACTGCCTCACTCTTTGTGGATTCCTGGCGTGCGGGGAACTGCCCAGCTGCCCTAGAGCGTGAGACGGACCCCTGCTCCATGAGCCAGCTCAACAGTGAGTTTCCTGCACCCCCACCTTCAGCCATCTAAGCCCGTTGGGATGGGAACGGGATACCCACGGCTATATCTGTTGCCTCCAGAGGTGTGTGCAGAGACCCACTGCTCCATGCTGCTGAAGAAAGGCAGTGTGTTTGAGAAGTGCCACAGTGTGGTGAACCCCCAGCCCTTCTACAAGGTGGGTGCAGTGGGCACTTGAGGAGACGAGGGGAGATGGTAGCAGCACATGCAGTCCTAGATGCCTGGGTCCCACTCTCCCCACAGAGATGTGTGTACCAGGCCTGCAACTACGAGGAGACCTTCCCTCACATCTGTTCTGCGCTGGGGGCCTATGCCCATGCCTGCTCCTCCCGCGGCGTCCTGCTCTGGGGCTGGAGGAACAGTGTGGACAACTGCAGTGAGTGCTGACTGTGACGAGATAGTGGAGGGAGGGGTCAGAAGAGGCAGGGTCCCAGGCATAGCAGTGGTGTGAGCCTAGACCACAACAGGGCCCCGTGGTCAGCCTGAGGGGTTCTAGGGCCTTAATCTCCGCTCAGCCATTCCTCTGCCTGCATCACTACATCCCCAAGCCCCAGACCCTCTCCTCACACCACTTCCTGTCCTGAGAACCTGACCCCTCCATTCCCACAGCTGTGCCTTGCTCTGGCAACCGTACATTCAGCTATGATAGCAAGGCCTGTGACCGTACCTGCCTGTCTCTGTCGGACCGTGAGACAGAGTGTCACGCGAGTCCTGTGCCAGTGGATGGCTGCAACTGTCCTGAGGGCACCTACCTGAACCACAAGGCAGAATGTGTGCACAAAGCCCAGTGTCCCTGTCTGCTGGACAGCCACAAGTTTGTCCAGGCTGATCAGTCAACCATGATCAACGGGGTCATATGGTATGAAGGGAAGGACTGGGAAAGGTCTGGTGAGGGAAGGGCCTGTGCGTGTGTGCTCATGTGTCCCTGCCCCTCTTATTTTTTTTTTAAGATTTATTTATTTATTATATATAAGTACACTGTAGCTACCTTCAGACACACCAGAAGAGGGCATCAGATCTCATTACAGATGGTTGTGAGCCACCATGTGGTTGCTGGGAACTGAACTCAGGACCTCTGGAAGAGCAGTCATTGCTCTTAACCACTGAGCCATCTCTCCAGCCCCCCCTGCCCCTCTCTTATAGCTACTGCATCAATGGGCGTCTGAGCTGTCCACGGCAAGCAGAGATGTTCTTTGGTAAGTATATACCAGGGGATGACCATGAGACCCCGTAGAGAAGCCCCTGCACCACCTCGTGTCCCCAGTCCACCTGACCTGTCTGCTTCTTCCCTGCAGCATCCTGCCCAGAGCCCAAGACCTTCCAGTCCTGCAGTCAGTCGTCAGAGGACAAGTTTGGAGCTGCATGTGCCCCCACGTGCCAGATGCTGGCCACAGGCACTGCCTGTGTAAGAAGCAGGGCGGAGAGGGTTTCTAAAAGTCTACAGGAGCCAGTACACAGCAGGACCATGCTGCACTCAGTGTCCCTCTGGTTGTGGCTCTGTCTCCATAGCTAGTGCTGGGCATTGAGTCAGGAGCTGATTGGTAGCTAGGCAGTTAGAGGACAGGGTGCTTGTCTCTGGAATTCTTGAGGACATGGACTGGCTCCCGGCTTGGGAACTACAGCCACCTGTCTCTGAGTATGTGGCACACACACACACACACACACACACACACACACACACACCTGAAACATTACCCAAAGAGTGGCTTCTCTAAGAGTAAAACTCAGCTGTCCATAGAGACCTTAGAGAAGGCTGGACAAAAGAAAAGACGGGTAGTCTCAAGGAGGCTGGTTCTGGGATTGCAGAGTGCTTAAGGAGCTACTAACCCTGTCTCCCCACCAGGTACCCACCAAGTGCGAATCCGGCTGCGTCTGTCCTAAGGGACTCTATGAAAACAGTGACGGGCAGTGTGTGCCCGCAGAGGAATGCCCATGTGACTATGCAGGGACATCCTACCCTGGTGGTTCTGAGCTCCATACAGACTGTAAGACCTGGTAGGTCATGAACACCCAGACCCCTAGGGTCATCTGGGCAGGTGAAGACTCCCAAAAGTAAGTTGTCCCAGAGTAGGGCTCCCAGAGGTGGGGAATCCTAGGGTCACAGCCCAGTCCATCTCCCTGTGTGGAAAGACCGTGTCTAACCATTTCTCACTGCCATCTCCCCAGCACCTGCTCGCAGGGAAGGTGGACCTGCCAGCTTAGCACCCAGTGTCCATCCACCTGTGTCCTCTATGGCGAAGGCCACATCATAACTTTTGACGGACAACGCTTTGTATTTGACGGCAACTGCGAATACACGCTGGCCACGGTAACCACTGAGCCCGGGGTCAAAGGCTAACAGGAACCAGAGCGGGGACCATGAGGGCTTCTCCTCAATACCCTCTTCCTGCAGGATGACTGTGGTGCCAACAGCTCACAGCCTACCTTCAAGGTCCTGACAGAGAACGTCATCTGTGGGAAGTCGGGGGTCACCTGCTCCAGAGCCATCAAGATCTCCCTAGGTGTAAGTGACTGTGATGCCTAGGGTGGAAGAAGGCCGGCTGTAATTTGATCATCAGCCCCCAGGTCTTCCAAGCTTCCTCCTTTACTGAACACCCTCCCATCCTCCCTTCTCATTTGTATGACAGGAAGATGTGGCGAGAGATTGGTGGCCAGCTGGGTGGTTGCACACTCAGAGCTGGCCACGTGGTCTCCAACAGTTTCCCAGAGCCGTATAGCATTTCGTGGGCAGAAAGAAAGCTGCTCTCCAGGAAGCTGAATCTGTTTCCACATGTCTAGCACCTTCTGTCCAGAACTGGCTCCCAATAGATACTCCTAGACATGTCTTTCATTGTTGTTTTGAGACAGGGTCTCATGTAGCCAGGGCTGGTCTCGAGTTTATCGTGTGTTTTAGGCTGTCTTCAAACTGATCCTCACAAAGATGGAAATCTATCATGTTGGACTTCACCCCTCCCTTCCAAAGACTCAAGTCATCGACTGATCTGGGTACTGGGTGGGCAGGAAGAGAAAGCAGGTGATGACAACCCTTCCCCCCACAGGGGCTATCCATCACAATGGCAGACGGTAACTACACAGTCAGTGGGGAAGAGCCCCTGGTGCATCTACAAGTGAAGCCTAGCCCCCTGAATCTTGTGCTGGACATAGACATCCCTGGAAGGCTCAACCTGACACTTATGTGGAACAAGCACATGAGTGTCTCTATCAAGATCCGCCGTGCGACCCAGGTACTCACTGCACGCTTGCCAGTGAACCAAGGCCCTGGCTGGTTTCTGGGCGAGGGGTCCACCAGAAAGCCTGCATGACTCCCCAGCAACTGTTCCCCAGCAGGACCCCCTCTGTGGCTTGTGTGGCAACTCCAATGGGAACATGAAAGACGACTTCGAAACACGCAGCAAGTATGTGGCGTCCAATGAGCTGGAGTTTGTGAACTCGTGGAAGGAAAGCCCACTGTGTGGGGATGCGAGTTACGCGGTGGATCCCTGCAGCCTGAATACCTTCCGGCGCTCGTGGGCTGAGCGCAAATGCAACATTATCAACAGTCAGACCTTTGCCGCCTGCCACAGCAAGGTGGGTCCTGTCCTCCAAGACAGGGACGGCGGGCACAGTCCTCCTACCATCAGGCTCCAGGTTAGCTGGAGGTTATCAGGTGTGAAGAGGGGTGTACCCAGCACCGGAGGCCAGGGTCACCCACAAGCTAGAGATGATAAGCAGTGCCCAGACCTCTGCCCACCAGAGGACCATAGCAGATAAGACAATGAGTAGAAGTGTCACCCCAGGCAGACAGCTGGCTACTCTGGGATACGTGGCCCAGAGATGAGATATTCAGTCGTAAGTGACACGGCTATAGGCAGGGATGAGCTTTTTGGACTCAGAGGTAAACCCTGATCTTTGGTGCTCAGAAAGAATTGCAGGAGACTACCTCATGTGGGGCAAAGTACTTATAGCCAGGGGACATCTGGGATAGCTTAGAGGAGCTGAAGAAGGGAGCAGAGACCCCAAGAGGATCAGGCATGCAAGCAAGCGACACCCAGCTTGGGTTTGCCACACTCTGGTCCCAACAGGAGTTGTCTCTAATGGATACCCCAGAGCAGGGGTGACTGAGCACCAACAACATTCACCTCTGGAAGGTGACAGCCGATTAGAGCTATAGCTTACACTAGAAGATGCCTCTCGGAGAGCCAGGATACGCCCCCTCCAAAGCCTATTCCCCAAGGTAACAAAGTCTGAACTCCACCTTGCCACCACCGCAGCAGCCAATGCCAACATGGCACCCTCCTCTCCACAGGTATACCACCTGCCCTACTATGAGGCCTGCGTGCATGATGCCTGTGGGTGCGACACAGGTGGGGACTGCGAGTGTCTGTGTGACGCGGTGGCTGCCTATGCCAAGGCCTGTCTAGACAAGGGCGTGTGTGTGGACTGGAGGACCCCAGACTTCTGCCGTGAGTGTCTCACCCCATGCCCAAACCTGCTCCACCCAGGGGCTTACCCCAGAAGCCTTCTCTCCAGGTAGGCACCAGGCTGTACCCCTGCAGGGCAACCTTGGGTCACCAGCGGTTCCCCAGGCTCTCTCCTCCCAGACCCACCAAGAGGAGGCCTCCAACAGACCCCAAGCCCTTCATGCTGGCATGTAGGCCTTGGTGCCAGCTGATGTGCGTCCTTCCTCTCAGCCATCTACTGTGACTTCTACAACAGCCACACACTGGTGGGTGACAGTGGATACCAGATAGCTCAGCACAACTGCACGTGGCACTACCAGCCCTGTCTCTGCCCTGGCAGCCTGGGAAGCTTCCCGGACACAAACATTGAAGGTATGAGGGCCTGGGACGCACGTGCCATGCCTATGGCTTTTGTTCATTCAGCCATTCATAGGTCCATCCATCCATTCGTGCAAATGTCTATTCATGATGCATTCATTCGTTTGCACGCAGATCCACTCTCCCGCATCCGTCCACCCACACTCCTCGGCACACATTGACCCCAGTGCACACTCATCCACACACACATTCACTCACTCACACACTCAGAGAATGTGTACTGAGTTCTAGGCCCTGTTTTCAATTGGGGACCTGGCCTCACCCAAACTAGCCCTGCTCCCTGGCCTGGCAAAGATCCTTAAAAACCAAAATAAGGAATTAAAGAACTGTCAGATGGCATGCCTGCCCATCCGGAAGTTAAAATGGGTGCCACAGGAACCCCACAGCTAGATGGGTTGCTGCTGCTCTGGAAAGTCTCTGGCAGGGGGAGCCAGGCTGGGGCAGGAGCTGGGACACAGGTGGAGATCTCCACATCACAAGAGAGCGATTAGGCCAGTCACACACGCCTTTAGTCCCAGCATTCAGGAGACAGAGCCAGGGGAATCTTTGAAGTTCAAAGCCAGTCTGGGCTACATAATTAGTTTCAGGTCAGCTAGAGTTACATAGTGAGATGTCTCAAAAAGATAGGTAGGTAGATAGATAGATAGATAGATAGATAGATAGATAGATAGATAGATAGATAGAATAATAAAAATGTAGTTAAGACACAGGAATCAGGAGCCAAGAAAGCAAGGGCAGAATGGGCAGAGTTGTAGGGCCAAAGAGTAACTTCAGGAGCTGGTGTAAAGTGAGAGGAGGAAGGAGGGAGGTGGAGGCAGGAAGGTAGGGTAGGGAGCACAGCAAGGCAGGGCTCCCTGTGGGCAGGTGGGGCTGGAGTGCTGAGCCTGCCCCATTTCTACCCCAGGCTGTTACAACTGCTCCCAGAATGAGTACTTCGACCACAAAGAAGGGACCTGTGTACCCTGTGGTAAGTCCAGCAGGCACTCCCGCGACCAGCCCTTGTGTGGGTAGCCTGTGTCTCAAGCTTGTCCAGGCCTAGTAACTCCTTCCTAGATCCTCTCCCTCAGGACACTGACGCACTGGCTCAAACAGAATCCTAGGCCACAGCAGAAACAAAAACCCCTTCGTCTGGACCCCTTGGTCTCTGCCCTATTCCCCAGCCCAGCCACTACATACCCACAGCCAGAGTGCCCCACACCAGCCAGGGTACTTGGATACACAGTGGGAATTTTCTTATGAACCCAGCCCTAGATCCCTACTCTCCCTGCAAGGCTGACAAAGAAGAGAGGGAAAGAGGCAGGGGTGGGAAGGGCCAGTCAGGGGAGAAGCTTCACACACAGCTATCCCTGACAACGCCTGCCCTTCTCTTACAGCACCACCTACTACCACACCACCGCCAACCACCACAGGTGATTGCTCACCCACTTGGTACCACAGGATGAAGGCTTCCTGCCCAGGGCTCACCCTAGCTCCAGTGGACAGCCCTCCCCACCCCACCAGCCCAGCTTCTACATCTGCCAGGCCCTGGGAGGGTGGGTAATGTACCCTGCAAGCCCTAGGTTACAAGGGAAAGAATTTACAAAGCTTAGCTCCTGGCCAGCCATTGATGCTGGCCACTTGACTCACCTGACTGAGCAGGAAGCAGGGCCTCCCCAGGTAAGTCTACCAGGAGTCCACACTGCCTTCAGAGGTCCATGAGCCACCCTATACCTTTTGCCTCCCCCCCCCCTCACGAGCTCTTCCCGGGATGGGGGAGCTCTGGAGCCAGATTCTGCCCATCCATGAGATCACATATGCTCTATACAGGTTCACAGCCTACTACTGCAACCCCCATCAGCACCGAGTTCCACAGTTCCAGCTCTACAAGCACACCTGTGGGCCCCTCCTACTTGCCAGGTCTTCCAACCCCACCGCCTTCAGCCCCATCCTCCACTGAGGAAGGAACAGACTGGACCACTCCCAAGAAATCCACAGTCTCTTCAGGAGGTAAAAAGGGAGAGGGGAGCACAGTAGAATTCTAGGGTATGGAGGGTTACTACTTACGGCCTTCCCTCTGACATATGCCTGAGGTGGTGTCTCAGCACAGAACTAGCTGTGCGTGAGAGGCAGGATGAAGATTTTTCCAAAAACCTAGTTTACAACTCAAGCTGGTCACTCAAGGTAGCATTCCAGGCTGTCTGGAACTTCTAATAGAATATCCATGGGAACTGCTGGGCCTCCACCCTGCAGCCCACCCTGCTCACACACCACGGCAATCCCAGATGCTGCTGGGGACACTGAGGAGAAACCAACATCCTTCCAAAGAGTATGAGTAGAGAACCGAGAACCTGTGTCATGGCCTGGGGGTGAGCCCACTCCAGGCAGACAGACACCAGCAGGCTGGGGAAGGGACAAGACAGGTGTTCAACAAGCTATAAAGAGATAACAATAAGTCTCCTGAGGGCCAGAGCAAAGAGCAGGGGGCTTGAACATGCATCTGGAAAGCAGGAGGGAAAAAACATTGCCACTACTTCCCTCTACAGAATACCCCGAAACCACTGTGGCTACCAGACCACTGACATCACCTTTGTCTCCTACGTCTATACCGAAGTCAACACCCACAAGGCCCGCAGTGACAGAGGCAACATCCAAACCCACAGCATCTTCCCTCAGCTCATCCACAAAGACCACAGCCGAGTTCACAGAGAGTACCACAGTGACACTGCTAACCTCAGTAATGACTGGGATGTCTACCAGCCAAGGTGAGTCAAGGCCTGTGGGAAGCCACGGCACTCAAAACACATGTTTGACTATGACTCTCAGTAGAGGACATCCAACTCAGGAAGAGGATCTGTATATTCAAGGGATGAGGGAGAAAGGGAACAAAGGGGCAGACAATAACTGAGGAGGAGAAACAGCCTACATCAAGGTAAGTGTTCAGGAGGAAAATGTAGAATTCCACTAAAATTAGCCAGAGAAAACCAAATACCTCAAGAAGTGGGCAATTCACAGGGAATCAATCTACCATGCTTGATGAGCAGAGAGAATATCAAAGAACAGGAACACAGCATAAAACAAATGAAGGGCAATGAGCTTAAACTGATTATTATTCCCTGCCACAATCCACAGTGACATCAACCCAAGAGGAAAGTCACCATACAGCCACAACAAGTTACTCAAGAGAGACCACAGAGGTACCTCTCACAGGAAGGACTACCATTACCACACATCAGTCATGGTCAAGCAATAGCCTAGCACCACCTAAAACAAGTACACCAGCTCCTCAGACCTCTTCAGTCACATCACTGCCATCACTTTCACCTTCCTCTGTGTCACCAACTTCAGAGGTACACATCACCCCAACTAGCCCACACAGTCACACAGTCTCCTCGGTTTCTATGTCTGGCCCAGTGAGCACCATTCTACAAACCACGATAGAACAAACACCACCTCCAAACACACCCACAGCTGCCATTTCCTCAACCAGCGCCACCACCCAAACTCAAAGCTCTTTCTCCACAGAGAGAACCTCTACTTCCCACCTCTCCCAGACTTCCTCCAACACTGTTCATCCATCCACAGCAGGACCCACAACCACTGCCACCAAGTCCACCATGGGAGGAACTGCTACTCCAGTGGTCCACACCACCTCAGGCGCAAGTAGCACTCCCCAGGCTGGGAGTTCCACACACCTTCCCACCACTGCTGCTGTCTCCAGCACAAAACACACCACAGGTGTCTCCTTAGAAACATCCGTGCAGACCAACACAGCCTCCCCTACACCGTCAGCTCTTCAGACCTCACTGGCCACAACACTTCCCTCATTTTCAACCTCCTCAGTGACGCAGACTCCTGAGGTAATTGTCACTCCTACACCCCAACACACAGTTTCATCCGCCTCTACCTCCACAGCAAGGGCAACCATTCTTCCCCCCACCCTGGAACAAACTCGGCCTCCTCACTCATCAGCACCTGTCATTTACACAACCGGCGCCCTCCCCCAGACCGAAACATTCTCCACAGGCAGGACATCCCCCTCTACCTCTCACCTCTCAGAAACAGCTTCAGTGACTGCCCACGGGTCCACATCAATTCTAGGGACCTCCAACTCACTTAAGCCAACCGTGAGTTCAACTGGCACACCCGTGATCCACACCACCTCAGCCACAACCAGCGGCCCTCAGACTCCACGCACCACACACCCTTCACCCACCGAAGCTGTCTCCAGCACAGTACAAACCACCGGGATCCCCTCAGGAACATCCATGCAGACTGCCACCAACCTCCCGACCCATTCAGGTCCTCAGACCTCACCGTCCACACAATCCCCACTGATATCCACCTTAGCCGTGACACCCACCACTGAGACACTCAACACACCAACCAGCCAACACTCGGTGTCACCGGCCGCTACCTCCACGCCACCGAGGACTGTCCTTCCAACCACCCTGGAAGGCACAAGGCCGCCTCACACAACAGTACCTGTCATTTATACAACCAGTGCCACCACCAGCACAAAAGGCTCACTCTCCACACACAGGACATCTACAGCCCATCTCTCAGAGTCTTCCGCCATGACACCCACTCAATCAACATCAATTCTCCCTACTACCAACTCACTTAAGCCCACCACCGGTGTAACTGCTACCTCAGTGGTCCACACCTCCTCAGGCACACCTAGCAGCCCCCCTACTCCACACACCACACTCTCCCCACCCACGCCAGTTTCCTCCACCACTACACACAGCACAGCTCCCCACGTCAGAACATCTGAGCCGTCCACCACCACACTCCCAACACCATCAGCTCCTCAGACCTCTTCAGTCACATCACTGCCATCACTTTCACCTTCCTCTGTGTCACCAACTTCAGAGGTACACATCACCCCAACTAGCCCACACAGTCACACAGTCTCCTCGGTTTCTATGTCTGGCCCAGTGAGCACCATTCTACAAACCACGATAGAACAAACACCACCTCCAAACACACCCACAGCTGCCATTTCCTCAACCAGCGCCACCACCCAAACTCAAAGCTCTTTCTCCACAGAGAGAACCTCTACTTCCCACCTCTCCCAGACTTCCTCCAACACTGTTCATCCATCCACAGCAGGACCCACAACCACTGCCACCAAGTCCACCATGGGAGGAACTGCTACTCCAGTGGTCCACACCACCTCAGGCGCAAAGTAGCACTCCCCAGGCTGGGAGTTCCACACCTTCCCACCACTGCTGCTGTCTCCAGCACAAAACACACCACAGGTGTCTCCTTAGAAACATCCGTGCAGACCAACACAGCCTCCCCCCTACACCGTCAGCTCTTCAGACCTCACTGGCCACAACACTTCCCTCATTTTCAACCTCCTCAGTGACGCAGACTCCTGAGGTAATTGTCCTCCTACACCCCAACACACAGTTTCATCCGCCTCTACCTCCACAGCAAGGGCAACCATTCTTCCCACCACCCTGGAACAAACTCGGCCTCCTCACACATCAGCACCTGTCATTTACACAACCGGGCGCCATCACCCAGACCTAAACATTCTCCACAGGCAGGACATCCCCTCTACCTCTCACCTCTCAGAAACAGCTTCAGTGACTGCCCACGGGTCCACATCAATTCCAGGGACCTCCAACTCACTTAAGCCAACCGTGAGTTCAACTGGCACACCCGTGATCCACACCACCTCAGCCACAACCAGCGGCCCTCAGACTCCACGCACCACACACCCTTCACCCACTGAGGCTGTCTCCAGCACAGTACAAACCACCGGGCTCCCCTCAGGAACATCCATGCAGACTGCCACCCACCTCCCGACCCATTCAGGTCCTCAGACCTCACCGTCCACACAATCCCCACTGATATCCACCTTAGCCGTGACACCCACCACTGAGACACTCAACACACCAACCAGCCAACACTTTCGGTGTCACCGGCCACTACCTCCACGCCACCGAGGACTGTCCTTCCAACCACCCTGGAAGGCACAAGGCCGCCTCACACAACAGTACCTGTCATTTATACAACCAGTGCCACCACCAGCACAAAAGGCTCACTCTCCACACACAGGACATCTACAGCCCATCTCTCAGAGTCTTCCGCCATGACACCCACTCAATCAACATCAATTCTCCCTACTACCAACTCACTTAAGCCCACCACCGGTGTAACTGCTACCTCAGTGGTCCACACCTCCTCAGGCACACCTAGCAGCCCCCCTACTCCACACCCCACACTCTCCCCACCCACGCCAGTTTCCTCCACCACTACACACAGCACAGCTCCCCACGTCAGAACATCTGAGCCGTCCACCACCACACTCCCAACACCATCAGCTCCTCAGACCTCTTCAGTCACATCACTGCCATCACTTTCACCTTCCTCTGTGTCACCAACTTCAGAGGTACACATCACCCCAACTAGCCCACACAGTCACACAGTCTCCTCGGTTTCTATGTCTGGCCCAGTGAGCACCATTCTACAAACCACGATAGAACAAACACCACCTCCAAACACACCCACAGCTGCCATTTCCTCAACCAGCGCCACCACCCAAACTCAAAGCTCTTTCTCCACAGAGAGAACCTCTACTTCCCACCTCTCCCAGACTTCCTCCAACACTGTTCATCCATCCACAGCAGGACCCACAACCACTGCCACCAAGTCCACCATGGGAGGAACTGCTACTCCAGTGGTCCACACCACCTCAGGCGCAAGTAGCACTCCCCAGGCTGGGAGTTCCACACACCTTCCCACCACTGCTGCTGTCTCCAGCACAAAACACACCACAGGTGTCTCCTTAGAAACATCCGTGCAGACCAACACAGCCTCCCCTACACCGTCAGCTCTTCAGACCTCACTGGCCACAACACTTCCCTCATTTTCAACCTCCTCAGTGACGCAGACTCCTGAGGTAATTGTCACTCCCTACACCCCAACACACAGTTTCATCCGCCTCTACCTCCACAGCAAGGGCAACCATTCTTCCCACCACCCCTGGAACAAACTTCGGCCTCCTCACACATCAGCACCTGTCATTTACACAACCGCGCCATCACCCAGACCAAACATTCTCCACAGGCAGGACATCCCCTCTACCTCTCACCTCTCAGAAACAGCTTCAGTGACTGCCCACGGGTCCACATCAATTCCAGGGACCTCCAACTCACTTAAGCCAACCGTGAGTTCAACTGGCACACCCGTGATCCACACCACCTCAGCCACAACCAGCGGCCCTCAGACTCCACGCACCACACACCCTTCACCCACCGAGGCTGTCTCCAGCACAGTACAAACCACCGGGCTCCCCTCAGGAACATCCATGCAGACTGCCACCCACCTCCCGACCCATTCAGGTCCTCAGCCCTCACCGTCCACACAATCCCCACTGATATCCACCTTAGCCGTGACACCCACCACTGAGACACTCAACACACCAACCAGCCAACACTGGTGTCACCGGCCGCTACCTCCACGCCACCGAGGACTGTCCTTCCAACCACCCTGGAAGGCACAAGGCCGCCCTCACACAACAGTACCTGTCATTTATACAACCAGTGCCACCACCAGCACAAAAAGGCTCACTCTCCACACACAGGACATCTACAGCCCATCTCTCAGAGTCTTCCGCCATGACACCCACTCAATCAACATCAATTCTCCCTACTACCAACTCACTTAAGCCCACCACCGGTGTAACTGCTACCTCAGTGGTCCACACCTCCTCAGGCACACCTAGCAGCCCCCCTACTCCACACACCACACTCTCCCCACCCACGCCAGTTTCCTCCACCACTACACACAGCACAGCTCCCCACGTCAGAACATCTGAGCCGTCCACCACCACACTCCCAACACCATCAGCTCCTCAGACCTCTTCAGTCACATCACTGCCATCACTTTCACCTTCCTCTGTGTCACCAACTTCAGAGGTACACATCACCCCAACTAGCCCACACAGTCACACAGTCTCCTCGGTTTCTATGTCTGGCCCAGTGAGCACCATTCTACAAACCACGATAGAACAAACACCACCTCCAAACACACCCACAGCTGCCATTTCCTCAACCAGCGCCACCACCCAAACTCAAAGCTCTTTCTCCACAGAGAGAACCTCTACTTCCCACCTCTCCCAGACTTCCTCCAACACTGTTCATCCATCCACAGCAGGACCCACAACCACTGCCACCAAGTCCACCATGGGAGGAACTGCTACTCCAGTGGTCCACACCACCTCAGGCGCCAAGTAGCACTCCCCAGGCTGGGAGTTCCACACACCTTCCCACCACTGCTGCTGTCTCCAGCACAAAACACACCACAGGTGTCTCCTTAGAAACATCCGTGCAGACCAACACAGCCTCCCCTACACCGTCAGCTCTTCAGACCTCACTGGCCACAACACTTCCCTCATTTTCAACCTCCTCAGTGACGCAGACTCCTGAGGTAATTGTCACTCCTACACCCCAACACACAGTTTCATCCGCCTCTACCTCCACAGCAAGGGCAACCATTCTTCCCACCACCCTGGAACAAACTCGGCCTCCTCACACATCAGCACCTGTCATTTACACAACCGGCGCCATCACCCAGACCGAAACATTCTCCACAGGCAGGACATCCCCCTCTACCTCTCACCTCTCAGAAACAGCTTCAGTGACTGCCCACGGGTCCACATCAATTCCAGGGACCTCCAACTCACTTAAGCCAACCGTGAGTTCAACTGGCACACCCGTGATCCACACCACCTCAGCCACAACCAGCGGCCCTCAGACTCCACGCACCACACACCCTTCACCCACCGAGGCTGTCTCCAGCACAGTACAAACCACCGGGCTCCCCTCAGGAACATCCATGCAGACTGCCACCCACCTCCCGACCCATTCAGGTCCTCAGACCTCACCGTCCACACAATCCCCACTGATATCCACCTTAGCCGTGACACCCACCACTGAGACACTCAACACACCAACCAGCCAACACTCGGTGTCACCGGCCGCTACCTCCACGCCACCGAGGACTGTCCTTCCAACCACCCTGGAAGGCACAAGGCCGCCTCACACAACAGTACCTGTCATTTATACAACCAGTGCCACCACCAGCACAAAAGGCTCACTCTCCACACACAGGACATCTACAGCCCATCTCTCAGAGTCTTCCGCCATGACACCCACTCAATCAACATCAATTCTCCCTACTACCAACTCACTTTGAGCCCACCACCGGTGTAACTGCTACCTCAGTGGTCCACACCTCCTCAGGCACACCCAGCAGCCCCCCACTCCACACACCACCACACTCTCCCCACCCACGCCAGTTTCCTCCACCACTACACACAGCACAGCTCCCCACGTCAGAACATCTGAGCCGTCCACCACCACACTCCCAACACCATCAGCTCCTCAGACCTCTTCAGTCACATCACTGCCATCACTTTCACCTTCCTCTGTGTCACCAACTTCAGAGGTACACATCACCCCAACTAGCCCACACAGTCACACAGTCTCCTCGGTTTCTATGTCTGGCCCAGTGAGCACCATTCTACAAACCACGATAGAACAAACACCACCTCCAAACACACCCACAGCTGCCATTTCCTCAACCAGCGCCACCACCCAAACTCAAAGCTCTTTCTCCACAGAGAGAACCTCTACTTCCCACCTCTCCCAGACTTCCTCCAACACTGTTCATCCATCCACAGCAGGACCCACAACCACTGCCACCAAGTCCACCATGGGAGGAACTGCTACTCCAGTGGTCCACACCACCTCAGGCAAGTAGCACTCCCAGGCTGGGAGTTCCACACCTTCCCACCACTGCTGCTGTCTCCAGCACAAAACACACCACAGGTGTCTCCTTAGAAACATCCGTGCAGACCAACACAGCCTCCCCTACACCGTCAGCTCTTCAGACCTCACTGGCCACAACACTTCCCTCATTTTCAACCTCCTCAGTGACGCAGACTCCTGAGGTAATTGTCACTCCTACACCCCAACACACAGTTTCATCCGCCTCTACCTCCACAGCAAGGGCAACCATTCTTCCCACCACCCTGGAACAAACTCGGCCTCCTCACACATCAGCACCTGTCATTTACACAACCGGCGCCATCACCCAGACCGAAACATTCTCCACAGGCAGGACATCTCCCTCTACCTCTCACCTCTCAGAAACAGCTTCAGTGACTGCCCACGGGTCCACATCAATTCCAGGGACCTCCAACTCACTTAAGCCAACCGTGAGTTCAACTGGCACACCCGTGATCCACACCACCTCAGCCACAACCAGCGGCCCTCAGACTCCACGCACCACACACCCTTCACCCACTGAGGCTGTCTCCAGCACAGTACAAACCACCGGGCTCCCCTCAGGAACATCCATGCAGACTGCCACCCACCTCCCGACCCATTCAGGTCCTCAGACCTCACCGTCCACACAATCCCCACTGATATCCACCTTAGCCGTGACACCCACCACTGAGACACTCAACACACCAACCAGCCAACACTCGGTGTCACCGGCTGCTACCTCCTCGCCACCGAGGACTGTCCTTCCAACCAATGGACACACAGCACTATCACCTTCCACATTCATTCCATTGAGCACCATTCTCCCAACTACTACAATGAACGGTACAAGATCCCCTCAAACAGTACCACCTATGCCGTCTACTACCATTGCCATTACCGAAGCTTTTACCTCATTTACCACAGCAACAACTTCTCCTTCAGGGTGGAGTCCCTCCTCTGTTCCCCACAGCTCCACTATTTCCCCTTCCTTTTCATCCTCCACCAGTGCTCTCTCTCCCCCTACCAGCTTGCTATCGACTTTGGTTTCTCTCAGTGACAACCCCCACTCTCCGTCCCTGCCATCATCCACGTCTCTCCCCCCTAATTCTGGTCTCACTACATCTTTTCTTCCTCCTTCAGCATCTTCTCCCCCATCCTCCCTGACATCCCCTCTCCCTCCTACTTCACGACCTATGACTTCCACCCTACAGTCCACACTCACTCCCAGCTCTGTTTCCCATTCCCCTCTGGTTACTAAACCCACAGCATCCCCTCCTCCATCTGTCTCTGCCTTTGTGTCTCCTTCTGCTGCCTCTACTCCTGTTAATTCCTCTGTGTCTCCTCTTGTTACCTCCATTTCTTCCTCTGTTCTCCCTACTAGCCACATGACTCCCACCCCATCGACTATGCCAACCTCCAGCATTGGTCCGCTCTCCACTTCCAAGACCACCTCTCATGTACCCACATTTTCTTCATTTTCCTCGAAGTCCACCACCTCCCAATTTACCTCCCTTACTACCCAAGCTGCTACATCAGGGCTATTGTCTTCAACCATGGGCATGACAAACTTCCCAAGTTCCCCAGACACCAACCATACCACTAGGCCTCCTGGTACCAGTCCACTGCCCACATCTGTGTTCCTGAGCCGCAGCACGACTCCCAATGGAAACTCCTCTCCTTCTACCCCAACATCGCCCTCCGGTCTGGGCTCCTCAGTCTCCTCACCACCCACAGATTCAGGTAAGTACTGTGTGGCTGGGTCCCTGGTCCCCTAGCCTACTTAGGTTCCATCTGTTTACTCCTCAGGATTTTACACAGCAGGTGCTGCGTAGTCTGCTGTGCTATACTTCCCTCCTGTGCTCCCACGCTGCCTCTGTGCGGGCCTTGGAGCATCTTTTGGGCTTTTCTGGTGCTAAGTGCAAGCTTCTTTCTCATCACCTCAGGAGTACTTCTCTGTTCACCCAGTCTGGCTGAACAAGAGACTTAAATCCTCCTATAGTTTAAGCCAGTTTGACTTCTCTGGCCCTCTACTGCTCCCTGCAAGGGGTCACTTGTGCCCCACGAGCCTGCTGTAGTCTTGAGTTGCTTTGGTCCCAAGATCTCTAAGAAGCCCTCCACACCTGGCTAGCATGTGGGGTCTGGCTAGGCCCTTGTGTTTAGGCGTGCAAACTACCCCAGTGCTGAAGAAAGTGATCGCCTAGTCCAGGCAAGGAAATTAATATGTACCATTTGCCCATGGTTTTTATAAGCTATCCTACCCACCTATCACTAATGCCACCCAGAGGAACGTGATCCCAACACAATGTCAGCCTGCACAGCGACTGGAATTCAATATGTACTCTGAGGACAGACACCCTTGAGGGTTCCACTCAGAGCACGCAACTTGGGGCCAGGTTTCCCACACAAGCTCCAGGCCTCCTCATGCAAGAAGTCTTCACAGAGCCAGCAATCAGTTCCTGTTTGTGCTTACAGCTTGTTTAAGTTCAGGCTGTTTCCTGAGAAAACAGCCCCAAGAAGTATGGAGAGAAAGCAGTGTTACAGCATAGGAAGAGTTCACCCCAAAACTCCTCGGAGAAGTAGGCCAGGGATAAACTTGGATACATGAGAGAAGATACAGGGTGCAAATCTGTCACCCACAAATCCTTTTTTGTTTTATCTTGGTTTTGTTATTGTTTTTCAAGACAGGGTTTCTGTTCTAGAACTCACTTTTAGACTCGGCTGCCCTTGAACTCACAAGCAATCCACCTGCCTCTGCCTCCCAAGTGCTAGGATAACAGCTGTATGCACCATGCCTGGCTCACATATCATTTTTAACTTAATATGTTGTGGGTACAACTTGCAGGAGCCAGTTCTGTCAGGAGGGTTCTAGAGACGAAAAGGTCATAAGGTTTGGTGACAAGCCCCTACCTGTTGAGCCACCTTACTTAACCCAAGTTCCACATGGGCAGTATCAACCCAGGCTCTTCTTGACTCACGGTCTTTCGGCATATGCCTCCCGAGAGCTGATTGTAGGTAATATACCTGCCCATACTGGCAGATCCTAAGGCCAACAGTACAGCCTGACTGCTGAAGTGTCACTACCATTTGTCATCCAGAAGCCCAGAGGAAAAGGCTTTCTCTGCTGCGCCCCTTAACCCAGGTGGCACAATGCTTCTTCTTCTCAGATATTGTATGTTCTCCTGTGAGGGATACAGACATTCTCCTCCGATACCCTCCTTGGCCCTTAGTATGTCCTCCATCCAACAGGCCTAAGACACCTTTACTGGGGACGCGGGGGAACTGACTCAGATTCACTTGAGCCTGGCTCAGTGCCAGATCCTTTAAGAAGGCTTTGAAGGGGTTGGGGATTTAGCTCAGTGGTAGAGCGCTTGCCTAGGAAGCGCAAGGCCCTGGGTTCGGTCCCCAGCTCCGAAAAAAAGAACCAAAAAAAAAAAAAAAAAAAAAAAGAGAAGGCTTTGAAAACTGGAAGGATAAGGAGCTATGTAGGACGAGTCAGATGGGGACAAGGTAGTATCTCAGACCCCCTCTTCGGCCTCCATCCTCAGGGGCCTGCAGCTTGCAAGAAGAGGAGCACCAGATTACCTACCAGGGCTGTGTGGCAAATGTGACTCTAACTCGTTGCCAGGGTTTCTGTGCCTCCTCTGTCAGGTGAGTTGCTGGCAAACACCCTCCTGTCTGCTGGGGCCAGAAACCTCACAGGAGCTGGGCTCTCAGTGGTTCCCATGCCAGTTCTGACTGGCAGAGGTCTAGGCAGGTCACTCTGGCCACACTTGTCTTGCCCATGAGCAGGTGCTGGCTTCAGAGGGCCTGGCCTTGGGTGTCAGGGGGAATTCTGACCTTGCTGGTCTCTGTTTCTTGGCAGTATCAATATGGACACCCTGCAGCTGGAGACCAGCTGTGGCTGCTGTCAGCCCCTTAGTACCTACAAGAAGCAACTCTTGCTGCCCTGCCCAGATCCCAATGCACCAGGTCAGCAGCTCACACTCACTCTCCAAGTGTTCAGCAGCTGTGTATGCAGCTCCCTGCAATGCAAGAACTGAACAGCACCAACTAGCCTCTGGGTACAAGAAAATGCTATTCTCATTACCTCCCCAACACTGGTAACATGCAAACCCTTTATTGGCCATGGGCATGGCCTCCAAGAGACATTGACCACGTTTCATCCTGAGGTAGCTACAGAGAAATAGCTGTCATGCAGAGCCTCCTACCACCGTCTCCTGTACACCTTGACCAAGCAAAACAGGCCTTATGGTGGAAATAAAGTGGCATCCCTTCAATCTTGATGCATTGGACATTTCCTGTCTGCCTGCACAGCAGCACCTCCCGGCCTCTGGCTATATTGCCCAAGACATCAGAGCACAGAAGCAGACGCTAAGACTGCAGGACACCTGGGGAGATGTGGAGAATAGTGGGAGGAAGATGCAGGGGTAGGAGTCCTGGGTGGGAACAAGCAGCAAGATAAGCAGCAGAGACACAAGGAAAGAAAAAAGGAGAGAAAAAAGGCATTGGCACTTGCTGGACAGGAGGCCGTCGCCCAACAATGAGCAGATTCTGAATAAAATGGTTCTTTTCAAGGCAGAACCTGGTGTGTACACATTGCTACAGTCCTCCAGAATCCTGGGCATGATATCACAAACGCTTGCACAGGCTAGGCCATTAGGACCTGAAACTGTAGAGGTCCATGTCCTAGGTGGGGCTAGGGCAGAAAGACTGCCAGCCCTATGAGCTGCTCCCACCCAGGATTTTTGCCAAGTGTAGTGAAACCCACCATCTCCCTGGCTCTCCAGGCAAGGACCATCTCTCTTGCACAGTCCCAGCCTAGGGCAGGGAAGGAAGTCCTGAGCCCATAGGCCCTATGTGCTTAGACCAAAGCCTCGAGGTGCGGGATTTCAGTGGAGCTGCAGCCACACACTTAGGGCAGTGTGTGGACCCAGCCTAGGGCACACTCAGCATCAGCGTCAGGAAAGTCACTTCCTGAGTTACCCCTCAATTGAGAGGGTCTTTGCTCTAAGTTGTACTCAATTCCTCAAGGAATGGTCTCAAGGCTATCCAGGACACTCCCCACAAAAACCACACACATGTTCCAGTTTCCTGTCCTAGCGTTTATTTTTTTTTTCTCTGAGAACAAGCACACTGGACTAATGGAGGCCCGGTAGTCATGGAGGGCGGGCCTATGCCCCAGCAGCTTCCGTGTGCTGGGACGTTACTGATCGAGACACCATCACTGGGCAGCACATGGTACACAGGTTGAGCTATCCACACGGTCCATGCAATAGTGCGTGGACTGCACATAATGGACAGCCACACTGTCCAGCTACTAGAGCAAGGGACTTCGGAGGCTCACTGTGACCACAGCTAGATCATCCATCTGGGATAAGCCTGTGCCATGGCAGGCGTGGGTCACAACATGACAGGCAGACCAAGGGCTTCGTGGAACACAATGATCAGCACACAGGTGTTGGTTGTTCTGAAACTAACTGCCTGGGCTGTACAGAGTGGGGCTACGGGAGCTTGAGTAGGTTGGAGCCCTGCTGCAGCCCTCAAACCCACCATGACAGGCTAGCAGCCTGAGGCTGAGGCAAAAAACATCCTCATTTAAGTGACCATACCTAGTGCTGCAGTGGGCAAGGGACATCAACACTGCTGTGTAAGTACAGCTGACCCTGTATAGCTGAGTCTGTAGCAGTATCACCTCAAGACAGAGTGCAAGGTCCCAAGCCTGAGCTGCTGATGTGGCCTATGCTCTTCCCCTGATGGGCTGTACATACAGTCCAATGCCCACAAAGGGTTAACTGGCCCGTGAGCTAGGAAGCCCAGTGCATCCTTAGTGCAGCACCTGCCTGGGCTGCCATTCTCGCTCCAGCCTGTCACTCCATTGCCACATTTAGGTCTCTCTTTCCCACCCAACCACAAGGGCTTCACAGAAGTGAGGATAAAGCACTGGGCACCAACCAAGACCCTCTGGAGAGAAGCGTGTCTCACAGTCATTACCTCATCACCCCACCCACATAGCCTTCAGGTCCCCAGAAGGTACCATAGGGACAGTACATTCATAAAAACAAAAGATGGGTGACATCCATGTCTTCCAAAGTCAAGAGGAAGCCCTTTGCCCACTATGCTGCAAACCTAGGATCTCAAAAAAGTGGTGAAATGTTCAGTCTGTCCCTTCAAGAACACTGGCTTGTTAGGCACAGGGCCCTGCCACGAGTGAGCATGGAGTTTGCCAACACTTATAAACACAAGCACTTCAGCACCGTCAGGCAGTTCTGCAGCAAACTCCATGGACACTGCCCGGTCCTTGAGGTCACACACACCTCTAAGCCACTGCCCTCACCATCCAGCATGGTCACACAGCCCTGTGTTAACCCTATAAGCACATGGCGCTATTTCTGGATTCTGAGATTGAACCAGTGGCATTTTAATAAAATTTGAACAAAATTTCCACTTTCGTTCAAATTTCTAATTTCCCTTTAATTTGTAGGTTGAACCACAGGACTGCCTTGATTTCCCAGGCCCAGGCACCCTTCTTTGACGGGGCAGGCCTGCTGCAGCCCTTCTCAAACTGTGTCCTGCATTCCCTCCACACCCAGGGGCTGGCTGTAGGTGTAGGACTGGAGGTGCCTTGAATGGCAGTTTTCAGACAAGGGGTGTTTATCTGCAGTGTGGTACAAAGACAAACGAGAGAGACGAGAGAGACGCACAAACAAAGAGCCTGATCTTCTGGTCTGTGGATTAGAACTGTTCCGACAGCAATTCACATAGTCTCTGAGAGACGGTGTCTTTGCTGGTACGCAAGGTGAGTCTGTACATCTGAAAGAGAGAGCAGCAGGGTGAGTGGGCACTGAGCCCAGGCTGATCTTAGCAGTACTTTTGTAGCCCAGGCCTCACCACTCACAGCAGTCCCCCCCAAAGCACCACTGTTTCACCAGTGAAAAGTCTAACGAAAGCTGGTGTTTGCAGCCCGGGCACTAAGACACAGTCTAACTGTGTAGCCTGGGCACTCTTCCTGCCCTCTCTTCCTGAGTACTAAGATTACAGGCATACACAACCAGCTTGGCAGCTTCTCATCAAGTTAACTATGTACCACCCTGTGAGCTGACCACTATACTCCCAAACCACCAGTGCTGTGAAAAGTATCCATGCTCAGAACAGAGCACACAGAGTGGGGTCTCTAGAGGAATACTGCTGACACAAGCGGCAAATGTCCAACACTTCCAGAAAGGGACACAGAACGAGACAGCACTGGGAGCGCTGCTTAGACAGAGCTCAGGGGTAGGCACTGTGGTAGCACATCGGGCCTTCGGTGAGGAGATAGAAACATGATGTGCTCCACTGGCCAGGAGCTGTCTAAATGTCTGCACTGTCACCATGACCAACAACACTTAGTATCTGAGTATATCTATAAATAAACCACACTGAAATAAACAGCGACACAAGCATACCCATCCTCCTGTTGCAAAGCCCTCACCTGAGCTTGCAGGTTTGGCTCCAGGCGCAACAAGCAGCCGATCTGGGTGGTTTTGGTATGTATTATGCCAGCACCCACAAAATTTGCAGGGTTTGGATCAACTTCTTCCAGGAGCGCAGAACCAAATCCAATAATCTACAGAGAATGAACAGGCAGGTCAAGACTCACTGGCCCCAGCACTGGCCTCGGGGACATTGCCAGACGGCACCCTACCAGCATTCTACCTTCGCTTTAGTGATTTCTGTGTCCATCGGATGCTTTGCTTTGAAGATATTCTGCACTTCTTGCTGTGGACTAAAAGAACAGAATGTTAGTACTAAAAGCTATGCTGAAACCCACACAGCATCCTTTCCACAGACAGCATCCCCATTCCCCTCTCCACCCATAGTTCACTCCTCTTACTTGCTCAACTGCTTCCAACGTTGAAAGAAATCCTGAGAAGCCATTTCTGTGGGCTGGAAAAATTTGTTGAGAGTGATGGGAAGCTTAACAGACACATTCTGGAAGGTACCACCATACCTATAACAACAGAGTCATGTTATGGAGAACAAACACAGAACCAGAATGTCTTAGTTGGTGAATCTTCTGGGCTTAGAAAATGGCCATGTGGCTACCCACCCCAATAATAACCACAAAGACTGCATACCAGCAGTATTACTCCTGGAGGGGCTAAGCCACATTCTCCATCTACCCCCCACTCACAGGTGATCAGGGGACCAAACCACTGCTTTGTGTGAAGTGTCAGTGACCAGTTCCCTTCAGTCCTGTTCCTTTGACAAACAAAGACCCAGGACAAACCTAAGCAGAACTTCTATCAAATCAATTAGCCTTGTAGCTCCTCAAGAAGGAACCATGATCCCATCCACCCTACTGTGGTCACTAAAAAAGGAAAGGAGGCTACATACTACGGTCCAGATATCTGCCTCCAAACCAGTCACCACCTTTACCTGCAAACTCTCCTCTTAAGCCAGCCTCAACAGGCAGCATGGAGAGTGGCTCTCAGACTCCCAGGGGGGCAAGCCCTTCCATTTCTCACCACAAAATCATCTGGGTCAGAAATAGCCTAGCTCCACAGACCATAAAGGAGACTCACACCCTGTGGCACCATGCCATGGTCACAGAAACCAGCTCCCCTCTCCACATGCTCCATGGTCTAGATTTCCAGGCCTGGCACTACTCTGCACATATGCACAGTGACACAGCACTAACGCTGAAGAGAAGCACACTGGCTGCAAAAGGACACAGGAGGCACACACCACTCACCTGAACTGGATGTTGAGGACAGGTGCCTCTGTGAAATCAGATATACACTCAATGTTGACCACCTGTTGCACCTGTGCGCCCCCATCCACAGTTGGGTCCACGGGCTTAGTCTGTAGGTTCAGATGTGAGTGCATTAAGGAATACAGGCAGACAGGAAGAGTGGGCCCAGTCCAGCCAGCCCACCACAGAAGGCAGCAGAGGCTCCTACTCATCGACCTGCCAACAGCTAAAGGAAATCAAGGTCCAGCGCTACTACCAGCTTGCCCTTCCATCATTCAATAGGTCCCAACGGCCCAGACTACCTACAGCCAAATGTATCTGGCCAGACCTTACCCCTAAGACCTTAGAATTTGTACACTAGCTGCATACTTAGCACTGCAGAACCAAGCTCTGAACTAAAAGTGCTCAGCAGAAGCCATGCCTGCTAATTAACTGAAAGGCACATTACAGATTAGTTCAGCTCTGAACTTACGGAAGCCAGAGACTGCAAAATAGACAGGAACCTCTCGGCTCTCTCACCTTTGCATCCAGGGCCCATGCAGCCATGGCTGGTCACAGGCAGCCTCTGCTTCCCTCTGCACTCTCTGTGGCATCCTGTGCCCACAGCTCATGACCCCATGGAGCCAGGGAAAGGAGCTGCATGAAAGGGAGTTTGTGTGCACAGCAGGGGCTGTTGGAGATGTTGCCAGGTTCCTGCTTATAGGTGCGAGTGCTTCCACTGAGACACAGCCCTAAACACCACATCTGTGTTTCTTACTTGTTTCCAAATGGCTCCGTTTAAATAGATCATCTCCAAATGAACACAGATCTGCTACAAAGACGACACTCATTGCTCTACACACTATGAGCAGGGTACAGTGCATCCCTGGTCACTGTCCGCAGACGCCAGCCATCCTCTCTGACAGTCCTCAACTGAAAGAACCCAACGTACCAGACCATTCATGATGGGTCACATGGATCCATCCTCTGCCCGAGCAGAGGCTACCCACGCACACGACACCAGTGGGCTTGAGATGTACCACACTAGCTAGTTACCACAGGATCACTCTGCCTCTGGCCACAGCTCCTTGTGGGGGATTTCACAGGGCAAAGGACTTACTGAGATCACAGGAGAACAAAACAAGCAAACAAAGAGTGACAGAGGTGTGGGTGGCGTCTGATGCACCATCAGGTCAACTCTTTTTTTTTTTTCTCTTTTTCAGAGCTGGAGACCGAACCCAGGGCCTTGCGTTTGCTAGGCAAGCGCTCTACCGCTGAGCCAAATCCCCAACCCCTTTTTTTAAAGATGTATTTATTTATTATATATATGTACACTGTAGCTGTCCTCAGACACACCAGACGACAGCATCAGATCTCATTACAGATGGCTGTGAGTCACCATGTGGTTGCTGGGATTTGAACTCAGGACCTCTGCAAGAGCAGTCAGTGCTCTCAACCACTGAGCCATTTCTCCAGTCGAATCAGGTCAACTCAAAGGGTAGGCCCATGCTTTGTCCTAGATACTAGGAAAAAATGCCATTTTAACAAACGCATCCCCCTCGAAATTTCCTCTAACCCCATTGTTGTCTGTCTGTCTGAGAGCCTAGAGGTAAGCAAGGATATTAGTCTGAAGGTCGTCAGCACAGATTAGTGTTGGAGTGAAGTTTAGGAACTGCGTGGAGGTCTTGTTACCATAAAATATGAACATTCGACCTAGGAGGAAACAGAGGTGGTTTATACAAAGTATGCCACACTTAGCATGAACAGTCAAAGTGATCCCTGAAATCTCAGCTACAATTACTTATTGTGAGCTATGACTATTGCTAAAGTTGAAAAGAACTTTTTCTAATTTTTTTGTTTGTTTTATTTTTGTTTAAACAGTTGTTTGGTTTCTCTCTGTAGCTTACTCTGGCCTAGAGCTTCCTGACTAGCCCTGAACTCATGACAGTCCCCCCCATCTCAGCCTCCTAAATGTTAGGACTATTCACAGAGCCATCACACCAAGTTTCTAGTTTAAAAGTAGTACAGCAGGTGGGCACAGTAGCATTCATCTGTAATCCCACCACTTGAGAGGTAGAAGCAGAAAAATTAGGAGTTCAAGACCAGCCGCGGTTACACAGTACATTTGACGACAGCCTGGGCTACATAAGAACCTGTTTCAAACATAAAACTAAAGTCAACTAGACAAATAAAGGCATGGCAAGATTAGAAATGGGGATGTCGTCTCTTCAGTCTCTCACATCTGCCCTAGAGCCTCCTTCTTCTGTAGTTCCCATGTATGGTCCCTCGAGGGCAGGACCATAAACAGCCCTCGAGGGCATTTTGAGAACCAGCCTGCACACCATGGTAGGCACCTAGACACTCATAGCTTCTGCCTGAGTCTATCAGCCAGCCTGCCTGCTGATTCTAACAGCTAGGACTGTCCTTCAAACATGCCATGCTCTGACAGTAATCAACCAGGACATGCTCCCTGTGTCAGTCGGCAGATCCTATTGACACGTACGTCCTTAGAGTTCAGAAAAACAACACCAGAGGTTCTGGAAAAGAGCAGTTTAGCTTCCTCTGTCAACCAAACCTGGTGAAGTTACCATGGCAAGGGGTAAAGCCTTAGTCAGACCATGCACGGGACGCATTCCCATCATCCCGGCATCTCTCAGACACTACTGGTCCTCAGCATCCCACAGCTCCCGCGTGGCAGCCATGTGCGCTCAGTTTCCACACTCCCACTGCCTTTCAGAGCCTTCAAGCCCACCTGAGTAGCAGCTCCCATAGTTTGGTAGGCAAAATGTTTTTTTCTTTTGACACTCAAGAAAACTGTCTCCCCTTTCAACTGGGATAAAGTACATATAACCTAAAATAGAGCATTTAGTCATGCCAGGGTCATGGCTTAGTAATTGTTTACCCCACAACCCAATCTTCCGTGCTAGTTGTCAGTCTTTTTGGGTGTTTTGAGACAGGATCTTACACTACCTATTGCCAAGGCGGACCTGGAAGTCACACCAATCCTCCACCTCGGTCTCCCAAGGGATGGATCTAGAGATGGAGGCACCACCCCTGGCTTTTTAAGAAAAAGGTTTTGGTTGGGGGAGGCCTCACTATGTAACCTAGGCTTGCCTGGAACACCATTTGGTACAGAGTGCCCTCAAACTCTCCATTCTCCTGTCTCTGCCTCCAAATGCTGAGATTACAGATGTGTGTGACCATGCTTGGCTATTTCCAATAATTTCTAAAGAAATTTTCATTAAGTAAAATGGAACACATACCTAAATTCTGCCGAAATTCTGACTTCAGTCCAATTTGAAGCAGCTGGTTTTCAAACAACACACCATTGTTTTTACAAACAAACCTAGGAGAAAGGAGTGAAGGGTCACTCAGAGCCACACACAGGAAGTAGAAGAATCTGTTTTAGAAAGGGCTTAAAGTATTTTTGAGCTAAAATACTTCTGTGGAGACAGGGAAAGACGACATGGAAAAGCTTCTAGGACCTTACCATGGTCCACAGAGCTAGAGCCAGAGCCAGGGGCCTGTGGCAAGCCTCCTCAGGTACCTCTGAGAAACAGATGGTGTCTCCTGACTAGTCACCCAGGGAGGTCTGGAGTTGAAGAGGCTAGGGATGGGTGGAATGCACAAGGTGCAGCTGGACCTCCTCTATGCCCGGGACAGTCGAATGTGGTCACACACCTAAAGGTCTCAATGGCTACCTGAGCAGACTCAGGAACCAAGGTGAATGACCTCTGCCCTAGATCATACACCAACCAACTCAATCAACTTTTCCACAGCTGTCAGCGCTAGGCGGAAAGAGCTGTTGCTATCGATCACAACAGACAGGGAAGCTATCAATCACATTGTGCCTGTGCACTCAGGACAGAGGGAGTTTTGGTGGCCACACTCTGCACAATGTCCACTAGAGGAATAGAGACAGAGTCTCCTGTGAGCACACCAGACACCTCCAGCTTTCAAGTCACCCAGGTCACAACTCAACAGCTATCTGCCCAGCTCTGGATATGCTTGAGATCTCCCAAATAAAACACAGTGCATAAGACCATTTCCCCAACACTTCTGAGAACACGTAACAACACGCATGGGATGACTGTTACCTCATAGGAAGTGGCTGAGCTCAGGATGCCCCCACCTCCCCAACTGGGCCAGCCTTCTACCCAGGCCCAGCTTGGATGCTACTCGAGGAACTTAAGCAGAGGTTGTGGAGTTATGCCCTTGGGTCTGGTACCAATCTACTATCCACATGACAGAGAAGCCCCTACCATCCTTGTATGGCTGGCTGCTTCCAAAAGGTCCCTTCAACTGTACTTTGACCCCAGGTACCTCAGAGGTGAACAACAGTCATGGCAGGCTTACGGAGGATTCAACTTCCCTTGTACCTGCTGCACTGACCAAAGCAACAGGGTCTTCCACAATGTACCAAGTAAACATCAAGTGATAGGCCTGGCAAAACCAAGACAGGCAAATCTCTGCACAGGCTCATGCCCTAAAGAACTGACTGAGAACCTTCAGAGAGGACCAGGCCAGCAGGCCAAGATAGGGAAAAGGTAAAGGTGCATGACCTCCTGGAGCTGGGAAGCTTAGACCAACAGAGGAAGACTCTGTCTGCAGATGACATCCACCCACATTCCCCACCCCCAATCTTCACAGGACAGCAGGGAGGAGCTGATCCAGGGCCTATGGCTGTCATGGAGAAATGACAACAGAGCAAGAATAATAAGGTATTTCTGGATGCAGACCCTGTCAAAAAGGGTAACTGGCTGGACCCCACATTGCCTCTGCAACAAGGGCTTGGGAAGCTGGGTTTTCCAGAGTTGTCAAACACCAAGTCAGTACTCTCCAGCTATCAGAAGCCTGTTTACAGCCCACAGAGGCAGCTTTGCCCCTAATACACACTCCAAACACACATTTCCTAACAGGAAGGAAGGATCATGTGCAAAATGAATATGAGGAAATGGACACCCTGAGATCACAAGAATGCTGCTATCATCTCCAGGCAGGAAGCAAGACCATCCTATGATGCATTCTAATCTTCCCCAGACAGAAACGCACTGCCACTGGAGGGTACAAGTGAGGAGCCCCACACCACCCATGGACCCGAACAAAAGCAGGGTAGGGAGCAGCAGGGAAGCAGCAAAATCAGCCAAAGGAGAAGGAAAAGTGATCCCAAACCTTTAAGTAGCTGGACAAGGAGCATGTAAGCAGAGGACATCTATGGGGTCAGTATGCGCCTGAGACAGTGGTAAGAAGGTAGCTATCCATACCCAGAGCTGAGGGGGTTTCCTTAAAGATGGCAGATGCCATAGGCAGACAAAGAAAAAAGACTGACAGAGCTGAAAGCACATGGGAGGCGGGAGTAGGTGGGAGGCGGTAAGTGGGAAAGAAGAAACAAGCTCAGAGTATTTACCAAACATTCCAAAGAGAAGAAATAGATGTGCCATAAACTCTGAAACAAAGCACAGCTGCCCACATGGTCTCTGTCTGAAGAACACTAGGCCTAATACTGTCCATTAGGTGCTAGGGATTAGGCACACCACCAGTGAGGTACAGCTCCCACCCCAGCTCCCAGGCAGTACTCAGAAACTAGGATACCTGGCAAAGTTGTCTTCAGAGCCGGGTGCAAGAGGTGCGACTGCAGAAGCTGAGTCTGAGAACACGTCCACCAGTAACCCACCGCCAGAGGTGGGAGGGGGCCCTGTGGGAGCAGGGGGAACGGCCCCCAGACCCAGCAGGTCTGCTGATGGAGAAGGTGTGGACTGGAAGAGAAGAAAGGGAGCGTCAGCATAGGCAGTCGGACGCCTGAACCCCACAGAGCCCTGGGTCTACTCCAAGGTCAGGTACTGGGAGAGGAGAGGGGAGCAATCCAGAGACTGCAGAGCAGCAAGTGAGAGCTGTTGGTTACCCGCCTACAAAGTGAGCCTACCCCTGAGTTCAGATGAAGACACTCAGAATTCCACCATAATTTTACACAGCTAGAAAATCGCCTGCATTTTCTCCACAAATGGCTATATGAACAAAAACAAAGTTCAAAAAAAAAAAAAAAAAGGTATGGCTTAAGAAGTAGGTCTATGCACATTACTTTCAACTATTCAAAAAGAATAAAGTTTGCACATGGTAGAAACAGGAGAACAGAGAGTTGTAAGTTATCCTCTGCTATATATAGCAAGTTCTAGGCTAGCCTGGGCTGCATAGTAAATCAGGCTACACTATGAAGACTTGGTTTAAGAGATTAGCATGGGCCATCTGTTTAATCCTGGATTTGGAGTCATCTATTGGAGCCTGGTGGGCTCAGCAGTGATGTACAATGAAGACAATGACTCCACCTCTCCCAGCACCTATCAGTAGCCAAGAGTTCATCGGTGAGGCTTAGAGCCCTGTCAATCCTCCCCTCATCCATGACTGACTGTTGACAGGAATGAAAGAAAGAAGTGTGTAGAAAGGAAGGTGTGTACAAGGGCGGAAGCGGGGTAAGAAAGTGGAAGGAGAGTACTCGGTATATATTATACACATGAAATTATCAAAGAACAAATTTAATTAATAAAACTGTTAAGATTCAAAAAAGAAAAAAGATGCAAAGGTAAGCAAGCAACTTGCTCAGATGCCTTTTTGGCTCGGGATTAAATCCAGTGCAATTATGAAAGGAGGCAGATAGATAAGCACACACGCCTCTTACAAAAACCCTTGCTTTTCAGTCTAGGCAAAAGCACAAGGAAAGAGTCCTTAAAGCCAGGTGGTGGTGGCACACACCTTTAGTCCTAGCATTCTGAAGGCAGAGGCAGGGGAGGATCTCTCAGTTCAAAGCCTGGTCTATATAGAGAGTTCCAGGATGGCCAGGGCAAAAGAGAAACCCTGTCTCAAACAGCCCTTAAAGTCACAGCATCACAAAGGACAAGGGCACAGCTTGTCACCCCACATTCACTCCCAGACCTGAGTTACCCAAAGGTAAGTCACACCACAGCTGACATACACACTTGTGTGCAGTCCACAGCACTCCCCAGCTAGTCTATAAATGCTGGCTGCTGCTGACACGAGACCCTGCCTTCAAGAGTCACTGTGAATGACTTTTAGACATCCTACTGGCTGTTCACAAAGGCAAACATCGTGAAATTTGATCCCAAATCCATTCTAATACAGCACATCATGTACAGAGCACGTGCTCAGTGGCTGCAAATACCCTGCACACAGGTAGCAATGGTCTGACGCAGCTACAGAACTCCTTCCAACAGGACCAGGCCTCGAACTGAGCTTCAGCAAAGAATGCTCAAGTGTGTGGAAATAGGTGTGAAATGGCTGTAATATGCTGTGTTTTTTCTAAGTGCACGTACAGGTATGTGATGATGTGTATGAGTATTACTTCAAACAAATGACATACCCAAAGTCTTGCCATGCGAGGGCCACAAGTGTGAGTGACAGCCTGCCAGGCCTCAGGCCAGCAAGAAGCCTAATTGCTGCTACTGCTGGACAACACAGAGAGGGAAGGGGATGCTGGGGACAAAGTGAGCTCCTGGGCCCGCTCATGTGGCTACATAACTCTTTCAGGGGCAACAACACAGATGTCTTTTCTCAGATAGTTCCCCCAAATGGGACAGGGCCACAGAGGCTGACCACCAGAAAAGCCTACAACCACATCTGATGAACCACATCTACAGACCACATTCCTAGTCCTACTGTAGTTGGAGAAAAACAGTAACGAAGCTCTCCAAGTGGCATTTCCCACCAATGAACATCAGATGTTGTATTCTTCCATCCACAGAAATACTTGCATTTTGCCACATAAAGGGGAAGTCTGTTTCCAAGTCATTACAGGAAACAAAGGGCAAGCCATTCTAAATCAATGGAGAACACACACCAGGCCTCTTACACAATAAGTTACCACAGAGAGCCACAGGTGTTGGCCTCGTCCCTAGAAGCCATAACCTGGTCTCATAGAATAGGCTGTCCTGGAGCTCCTAGGCTCAGGGGCACACCTGACTGCATGCCCACGGCTGGACTCCACTGGACTCAGTCCCCAACATAAGCTGTCTCACAGGCACCCTCTTAATCCCAACCCTGGGGGTATGGGGCCTTGATGGGCTCCAGGTATGCAGTGGCAGGGACCCACCGCAGCACTGGTGCTGGCTGGAACGGGTTCGGGGCCCCCATTCACATCGATGCTTCGCTCACGCTTGGTCTCCTCCAGGTCAGTCACTGTGCTTGGGCCCTTCTTCTTCTTCAGCTTGGCCAAGATGGAGGACTCACGCTCAGGGAAGGGTGGCATTTCTTCCAGGACAGTTGCCTGTTGGAGGGATTAGAGGTTGGTGTGGCCATCCTGGCGCACAGCACCAGCCCAGTGGCCCAGTCCCAAACAGCCCAGCCAGGAGCGCACCAGGATATCAGTGCTGGCAACAGTACTCAGTCGCAGGTACTCCACAGCCCGCTGCTGCAGCTCCACATCTGCGTTCTTCAGTTGGCTGTCACTGCGCAGCACGTCCTGAATGGTAGCCTTTACCTCTGGAAAGAGGTTCACGAACTTGATGTAGGTGGACAGCAGGAGTGCCCGAGTGGGGACGCTGCACAAGTGGAACTTGGAGTGGAGCAGGTTGAACTGGATCAGAGGGCTTAAGAGGGGCAGAGAGCACAGATGGGGAGTCACACTATCTCATCTGTCCCATGTGCTGCCTTGCGCTCAGCCTGCACCTCTCACAGGGACCGTATGTAAAGCAGAGCCTCCTTGAGGACACACTGCCAGCTCCCAGTGTAGGGGACTCCGCCTCCCTCAGGCTGCCAAAGCAGTGTGGAGAGTGGGGCAGTCCAGTGCAGTACATACCCCTGGTTCCCTGGGGTCTTTTACCTGGATCGTGGGTCTCCAGCTATCAAGTTTCCAAACTCGCCCAGGATGTAGCCGCCCACTTTGACCAAGTTCTCATGACACGCTGGAGCCTGCAATGCCTGCAAAAGGGGGAACATCAGGAGCTGGGCCACAGGAAAGTCAGCTGACACAAAGTGAAGCCACAGCAAAGGCAGCTGGGCCTTCCTTACAAGGTGTCTTTTATGTCAGTGAGAGCCTCCCCTAAAGCCTTGGCAGACGCTGGCTTCCTACAGCTTGCTGCAGTACCAACAGCAAACGGGCCCAGCAGCAAGGTCCATGGCTGTCCCTAGAGTCTCCTGAGATAAAGCAGACGTGACTTCCCTTATGCACAGGACAGCTAGTAGGCCACTAACAGCCCAATTGCCTCAGCCCTAGTATGGTTTTGAAGATTAAACTGAGAGGAACCTACAGCTTGGTGGAGGGCACTGGTGCAAAAAAGGGCAGAACTGCAGATGGAAACAAGGGGGTGAGGCAACCACACCCCAGACCCGTCTGTGCCCTCAAGGCACCTGTCCCCCGTGACAGTACCCACCCTCCCCCACCATACCTCAAACACCGTCTTGGCAGCATAACCCTGCACATCATCGCGATTGATGACAATCTGGATGACGCGGTACCACACCTCTTCGCTCACATAGTCGCCTGCAATGCGGATGAGGTTGAGGATGGTGTCCACATACCAAGTGTAGTCCACTGCATACTTCTCAGCAAGGATGGCCACCTTCAGCACCTGCGGGGAAGACAGGGCCCTCAGGCAGATGCTACTCAGGACATAGAGAACGGGCTGGCACACAAGCCCATGCCAGGCTGCAGAAGGACCTAAAGTTTAGGGTAAACAGGAGGCTTTCAGAGAGTGAGAAACACAGACTCCGGAGAGAAAAGCTTCAGGCACACAGGAGTACTGCAACTGAGCACAGCAGCTGCACCTGAGACAAGAAGCTAACACTCCAGACATCTGCCGAGGCCGGCCACACCCCAGTCCTGCACCACCTTACCTCCCTGACTCCATGACACTTAGAGTACGGTGGTTTGAATGAGCCCATGTATGGTCTCCATAAGCTCTTATGTTTGAACATTTGGTCTCCACTTAAACTGTTTGGGAAAGCCCTGGCGTGGGTGTGGCCTTGTTGGAGGAGGACATTGCTTCTGGTGGGCTGTGAAGTTTTAAAAGCCGATGCCAGGGCCAGTCTGCCCACAACTTGCAGGTCATGTGAGCTCTCCGTGACTGCCCCTGCCGCCACCACACTCTCCCCCATGATGCTCATGGACTAATCCTTTCAAACTGTAGGCAAGTGCCCAATTAAATGCATGGGCACTAAAAGCAATAATTAATAAGCAGAGCCTCTTGAAGCTTAAAAGCTTCTATATAGAAAGGGCACCATCAATTACCAGCAAAGTAAGCCTACAGAATGGAAATGTGTGTGTCTAAAATATCTAAATGACAACACACACACACACACACACACAAAACCCAATTTAAAAATAGGGGGAAAAAGTTCTCAAAAGAGGATTACAAACGGTTGAGAAATACCTGAAGCAGCGTCTTTAGCCACCCAGGAAACGAAAATTAGAAGTACTTTGAGATTTCATCTACCTCAGTCACAGTGTCACAATCAATAAAACAAATGGCAGCTCAGCTCGCAAGGACTCAGGGAAAGGGGACCACTTATTCAGGCTGACAAGGTACAAACTTATGCTGCCACTAAGGAAATCAATGTGGCAATTCCTCAGAACCTCAAGAAACCAGAAATAAGTAGTTCTACCTCAGGATCCAGTTATGCAACCTAGGCATAGTGGTGTAAACCTTGAATTCCGGCTCTCAGGAGGCACACGGTAGATCTCTGTGCATTTGAGGACAGCCTGGTTTACATCAAGTTTCAGGACAGCCATGGCTACCCAGAGAAGGTGCATCTCAAAAAAAGAAAAAGGTCGAGCTATACACCCTTGAGTACACAGCCAAAGGATCCTATGTCCTACTACTAAAGATACAAGCTCATTCGTGTCCACTGCAGCTCTGTTCAGAATAGCCTGGAATTGGGAACAACCTAGATGCCCATCAACTGATGAATGCATAAAGAAAAGGTGGTACATTTATACACAATGGAGTATTATTCAGCTGGTAAAAAAATGAAACTATGAATTTATGGGTAAATGGAGCTAGAAAAAAAAAAATCATCCTGAGTCAAGTAACCCAGACCCCAAAAGAAACCCAGGCTCTCACTTGTGTGCGGACGTTAGTTTTAAGCCTTCGGCATGCAACAGGCAGGCCACAGCCCACATACTGGCAGAGGTTGGCATTGAATCACACCAAAGGACCAGGGAGAGGACAGGGGTCCACGGAAAGGAAAGAGTATAGTGTCTGAAGAGATACAGAGGACACTGAAGTAGGGTTAACTAAACAGGACAGAGGTGGAAGGAAGGTACAGGAAGAAATATGGGGAGGGACAACTAACACTAAAGGGCATTTGAGAAAGCATACTGAAATGTAACTGTAGACACTTGTGAAAATACTACATATAAAAGGAATCTAAATGAAGTCCCCAAGTAACAGAGGAGACAGTGCTCCAACTAGACATCCTGTGCCATCAAGTGCCAGAAATGGGTTACATCCTGTTGAGCCGTTGGCCAAAGGGAAGCCCCCAAATATCTACTGGTTGCTCTCTACAACTGACGGTAAGGCCCTACTGCTGAAGACAACGTCCACACATCTCCTCCAACACAGAGAAGTCGAGCTGACGCCTAACTAGAAGCTTCAGTCCTGCTGACTCAAGAGGGCACTGCAGGAGAGAAAAGATGGTGAGAGCCAGAGGATCCGGAGTTTGTCTCCCAGGAATGTCAGAAGCTGCCCCATCACATCTCACCAAGACCACCCAAATGTGAGCTGAACAAGGCTGGCACTAAAGACATAACAAAGAGGACAAGAAAAGCCCGCAAGGTCTCAACCCTACACAAAGAACTATAGGCAACTGAGGAAAACTGGAAATGGGGGAGGCAACCTCCCCAGGAGGAGCTGGGAGTGGGAGAGGCAGTCCTCCCCAGGAGGAACTGGGAGTGGGAGAGGCAGTCCTCCCCAGGAAGAGCTGGGAGTGGGAGAGGCAGTCCTCCCCAGGAGGAACTGGGAGTGGGAGAGGCAGTCCTCCCCAGGAAGAGCTGGGAGTGGGAGAGGCAGTCCTCCCCAGGAGGAACTGGGAGTGGGAGAGGCAGTCCTCCCCAGGAGGAGCACACCAATCTGCTGTTCAGTGCCGAAGGGGCAGCCCTGAAAACATACAAGCAACATGATATGGACTTAACAGGATTTATTTAGAAAGGTTATGGATCTATATACACATATAAATACATTAGCAATTAAAAAAGAGGCGGTTAATTTGAAGAATGGGGAGGGGTATGTGGGCAGGCTGAGGAGGAAAGGAAAGGAAAAAATGTTAATTATAAACTCAAAAATAAAAGATAAAAAAGGTGGAAAAAAACAAAACATACTTGGATAAGTAGGGAGGTGGGAAGGGTCTGGTAGGAACAGGAGTGGGAGAAAACATGAACAAATTATATCATGTGGGGGAAAAAAGTTGATTTCAATAGAAAAGAAAAAGGGTTAGAGGGCAAACCAACACACTGCACTGACAGATGCCACTGCCACCTCTGCTGAAAACACCAAGAGCAATCCAGTGAGGGTGAGCCTGGCCAAAGCTACAAGCCACATGTCCAGCCACATCTCAAACAAGGCCAGCCCTTCCCCACACACAATGCCCCTGTGCCCACACTGCCTGCCTCAGCCAAACCTTGACTGTTCTAATGTTCCAAGTGTTAGAGGCGTGAATTCCAGAGCAGCGCAGTAGGTGGAGGTGACTTTGAAGGAGGGGATCAGTGGAGAGCCTGCTGTCACTGGAAAGGAGACCCTGAAGGGGGCTGTGGACTGTGGTCTCACTTGGACTCTGCCTCCTGGACACAGGGTGAGCAGTCTGCTTCACCATTTGTTCCCTGCTATTGTCACATGCAATGTATCTGGCCACACAGGCACAATCTTGGGTCAGAAACTCTAAAACTGTAATCTTTTAAAATCATCTCAAGGAGAACAGCAAGATGGTTCAGCGGGGGACAATGTTTGCTGCCTCGTCTGATGACCTTAGTCCCCGGAACCCATGTAGGAGGAAAAATAAGTCCACACACATGCCAGAAGCCATACACTGCACACAAATATAGACTAGAACAACAAAACAAAAAACTCCAGGATTTCGTTAGGTAGCCAGGGCCCTGCCCTCAGCACCACCTGCTATGAGTGAAGCAGCAGCTTTCAATCCCATGTGGCCCCTCCTTCTAGCCCTAGTCAATAGCTCAGCTAGTTACCACCTCCAAGAAGCCTTCCTGACCTCTAATTATCTCAGGCCTTTCCTGGAGCAAGACATGGTCATGAAACAACTCAATGTGCGCGCCTAGCCCTTAGCCCTTCCCCATCAGACCCTTGCTGCAGGGCCTGTGAAGCAATCCAGCCAGTGCCCACACTGCCTGTCACTCTAGGTCCAGAGACACCATCGAGAGACCAGTGTTATACCAGGTGAGGCAAGCCAGAGCCTCTCATCTGTGGTCATGCACTTGCCTGCTTCCTCCCTAAGACACAGTGGTTTCATGTAAGCAATTTGCTGGACTACAACAATGGTTAGGTGTGCATGACACTCAGACTGACCAGAGTCCACTTGAAACCAACACTGCTCAGTGCTGACGACAGCTTAAACATTAACCTCTAATATGCCAGATGACACCAAGAAAACCGAACCAGCAGCATCTGCATGTTCAAATTATAAGAGTATCTTGGAGAATGAATATTAGCTCATTGCCTGGCACAGATGGCCACACCCTGCACTGCCAGATGTCTACACTGGAAGGCTAGACAAGAAAGCTGATGCCACGGAATCTTTTATCTAGTGTCTACAGACACTCATGCAAGCCTGCCAGGCACTGAAAACCACCCAGCAACCACCCACTAGAATGCAGCTTTAACAGCTCCTCAGGTTATAGGACTCACAATTTCCTCTCGGATGGAGTAGTCAGCTGTTTCTAGGTAGCTCAGCATCTCAGCCACAATCTGCTGGGCGTTGCTTCGGTCACACATGGCGTAGAGCAGGTCCACTGCCCGCTGCCGCACACTCACGTCTCGTTCCGTCTGAGAAAAAAGACAGTCAGAACTCCTACGAAGCACAGGTTGGTGGACAGTGGCTAACCACTGCTATATGAGTCCATGAGTCTAGCATCTGTTTGTTCCATAGGAGCTGTGTTGGGGAACCCCACAGCACTGTCCCCATCAGGCAGGGTGCTGCTCTATCCCCAGACCCCTTACTGGGCCCCCTCACTATCTATATATGGGACCCAACAGCTTAGGCCACTTGGAACCCACACACAACACACTGCCCTGTCCCCTCATGCTTAGTCCAATCAGAGCGACCCAGTTCTAGCTCTGTTTGTCCACTCTCCCTCCTCCCTAACCAGCTCTTCTGAGGACCACACTCAGGCCTAATGAACAGGTCACTAAGGCCTCCATTGTGTGGGCACAGACCAGCACCTTCCGCGTTGCCTGGGAGCTGGTTCTAAGGCAGGTTCTTGAGCCCCTCTCCAGGAGGCATAGGAGAAGACACCACACACAGTGCTTGAGAAGCATGGAGCCGCTATCTGCAGCCCCCACAGTGGTGAACAGTGCAGGGCCCCAGTGCAGGACAGAGGGCACCTGACATAGGTGTGCTTAAGATGAGAGGTTTAGGATAAGAGCTGTGATGGAAGAGAGCAACTGGAGCAGACGCCCAACCAGGATTAGGAAGAGCACAGCCTCCTTCAAGAAAGACACCAAAATGCCTGTTGATTTACACAAAAATACAGACCAGGGCCAGACCTGCTTCACTACGGCCTAAAACTCACGAAATGAAGGGTCTTACAAGTATGGTTCACTAATGAACTAACATGTAACATGTAAGCTAACAGGCAGGCACAGTGGGCAGTATGTGCCATACCAGAGGAACACACTGCCAGGGTCACTCTCACACTCAGGAGGAGGTAAGAGAACAGGTAACCTCTGCTTTAAATTCCGAATTCTAATCCTTAAAAGAATCTAAAATCCTTGACAAGGAATTTTGTTTTGTAAGAGGTGAACAGTCCTGGAGATAAAAACAAAATATTTCATCTTTCTGTCAAAGAAAACTTTCTGTTTACTGAACTACACTATGTGGACTCCATCCAAGCAGATGTCACATGAAATCATCCCGTGGGATGGGCTCAGCTGTCAGGGACGCTCAGCTGAAGGAGCTCAGCCGGAGCTCTTCCCAGGTGCTAAGTCTGAGAACAGCAGTGCTGCACTGCAGGAAGATGGACAGCTTTCTCACCCAACTGCCGCGTTCACCCCAAACGCCAGCAAGTCACAGGACCCAGACTCTAAGATTCAAACAGCGTGAAGGGATTTATCTTGAGGTGCCACAGGAGGCACCTCCTAGCCTTCTGGCCTCCACATGATCAACAAGGAGCACACCTTCAAGGCATTGATGACAGTCTCGATGTGGGTCTTGACAGCCTCGTGAGAGAACTCGGAGCTGGCCAGCGTGCACATGCTCTCCAGAGCCAGGTAGCGCAGGTTTGTCTCCCGATGCTGCAGGAACTGGCCCAGCTGGTTGCAGGCGCGGACCAGGAGGTTGGGCTCACTGCAAGGAGCAGAGGACATGGTAAGGAGGGGCTTAGGAAGGGCTGTGAGCTACAAAAGAGGACAAGGTAAGGACGGATGCAGGGAGGAGAGGCACGATGAGGAGAAGGTAGTAGGGTGGTGAGGAAGAGGGAGAGCAGGAGGTGCTGGAGGAGGCGGTACATAAGGACAGAAGCAGTGAAACAGGTCCAGGAAGGAAAGGACTCAGGAAAGGGTACATGCAGTGAGGACGCTCAGTGAGGAGGTGGGGGAGTAAGAAGTGCAGTGTGAAGCGACACAGGACGAGGTGCTGTAAAGAGGGGTGCAGTGAGGAGGAGCTGCAGTGAAGAAGGGGGTGACTCTCTGATGTATCTGCAGGATCCCCTCTACTCCACAGTAGACTCTGGAAAGCTCTGGTAGGCTAAGCCTTCACTTTCTTATTGTGTCAAGGAAAGTGAATGGGTAGCAGCCAGCCTGGAGCAAGGCTGTGTAGGAAACTGGACCAGGCTAAGGCAAACAGTAGTGACAAGGGCTATGAATGTGGAACACAGGCTAAACCATCGAAATTCCAGTAAGCTCTCCCTCACACCACAAGTTTCGTTTTTAACAGTCCATTATCAACCCTGCTCTAGTTTGACAGACTGCTTTTGTCACAGCAACATATATCTAAATGATGTAGCAAAAACAGCTGGTTCCAAACAGGCTAGAGTTCTGTCGGCTTCACCCTGCTCCTGAGCCTCGTGCCTCTGGCAGAGAGCCAGAGAGCAGTGCCATAGGCACACATAAGGGCACACTGCCTGTGACCCACCCAGAAGCTGGGAGTCATCACTATCATTGTCCTAGGAGACCCTAGAATACTGGCATATTGCCTCTCTGAGCACAAGTCACGCAGGTATCCCTTCCCCTCAGAGAAGCCTCTTGGAATACTCAGAAGCAAGAGGCAGCTCTAGGGAAGATGCCATAGCCATAAAAGTATCTAGTGGCAATGTCCTGGGGCCAGAGTACACATGAGCTCAAGAAGCCAGAGGAGCACAGACCAAGGCTAGAGAACAGACCACCTTTCAGCAACAGACACCTAGTGCCAGCCTCTGCCTGCTGTCTCTGAGAGGGATGTGCTGCTAATGGGGCTCACCTGTCATGGTGGATGATGAGGCTGATGGCCTCGAACAGCACAGCGTTCTTGGCATTTGAATGCTGGACCTTCTTGGACTTGGGGGGCTCCTGGGCCTTATTCAGGATGGTCTCCAAGCACTCAGTCAGGCGGCCACGCACCGCAGGGTCTTCTGGGCAAGACACAATTGTTGGCTGGGCTCCTAGGCACTCATCCCAACAGCCCGACCCACACCTGGGCAATAGGCTGCCAATGAACTGCTCGTCCTGCGGGTGCCTTTGACAATTATTCCCAGCTGCGGATATGACTGGGCGCATTTGTACATTGTCATGGGACAGCTCCCTGTTCCAGTGTCTTAAACACGAGGCGGGATGGAGCAGCCATGGTAACTACACATTCCACTTAGAATGTGTTAGTCATAAAACCCAAGAATTATGGGCAAAACATCAAAGAGCTTCAGAGACAAGGGCTTGGTTCTCCGTTATCACCCCCAGAAACAGAGAAAACACAGAGCAATGCAGAGAGAAAGAAAATTTTTAATTTGGTTCAAAGCAAAAGGAAAAGACGATGAGCAAAAAACTAAAGCCAGCCATGGTGGTACACACCTGTATCAAAGCCCTTAGGAGGCAGAGGCAGGAGGATAGGAGTTACTATACAGTAAGTTCAAGGCCAGACTAGTTACGTAAGACCCTGTCTCATTAAAAACAAAACAAGGGCCAGTGAGACGGTTCAGTGGATAAAGGAAGGCATTAGCCATCAAGCATAATGACCCAAGATCAATCCTCAGAAACTACACATGGAAGGAAAGAACCAACTCCCACACGATGCCCTCTGACCTCCACATGCATGCTGTGTGTGCACACACACACGGGAAAGGTAAAAGCTATTAAAACAAAACCCAGTTACAGTGGTGGGAGCCCACTATCCCAGCACTTGGGATGTTGAGGCAGGAGGGTTATAGTGAATTCCAGGACAGTCTAGGCTGTACAATAAGAAACTATTGTAAATAAATAAGTTTATTTACTTATTTTTTTAAAACAGAGGAGGAGGAGGACAGAACAGAACCAAGACACCCAGTGAACTTTGTGTGTGATCTTCAAGTAGCTGCATGTGGACATAAGTGCATGTGTGCATGTGTGAGAGACAGGTCAGCCTTGGGTTCCATTCCTCAGGAGCCGCCCACACCCACATTTCTGAGAGTGTGTCTGACTGGGACAGGAGACTTGTAGTAGCTTACACTGGACCCTCCGTGTCTGCCTCTCTGTACTGGAGAATTCATCACGATGCCTGGGTTTTCATGTTGGTACTTTAGATTGAACTCAGGTCCTTAAGTCCACCATGCCAACATTTCACTAACTTGACCTCTCTCTGAAACACCTCCTAATAAATCTTTAAACATAATAGACAAAAACTAACCAACTACAGAAATAAATTCTCACTTGTGAAGAATCTCGGGTGAACTGAATCTGTGACCATGGAGTAGGTGCTCAGGGAGCACGGAGGAAGCGGGTATGGGACTGTCACTTGTGGGAGGTGCTGCAAGAACACCTAGAAGGACTGCGGGGAACATTACCTGGGGGTGGGTAGCACTGCAGCAGTCTCAGAAGTTTGACTGACAGCCAAGGAGCTGGGACAAAGTAGTAAGTATAATCCTGAAGATCTGTTGACGCAGACGTCACAATCTGTAAGACAGGTGAGTAAGAGGCTATCCTCAGAGGACTCCACAGGGACCCACAGAAGATCACACTGGCTCCCTGGGCCGTACCATGAAAACAATTGTTTTTAGTATTAGGTATATCCAATACGTTTCCTGTCTCCCCTCGAAGAGAAGCTGGCATGGCCACATCAGCTCACACTAAAAGGGACTATGCATGCCCTTCAGGGACATATCCAAATGCTGCCAGCAAGGGCTACGGTGCCCTGAGGAAGAGACGACTAAGGCTGCTTCCAAGCAACAGACACACAGCAACCATCCCTTAGTACTGGACACTGACACCTAAAGAAGGAATCAATCTTTTCCTCATGAGCTGGAAAACAAACGTTCTGACCTACACCCCAAAGGCCCGGCCAAGCTGTGCTGAGTAAGTGGAGCCAGGCAGCTCTGCCCCACTTACAACCTCTACCTCCTAATCCAATATGGCCCCAGGCTAGCTATGGCCACAGCTGCTAAGCTGTCTCATCAGCACACAGCCCTGCGTCTTCACCTCATTTAGTTTAGTTTTCTTTTTTGAGACAGGAGTCTCTCTGCTACAGTTCCAGCTGTCCTGGAACTCACTCTGTAGACCTGACTAGCTTCAATCTCACAGAGATCCACCTGCCTCTATCTCCCAAGTGCTAAAATTAAAGGCCTGTCTCACCATGCCCGGCAGCTTGTGTCTTATCGGAGGGACTCAGGATTGCTCCCTCCCTAAAAGTGTACCTCTGTAAACCCCCAGCCATAAGTGAGCACATTCTAGAAAGCTCATCCTGATGAGACTAGCCTGGACTCAGGTTGTAGACATCCCTGCCACAGGCAGCAGAGTCAGAAGAGAACTAGACAGAGTAAGTGGACAGCAAGCAGCCAAGCCAGGCAAAAACAAGGTCCACATCCTCTCTGGGAAATGCAGAGACAGGCCCAAATGATGTGTCTTTCCTGTGTATGTGCTTTCCAGCTACACCATGCTCACAGAGAAACCTGCAGCTTCAAATGCACTTATTTATAAGAAAAAGGCAAGGGAGACTCTAAATGTTTATGGAGAAAGACAACAAGAAGGCATAAACAGAAACAAAGTAGGACAGCACAATAAAGTCCAAGAAAATAAAAAGTGAAAACTTTGCAGGTTTTAGTGCAGTTGATAGCACGCATCTCAGAGTGGGCACTAGGGGCCTAGACACAGGCCTGGGTTCAATCCCAACACTGCCTCCCAGGGAGGAAAGGCAACAAAAAAAGTGGGCCTTGCCACGTGTGCAGATGATGAGTGCATGGTGGATGAACAATGGAAAGATGCCCAACTTCATCACTAGGAAAATGCAGATCAAGATTGCAGGACCCCCTACACCTGTGAGGAAAACCACCAACAAAATCAAGCATGCCTGCACACTAGCATGGCGGTGCACGCCTATAATCCTGATACTTGGGAAGCGGAAGAGGATCTCACCTCCATCCTAGGGTACAGAGCAAAACCTTGTCTCAAAAAAAGGGAGGCTGGATGGGTGGGCAAAAGGCCCCACAAGCCTAACAACCTGAGATCAACCCCTGGAACCCATGTAGAGATGGGAGGAGCTCAAGAGATGGCTCAGTGTTCAAGAGCTGTGCTGCTCTTCCAGAAGTCTCAAGCCCAGCTCCAGGCAGCTCACAACTATCCGTAATTCCAGGGACGCTGATGCCTCTCCTCTATGCTGACATGTACATACACACATGCTGGCAGACACATAGGTAAAATAAAAATAAGTCCTTTTAAAAAAAATGGAAGAGAACCAACTGTTGTCTGGCCTCCGTGGGTCATGATGTGCTCATGACCAGTGAGACACTGGTAAAGATGTGGAAAAAGCAGATCCTTTGTGTACTGTTGATGGAAATGTAAATAGCGAGGGTGCTGTGCAAACTATGTCAGTTCCTTTACAAAAATAAAATTAGCATCTAATCCAGCAATTCTACTCCCAAAAGACAAAGAGGCATCTAAAGGAGACATTTACATAGCCACATTTTCAACAGCACCATCCACAACAACCAAAATATAGAAGTAGCCCAAGGCTGAGGAGTTAGCAAAATACATATGAGACAATTATTCATCTCTCAGAGCTGAAGAGATAGATGGTTTAGTGATTAAAAAGACATACTGCTATTCCAGAGGACCTGAGTTCAGTTCCCATCACCCAAGTTTGGTGGCTCATAACTGCCTATAGTTACGGCTACTAGGGACCCATCTCTCTCTCTGGCCTCTATGAGCATGTGTACATATAAGTGTGTGTGTGTGTGTGTGTGTGTGTGTGTGTGTGTGTGTGTGTGTGTGTGTGTGTGTGTGTGCACACACACAATAAAAAGTAGTAATAAATAAATCTTAATAAATAAAGATTATTTAGCCCTAGGAGGAAAGATACTGAGAAGTCTAAGAACACGGGTGGACCCTAAAGGCATTATGCCAGATGAAATCATGCTATGTGACTGTGCTTGTATAAGGTAGTCAGTGCTGTCAGAGTCAGAGGCACTCAGGTAGAAGGTGCCAAGGGTTGGTACGGGACAGGTGGGACATCATCAGTGTTTGATGAGGACAGTTTTAGGTTTACAAGCTATAAAAGAGATAGAGAGAGCCAGAGAAAAGGCTCAAGGGGTAAATGTGCCTATAGTTAAGCCTAATGACCTGAGTTTAAATCCATGGACACCTACAGGCTGATCTCTGACTTCCACATGTATGCATGAATAAATACATACTAAAAAACAAAGTTGTAGCTACAGTCACAACTTACGGATCTACTTAGCACCAATGAACTATACATTTTAAAAAGACTAATAAATCTTAAATTATGTGTAATCCAACACAAAAATTTTTTTATTTCTGAGACAGGGTCTTACTATGTAGCCCTGGCTGGCCTTGAACTCATAGAATTCCACCTGCCTCTGCCTCCCAAATTCTGAAATTAAAGCAGGTGCCACCAAACCTGGCCAAAAAAAAAGTTTGTTTTTCATTTAGAGGAATAGGATAACAATTTAACAGTTAAAGTCCAAATGGTAGACGCGTTACGGAGGTCAGCAGTGGAGTGCTTACCCACCACATACGAAGTGAAGATTCAATTCCCTGCACATCAAGAAAAGTAAAAATTTTAAGCAGTCACTGAGAATAGCATTTTAAACATAGAACAGAGCTGCTGGTCTAAAGAAGACGACCTTTAAATTGGTACTGTATCTTAAAAATCTTAAATTTTACAAAGCTACAAAAGCCTTCAGAGTCACCTTGTTTGCAAAGGACTTTGGGGATAGAGAACAGAGACACAGCTGACTTGTGTGAGACCACAAGACTGGCAAAACTTCAGAGAACAGTGAGGGAGAGCGGGAGAGGGTTCTCCAGTCCAGTCCAGTGTTGGCTCCTCACATCCGAACAGTGCCAGTTGTGCCACTTAGACGTGGCCTCAGAGCAGCTGGCTTCACAGCAAGATTTGGTAATGCTAACCCAGAGGCTCAGCAACTTAGTCTCTGACCAGAAGACTCCGCAAAACAGTGATGGCCAGCACTGGGAATACACCATGGAGGAAGGACTATCAGTTGAAGGCCAGTCTGGGCTACACAGTGAAAGTCTGTCTCAAAGCAGCAAGAAAGCCAAATAGCATGTCCACCAACTACACAGAGATCAGGGAAGGCCATTACACCCACTACCTTTGAGGAACAGCAAAGGGTAAGTGCTGGCAAAGTGTCTGTTCCAATCGAATGCAGCCAACAGTGCCAATCCATACGAATGCTTCCCAGGCTCAACGGATCACCAGGCCACATCACAATGACACCGAAGTCCAAGAGGCCAACTCACCCAGGCAAGACCAGAGCAGGGCCACACTGCTGCAGGTGTAACAACAACTGCTGTGGAAGCCACTGAAAATCTACAGCCTAAGCCATGCCAGCCCACTGCTACCAACATTTCACACACATGTAGCCTATGAGACACCCTGGCCGCTCAGAGCCAGTCACTGATGATTGTCTTCGAGGAGGAAGAGACAAAAGGCTTGAGAGGACAGGGATGACTACACTGCATTCCTTCCGAGAGCCACTTTTCTGCAGGATCAGAAAGGCAGCAACAGCTACTCCAAACAAAAGTCAAGGGTCCACACACACAAAATAAACACGACCACAGACGCTAACAAAATCCAAGGCACAAAGCCAGGCCAGTCCTAGCTGCAGTGAAGGTGAGTGGGGAGCACACCAGCTAGGAGAAGGGACAAGGGTACACTTGGCAGTGTCAACTGCCCCTCAGTGAGTACACTGGATAGGGCAGGGTGCTTCTCAACTAACAGAGAAACATGTCAAGGACTGACAGCGGCAAATTTTAATTTTATTGAGTTAATTAATAGTGCCAGATCCCATTACAGGTGGTTGTGAGCCACCATGTGGGTGCTGGGAATTGAACTCAGGACCTCTGGAAGAGCAGCCAGTGCTCTTAACCTGAGTCATCTCTCCAGCCCCAGGCAGGAGCAATTTTTATTCTGGAATTTACAGTGTGGGCCAAATATCCTACATTCTAAATGTAAAGTAATAATTCAGCCAATCAATGAAAATCAAACCCACCTTGCTGTATGCCCCCACCATGGACTTACTCTGCTCAGTCGAGAGACAGCTAGAGAGACAGAGGTCTTGAACTCCTCAGGATTCTTCTGGGCCAGTGTGGTGATGAGGCTAGTTGCGGCAGTCACTACACCCTGAAAGACAGGCACCACAGATGACAGTGCACCCTATGGGACATGGCCACCTGGTCCCCAGGCCTGCCCTGACCGACCCATGAGGTTTGCAAAACCAAGGTAGGACATACTGGTTCTTCCTGGGTCTAGCTTCTCTCTGGAAACTAGTCCAGCTTGGCCTAGATATTTGCAGGTGAAGCAGGCAGCAACTGGGAAGTTTGGGAGCCTTATTTTCTGTCTGTCACCTATACCATTGTCCCCATCTACTCTATGTGCCTTTAATCACTGTGCCCACTACAGAGGGAGACAGAACTTTCACAGTCCTTCTGTGTCTTAACTTGGATGGGACCCAAGGCTGGAGCCTGCTTCCCTGAATTGTCTCCACCGACTGCCTGGGCTCAGACGGGAGCAGCTCACACTGCAGTGCAGCATGGCCGGCCTCCACAAGACTACCATGCTTGGCCTACCGCCGTCACAGGATAACAAATAGCTGTTTCCAGTACATGTCTCCTGTAAGAATTTGGTTGAGTAAAGGAATCTCTAGCCTGGCAGTATGGCACATCTGGTAATCGCAGTATTTTAGAGGAAGAAGCAGAAATGTTATTTCAAGGCTTGCCCTAGCTATATGGCAAGATGCTGGTTCAAAACTAAATGTAAGTTCCATAAGGTTAGGAGTCAGGAGCTGCTGTATTCCTGACATTTGGAATAGACCAAATCCACAAAAACACAGCTACTCAACTTATGTGCAAATACATACTTGTTGGCTACTGACTTGGCATCCCTCCAAATCATGGTTTGCTCATCTTCTGAGGTCTCACAGGAAGCAAGCTATGGTACACAGCACATGGATTCAGGTGTCCCCAGGTAGACACGGGGCAACTCTGACCTTTTGTTCCCTCTCCAAATCTCTTCCCCAGATAGCAGCTCAGTCCTCAAAGCTCTAGGTCATCTGCTCCACACCTAACCCCTGTTATGATCCATCAGAGCTGGGTCCTTTCTCCACCTATGGCTCTGTATATGTATGTGTATATCCCTCTACCTATGGCTTCTGTGTATTCCTGATCTCACCCCCAGGTCGTTGGCCCACCAAGCTCACTTATAAGCAAACATCTGACATTTTAAGAGTCCCTAAGCATGAGGCTAGGAGAGTAGTGTCTCAGGCCTTCTACACTGGCAAAGCTGGACATGGGTTTGAAGCAGCTAAAAGGAGACCATGCTGGGCTACTAAGGAAAGTCTGTGAGTCCGAACACGATGCCCTTACCTTTCCTACTTTGAGTTAAGGTTCTATCATGAGCCAAGATGCAAGCAAAATAATGTAATGTGAAAACCAAAAGCAACTAAGAAATTGGGGTCATAGCATCCAAAGAAAGGCAGTGTCCTGGCACCAAAGACCCAGCCTTGCTATCTGGAAATGATCTGAAGCCACAGCGAGATGGCTGACACACCAGCAGAGGAGCTGAACACAAAGCACTGCTCAATGCTGCTCACAGCTGGTTCTCTCACCTGCACACTGGTGTGACACCTGACTCAGCTGGTTCACCTGCACACTGGTGTGACACCTGACTCTTAGAGCCTCTGAAAACCTGGTTTAAGTCTGGCACAGTATGGCTCTGAGAATCTTAACCTTTTTGAACTGTGGTTTTTTTGTTTGTTTTTTTTTTTTTAAGCTATAAAACTGGGAAATTCTAACTATTTACAATTTACAAAGTCTATTAATGGTGAACTACCATTTATCTGATACAGCTGATGGCCTCCAGTAACATCCTCTGACTTAAACTTCAGGGTCTTCGTGCTCAGGGACCACTCACAAAGCAGCATTACTGGCTCCCATCCAGGGCCTTCCACCTTCTCTGCATTCCCTTCAAGAGCTGCTCTAACTATCTCAGCAAACACAGGAATGGCTTGAACAGCTGTCACTCCACACTAAAATGTCCAATGCAAGCCCCAGGTACTGTTGCCTAAATGAGCATCTAACAATCCTTCACAGCAGATTTTCCCAGGGGTGGGAATAACTCTCTAACATACTTGCCTGACCCCAGCCAGGTCACCAGATTCACTTGGTCAACAGTCTAAGGAGCAGAGGTCACGGCTCACAGCTGCTTCCCGCCCAGCTGAGCAGCCATGCTCACCAAATCCAGTCTTCTATAAAATGGGTAAGTCAGTAAGACTGGCACACTGGAATTTAGCCAAGAGGTGGAACACACCCCTCGTAGTGCACTCAAGCAGTATATAGGGGCACAGGCGCTGAGTGAGAGTGTCCCTGCTACATGGACTCTCAGGGATTAATCTGCAGAGGAGGCACATTCTGAGACTCTTAATGGACTGACCGCTTTACAATGCTCTTCTGAAAGGCTACTTGAAAGGGTGATTAAGAATGGAACGAAACTCAGACACTTACCAAGTGCTGGTCATTGAGGAGGTGCACCACACGGGATGTCCAGTCGCCCATAGGAACTAGGTCAGGTGACGTCCTGTACAGGCGCAACAAGCACAGGGCCGCGCTCTGCTTCACACTGTCCATGGTATCTCTAGAAAACAGACGTCGACAGTCACTCAGGAGAGCGGCTGGTGACTTCTCAAGGGACCACAAGCTAAGCCAAGCAGGGAATGGAGCTGTGCGCGGAGCACATGAAGTTCACCAGGAGACTAGTGGGTAGGAAGGCCTATACAGCTCAACACGCTAGGCCTGCAGAGGTCACTCTGAAAGACACATTTCAGGACACCAACCTACAGGCAAAAGCCTGCTCTATTTGCACTCTGGCTTCTCATCCCCATTTTGTAAATTCTCATATACAAAATGGACTGTGGAGGCCAGTCATGTCAATGATGTTCTTCTCTGGACCACAGGACTACTCCAACCCCACCCCGTTCATTACAGCAGGGTCAGACTGGAGGCCTGAGCTGACACACGAGTGGTTTCTTCTCTTGCCTTTCTTTTGTTTTGGATTTTGGTGCTCTCATCATGTATCACACACTCACCTCAAATCCATTCTCCTGCCTCACCTCTTGAATGCTAAGATTTCAAGTGTAAGTCACAATGCCCAAATCTAACTACAGTCTTTTTAAAAAGCCCATTGTGTCCTGGCCCAGCCTGCAACTTCACATCAACACCTACATGCAGCAGCTGCACTCCCTCCCTTCACACGCACGCACGCACGCACGCACGCGCACACACACGCACGCACGCACACACACACACACACACACACACACACACACCTCACATGCGTGCTGCCTTCCAGCCAGAGTGTGCATGTGAGGGCCTGAGGCAGCACTGGTGTCAGGAAGTGCTGTCCTCTCTCTTCTCCTTCCAAGGCCACCCAGAGGCCCAAAGAACAAAGTTGTAAATGGGTGCAGACAACAAACAGGGAGACAGCTGTTTTCTGCTGTTGAAGACAGAGGAGCTCTGGGGCTCCCCTCCACCCTACCAGACCCTGCCAAGAAGTAGGAAAGAGGCCAGGTGTGATGACACATGCCTTTAATCTTAGCACTCAGGGGACAGAGGCAGAATGATCTCCGTGTGAGTCCGGGGGCAAATGGGACGACAGACTGAGACCCTGTCCCAAAAACAGTCAAAGAAACAAACAGTGGAGGAAAAAAACAGGTTGATCAAAAGATGTTAGTTGAAGGAAGCCGTCCTCCCCATCCCCATCCCCATCCCCATGGGAACCAGCTGGAAAGCCAGGCATAGTGGCACACGCCCTAATCCCAGAAGTCAGGAGGAAGAGGCAGGCGATCTGTGTGACTCTGAGGCCACCATGAACTTCACAGTTCTAGGGACAGTCAAAGGTCCATAGTGAAACCTTGTGTCAGGAGGGGATTGGGGGTTGTGGAGAACCAGCTGGAATCCCCAAGGCATTAAGATGGGAACTATAGCTGTGGTAATAAAAAACAGAAGGTGTGTTGACCAGGATGCTGAACCAGGAGGCCATCTTCTCTTGTTTTCAGACTGATGTTAACAGGCAACTCAGAGAAAAGGAGCAAGCAATTGCTAGCCCAGAGGCAAGGACACACAGCACCCTCATAAACCCACAGGGCCCAGAGCAGCTCCCAGCTGTCAAAGGTATTCTTTCTGATCCTGATCCTCTACTGAGAAAGGCACCAATGTAACTACCCTCTCCAGCCTCACATCCTAATTGCTGACAAGACTACTCCACCATCTACAGCCACTGGCCCCCATCTCAGGAGCCACACTGACCAGCACCTTACAACCGTGATGCTCAGACACCACTCACACAATCACCTGTGCTCAGTTGAGTTCCATCACTCGCTTCCAGGGTGCCATGGTAAGCTTTGCCCATGAACTGTCCCTACAGCCCAACATGTTCTAACTGGGAGACACCACCTGTCTCCTGCTAAAGAACCTTTACTCAGCGTTGGGCCTTGTGGTCACTCTCATGTACCCTTGTGTATCTCAGGAAATATTCCTGTCCCTTCGATGTTCTTCAAGGATCACCCTGTCTGTACTTGTTCCATTAGACCAGCCCTGTGGCAGTGCCAGAAGGCAGCAATGTAACAAAGACATCTGAGCCAGGATCCCTGATGGGGCACAGCAGGCAACACTCAGGTGCCCAGCCACAGGACTTCACAGTGACTGCTGGGGAAGATGGCCAGGGAGGCCTTGCTAGCAGCTCACACTTGCATCCTGCCCAACTTCCTTCCTCTCTGGTCTGAACTCTAGCCCTTCCTCTACCCAACAGCCACTGTGATCTCCTACCTCAAATACCCAGTATTCTCCATGATTTCTGCTGACAGTCTACAATCATAAGCCTTTGAATTTCCCATTGCCACTCAGCTCTGCAATGCTTCTCTTCATCAATATCCTGTGCCCCACATCCACATTTCTGAACCTGTTTCCACCGGACAGTTCTCCCGAGCCTGGTTCCTCTACCTGCCTGTGCTTCACGTTGCTCAAGGTTGAGGTGCCAGGGCTGGCTTAAAGCTCCTGTACCACAGCACAGCAACAGAGACTGAAGTGTTCTCTGCTTTGTGCCTGTGCCATGCAGAGGACACTTGTAGCATTTTTGGCCTCTGCCTACTAGATGACAGGGGTAGGCACTCCACTACGAAAATGGTAAACTCACCAAGTCTTTGTTCCATGTCAGCCCCACCCATGCCCCCAGAAAGCTGACTAGGTAGAGAGTGTAGGCTAGCTCTGACCCACCTATATTCCAGCTTCACAGCAACAGAGGGCTGCAGCCATTGCTCCCAGTTCACTAACAACTGTCCTACCCTGTCTCCTGGACCATGATGAACGTAGCCACTATGTCTGTAGACTGACTACACAACAGCATAAGCACATGACCCAGCTGGCCCTGCCCCTGCCAATCCCGAGGCCTGACACAGCCCAGGGCTGCTTCGAACTCTTCCGGAATGACTCTTAACACCACTGGTCAGCTTTCCAAATGAACTGAGGGGAGAGATGATGTAGAATCCTCAATACACAAAGGCCTCTGCTCCACTGCTTCTGCGCAGGGATTAGACTCAGAGTTATACCAAACAGCACTGTTCCTTTCTCCCTGGAGTCCTTTCTAGGCTGGCAGGCTAAGGGTTTTCTTCTATGATTAGTGATCTTAGGGAGAGTATCTATGACTCTGAGCTCTATAGTAGGGCTTCCTGGCACCCCTCGTTATACACAGTGGACTGTGTTTAGAAGAAGCACGTGCTGCCCACCTATAGCACCCAGATACATACCCTGCCACCAGGATCTTGGGGATCTCTCCAGCGAAGGCCTCTGCCATCTCACGGCTACCCACATTGGCAATGCAGTGCAGGGCCAGACCCATAAATGTAGGATTGCGGCTGGCCAGGTCATTCTTGATGGCATTGTTAATCAACCGGATCAGTTCACTATTTGAATTCACCAATACAGAGATGAAAAGGTAGCCCTGTATTTCCAGAAAGCAGAGACAAAAAGCTTATGACAAGATGGCTAACATACAGTGTACAGAGAAGCAAGCCAGGAAAGCCTCTGGTACCATTTCAATGAGTGCCACAGAGACTCACCCCTTAAGACAGCCCCCGTTTGGACAGTGTACCAGTGAACACCACTTTTGTACCATCCAGCCCTGATGCAGCATTCCCACTAAAATATGTACAAAGTCAGAGGCATAAGGAAACCAGACCACTCAGTCCTTCCCCAAATCTCATTTCCTTCTTGGTAGCTCACACATCTGTGTTCAGATACCACACCGTCTTCATGTCAGGATGGGAGAGGGCTGTCACAGCCAGAACCAAGTCTGGCACCACGCGACCTGTCCGAAAGCCTAGCTTACTGCTATCCACTCCTCTCAGGGTTATCCCCATTGTGACCTCACTACTGTTCAGTCTCATATCCCCATTCTATCACTTACAAGGTGAGGATGTGGAGCCTGAAAATAGAAAGGGCTAACTTTCTTAACAAAAAACCCTAAGATAATTGGCTTATTTTTTAATTTCTGTGTTATTTTTTTTTTTCTTTTTTTCGGAGCTGGGGACCAAACCCAGGGCCTTGCGCTTGCTAGGCAAGTGCTCTACCACTGAGCTAAATCCCCAACCCCTGTGAGTTAAATTTTTAACCAAAAGAGAAATCTGTTATTAATACACAAACAGCCTTACTATAATAAAATGCGGAGCTGAAACTCCAAACCTAAGCAAGTCTGAGCAGCCTGCAGAGAGAGACCGCACCTTCTCTGGCTTTATTTCTTGCCCCTGTGGGCACAGATCCTCTTTCAAGTGGTCATGCAAAAGGCCATGGAGTAAAGCCACTGCTGACACGGTACTCGCTAACATGGCCCTGTGACAAGAAGGCACCCAGGCTGTGGGCAACAGACACAGGTGTGTGAGCACAGAGACTCCCAGCCTAAGCCAGCAGAAAGCATCAGTGGGAAGAAGGCCACCCCATCAAAGTCTATCCTGGGCACAACTGGTCCTTAGAAGCAAAGAAGTATGTTAGGATGGCCATGGCTACAAGAAACCAGCGCCAGCCAGATGCACAGATGGTTGGTACCCAATATGGGACAGAGAGGAAGAAGGAGTCTGCAAACTGCACATGGGCACATGGCCCTGCCCCTCAACCATACTCACGATCTGCTTTTCCGTGTATCTGTTTGAGCTCAGAAGATTCACAGCTTCCATGTGTCCGAAGTCAATGTCATGACCAAGGAGAAAGATGAAGAGCAACTTGCAGACATACTTCTTCTTACTGTAGCCATCAAGAGCCTTGTCACCTGCAGAAAGGTCAATGAAAGGTTTACATCTAATCTATGTGAGGGAGGTAGAGACCTGGTTAGCACAGTAACAGACTGTAGTAAAAGTCTCAAAGAAGGCGCAGGCCTCCAGCCAGACATGCAGCTACACACACAGGGAGAGCAGCTATTGCACTTGGTAAGGGTGGCACACACCACCATCCAGAATACATGGCAGGCAGTGCTCTGTAGCCAAAGAGACCTGCTAATGCTGCCTGCCTGCCTGCCTGCCTGCCTGCCTGCCTGCCTGCCTGCCTGCCGGGTCCTCACCTCTCTCAAGCTGCTTTGGCCCCCTAACCCTGAAGAGAGATCTGAAAGCTCTGCACAAGCTGTCAAGCTAATCTAACCCTTTAAACAAGCTTATCGCCTTAGGCAGACACACTTACTCTAAATTATTTTCCATTTCACAACAGTTAAGGAGCAAATCACCTGGTCATAAAACGACACACACACACACACACACACACACACACACACACACACACACACACACACACACATACACAGTTCAGAAACTGTGGCCCGGCTGAACTCCCTTCTGACCACAGCAAAGTGGGTTCACCATAAGACTGACTATAGCACACACTCCATGTGCAGGTAAGAGCCATCAGCTGGCACACCATGTAAAGCACAGGAATATTCCTGAGCCAACCTGCAGCAGTAAGGAGGGGTGCTGCACATAGTCTTCTCCAAGTCAGAATAACAGATGTATGGTCTAAATTCATCCAAGAGGCTTCACCCAGGAACTGATGGAAACAGACTCAGAGACCCAAAGCCAAACATTAGGCAGAGCTTTGAGAATCCCGAGAAGAGGGGGAAGAAAGATTGTGGGGTCAAGGACACCACAAGAAAACCCACAGAATCAACCAATCTGAGCCCATAGGGGTTCACAATGACTGAACTGCCAATCAGGGAGCCTGCATGGGACTAACAAGGCTGTTTGTATGTATGTATGTATGTATGTATGTATGTATGTATGTATGTATGTATGGTTGTGTAGCTTGGTCTTCTTGTGGGACTCAGAACAGTAGGCACAGGAGCTGTCTCTGACTCTGTTGCCCACCCTTGAGATCCTTTCCTCCTACTGGGTTGCCTCATCTAGCCTTAATAGAAAAGGAAATGCCTAGTCTCACTGCAACTTGACCTGCCATGGCTAGTTAATATCCATGGAGGCCGCCCTTTTCTGAAAGGAAACCGAGGGGGGGGGACCCCGCTGGGAGGAAAAGAGAGGGGAAACTGTAGTCAGAATATAATATAAATACAAAAAATATTATTATATGTAAATATAATTTAAATGTATGGTCTAAAGGTATGTGACTGGTCAAGGCCATCACAGCAACATCATCCCTTTGCTTATTAAGAGCTGGGCAGTGGCATCTCTGTGAACAGACCTACTGACCTCACAGGTATGTCCAGGACAAACACTCCACATGTTGGGCGAATACCAACTCAAAGTGGGCTTGTAGAGCTCCTGGGAAGCCCCCGCTCCTTTCTAGCAGCAGCACAGCATTCACAACTCAGATGCTAACACAGTATCTAGCTGGCTGCCTCCTACTTAGCCTCAGCTCACTGCGATCTTCACGCTGTGTGCGTGCGCAGCATGAGTGGCAGGGAGGCAGAGCAGGGAGATCTCTGCAAATTTGAGACCAGACTGGTCTATGTAGTGGGGTCCAGACCAGTAAGGGCTACATAGTGAGACTCCATCTCAAAAACGTAAGGTTATTATTCAAAAGGTTAAAAGAATTATCAGGTTATAGATGTAGCTCGATGGTTTAAAACACTTGCCTAGCACACATGTGCTAGCACACATCATAGAGGGAAAAAAGCTAAATTAATGTATTCCATTTCAAGGTATATCCCAAAAGGATGTAAATGAGGGAGTTAGGCATGGCAATACAAGACTGTTATCCCAGAACTAAGGAGACAGAGGCAGGAAATTCAAGGCCAGCCTCAGCTGTAGGCCATTCTGCACAGAGCAAACTGGGAACAGTGGAATATCAGCAGGTAAAACCACAAAATGCAAGCCTGATGACCTGAGTTCACGTCTGGTACCACAAAGTGGAAGGAGAGAACTGACCGGAACAGGCTGCTCTAGGACCTCCACTGTAGCATAGAGAACAAAACAGTTTAAACCAATTAGAGGTTTGCACATGAAATATGAACGAAAAGGATCTGAGAGAGCAAACTGAGTTAAGCACACTGAGGATGGGGCTGGAGAAATGGCTCGGGGGTTACAAGCACTGCTCTTTCAGAGGCCCAGAGTTCAGTTCCCAGTACCACAGCAGGCAGCTCACAGCTACCTGAAACTCTCTGGCTCTAGAGAGACCCAACATCTTTAGTCCCTGTAAGCACCTGCCCTCATGTGCACACCCACACACAAGCCACACACATACACTTAAAAATAATAAGACTAAGACTTTTTTAAAAGCCACTGCGGATGTGCTAACCTCTGATTGGTGTGAGTGTGACCTGGACAGAGGTGGAAGAGCTGCAGGAAAGAAACTGGTCAGAGTCCAGCAAGGCAGCGGACGAGTGTGTGCTCATCCAGCAAGGCAGCGGACGAGCGTGTGCTCATCCAGCAAGGCAGCGGACGAGCGTGTGCTCATCCAGCAAGGCAGCGGACGAGCGTGTGCTCATCCAGCAAGGCAACGGACGAGCGTGTGCTCATCCAGCAAGGCAGCGGACGAGCGTGTGCTCATCCAGCAAGGCAGCAGACGAGCGTGTGCTCATGCATAGACTCTATGCAAAGTCAAAAATAAAGGTTAACGAGCTCTTTTATGACCTAATGTGGCAAATTAACTGAAAACCTCCTGAGTCTGGAGGCCTATAAAAATCAAGGTCATCCTGTCTGTTCTTTAATAGACTAGATAAACTGTAGCTCTGTGCCAGGTTCCAAGAACTGGTGCCCAACTAAACAAAGCAAGGGTCCGATCTGGTAATCGTGCCTGAGCAGGCTGGAGAGATGGCTCAGCTGTGAAAGTGTTCACAGGGCCCTCATGAGGACAGGAGTTCAGGTTCTAGTACCCATGTAACAAACTGGGTGTCCCCAAAGCACCTGTAACCAGCTCTGGAGGACTCCACAGCCTCTTCTGGCCTGTGAGCATCCATAGGCACACTTTCAACTTCTTCTCGTTTGTTTTGTTTGTTTGAAACAAGGTTTCGTATAATTCAGGTTAGTCTCAAGTTCACTGTGTAACAGAGGATAGCCAACCTTGAAATTCTCATCTGCCTTTCCTTCCTGAGTGCTGGGATTTTAGGTGAGCACCACCATACCTGGTTTATGCAGTGCTAGGAATCAGTAATGAGACTTTGAGCTAGAAAAGCACTGTAGCAACAGCCCCAAAGCTCCTGCCCAAAATCTACCAACATCTTAAATAGACTTCCTGTGGTGGTAACATTCAACCAGTGGATAAATACCACTGTACCAGCTGAGTTCTAATCACAGACTTTTCCCTATATCATAGTCTTAGAATATGCAGCTTACAAAGTCAGAGCCTACATCCACACATAATTACTGCTAGAGACAATCTCCACCACTAGAATGCTCCATATTCTGTACTGGAGAATAAAATGGTAAATCCTAAAAGTACCACAGTGTTAACTAACATAAAAAATCCAAGCCAGACATGGTGGTGCACTCCTTTAATCCCAGCACTCAGGACAGCATAGGCAGATGAATCTCTGTAGGTTCTGGCCATCCTAACTCCTCATCCAGACTTTTCAAATGTCCTTATTCATTTTTGTTTACAGAGGGAACAGTATGTGTAACTGTGTACAGTGGGAGACTACAATAAGAATGATGCTTGAATGATTCCACAATCCCCGTAACTCATTCTCAGTCATCTACAGCTGTAGACTCCTACATGAATCCCTGCACAACTGTGGTTTGCAACAGCAGATAAGTGGCTTGGTATTTCTGCCTGTCTGTGAAGGTTTCACGTGTGCATCTTTTTGGAAGGTGATGAGGGAGTCAAGGCCCCATTCTAGATCCCAGGCTGGTCTGGGACTCACTACATAGCCCAGGGTGACCTTGAACTTATAGCAGTTTTTCTATGGCACAGTAGCACACCTGTAATTCTAGCACTTGGCAAGAGGATCTTAAAGTTCAAGGTCCATCTCTGCTATACAGCAGCTTCAGGTTATCCTAGACTATATAGAGATGCCTAATAAAATGTTAATTAGAGTATTTTAAAGACGTACTTCCTTTTTTGCTGAGTGCTAACTGCTGTCAAAATGGGTGAATTCACGAAACCTGTAACAGGTGGTCCTGGCTGGACACTACTCCAGACTCAAAGCTGTTATTATAAAGAACACTGTTGACAGCACCTCAGACTGCCCTGACAGCAATGCCTTCCTTGGTGGATAAAATTGAGCACTATCCCTAAAAAGTCATGGATGTATGGACAAGGGAAACAAAACAAAACAAACAAACAAACAAACAAAAAAAAAAAAAAAAGAGATAAAAATCAAGTCCTGGGTTGGGGATTTAGCTCAGTGGTAGAGCGCTTGCCTAGCAAGCGCAAGGCCCTGGGTTCGGGTCCCCAGCTCCAAAAAAAAAAAAAAAAAAAAAATCAAGTCCTGAGGCTGGAGACATTGCTTAGAAGTTAAGACCACTAGTTGCTTTTTTCCAGAGGTCCTGAGTTCAATTCCCAGCACCCACATGGTGGCTCACAACCATCTACAGTAGGATCTGATGCCCTCATCTGTCATGCTGGCATACATGCAGATAGAGCACTCATATACAAACATAATATATACTTTTAAAAAAACAAGTCCTGTGTGAAATCACCTCGTGCCCACAAGGTACTCTGTTGATATCCCGTGGACAGAACTTGGCAACAAGAATGACAGCTGTAAGTGCTAGGCCAGGCGGGAGGCCAAGCTCAAGTTTGAGGACTAATACAAGACAGAAAAGAACAAATGGTTTTTCTAGAAGCTTTGCTTTTAGGCATATTTTTGTTTCCATCATTTAAAAACAAAAACAAACCTTGGGGTTGGGGATTTGGCTCAGTGGTAGAGTGCTTGCCGAGCAAGCGCAAGGTCCTGGGTTCGGTCCCCAGCTCCGAAAACAAAAAAACAAAAACAAACAAACAAACAAAAAACCCAAAAAAACAAAAAATAAAAACAAAAACAAAAAACCCTCTAATCGCAACACTCAGGAGGCAGAAGCAGGAGGCGCTCTCTGAGTGGAGTCCAGCCTGGTCTACTGAGTGAGTTCCAGAACAGCCAGGGCTACACAGAGAAACCCTGTCTCAAAACAACAACAACAGAAAATTATATGTCTATGCAACAGGGAGCCACTGTATTTAAGTCGACCAACAAACTCAACGTTATAACTATTCTGAGATGGCCACGTGTAAACTAAAAGGGCTGGAAACAGCTCACTGGTAGAACATTCGTTTAACATGCAAGACGACCTGGGTTTGATCACCAGCACCACAGAAACCAGGTGTGGTGGAAACCATCTATAGCTTCAGAACTAGGGTGGTAGATATAGGAGGATCAGAGGTTCAGTCAATCTCTGTGACATCATACATTCTAGGCCAGGCTAGCCCATGGAAGACCCTACCTAAGTCTTCATTAAAGCAGTGCCCTTCTGTATAACTTAGCGTCAATCATTCATTAAGTTTAGACTGCCATAAAAAACGTTCAGATTCAACTCTCCAGTGTTCACTGTTCACATTTTATCTGCTTACTATCAAGGACTTAATTTCTATCTAGACTTTAAACGCCACAAAACACTACCACATCACCATTTAAACTTACTACCCAGCATCCTCTGTTTTATCATTCATTTCTATGTAATTGACCTTGTACCTGGAAGTGTGCCAAGTTCCTCTATCAGAGAAAGGCCTACTGTTAGGAAGTTCTTCATTTTTTTTTGTTAAAATATCTTTTTAAGGGGCTGGAGAGATGGCTCAGAGGTTAAGAGCACTGACTGCTCTTCCAGAGGTCCTGAGTTCAATTCCCAGCAACCACATGGTGGCTCACAACCATCTGTAATGGGATCCGATGCCCTCTTCTGGAGTATCTAAGGACAGCTACAGTGTACTCACATATAATAAATGAATAAATCTTTAAAAAAAAATATCTTTTTAAGCTTTATTAGTACTGTTTTATCGCTAGAGGGTTTTAGAGGGGCTGTTTTCTTGAGACTTGCTGCTGTATAGACCAGGCTGACCACAAACTCGCAGAGATCTACCAGTCTACACCTCCCAAGTGCTGAGATTAAAGGTGTATGCCAGCCAGGTGCATTCAGTGTCTGAAGAGGATTCCCTGGGACTAGAATTACAGATGGTAGTGAACAACTATGTGGGTGCTGGGAATTCAATTAAACCCAGGTCCTCTCAAAGAGCAAGACAGTGTTCTTAATCACTGAGCCAACTCTCCAGCTCTTAGGGTTTTTTTGTTTGTTGGTTGACAAGGTCTCACTATAACTCCCAGACTGACCTTGAACTGGCAATTCTCCTGCCTTGGCCTCCTGCATTTTGCAAATTTTTGTATATACAAGCTCTTCCCTCTCTCTACCCCTCACTGTTGTTGGGTTTTTAATCCTCTTTTTCCTTGAGGGTTTTTTGTTTGTTTTTTTGAGTAAGACATTTCCCCAGAGCCACCCCTAGAGTGGACTTCCTCAATATCTGGACTTTGTATCCCTCTTCCTGCTCCCTGCGGTTCCTGCTCAAAAGCTGCCAGCCTTGCACAGCTGCTGTGAAGAGAGTTCCACCCCTACCGTTCAGTGCGCCAGTCTTTGAGCCTACACAGTATATGCTAACATATTCAGGGTAGGTTCCCTTTTGTATATTCTGCGTTTGTTCCAGATTCTTAGTTCTCTAAGCCACACAGCCCACCTTCCCTCCAAGACACCAAGCAACCATCCAGGTTTCAACTTTAGTCTGTGCCTCCCACCGTCTATACACCCTCTTTTCCACCTTGTGAGCTAGCCTTCATCCGCCCAGCCTTTCAGAACACCAGTTTTCGGTTGGGGATTTAGCTCAGTGGTAGAGCGCTTGCCTAGCAAGCGCAAGGCCCTGGGTTCGGTCCCCAGCTCCGAAAAAAAGAAAAAAGAAAAAAAAAAAAAAAAGAACACCAGTTTTCTTAAACTACCTCTATCACCTCAGTCATCGGCCATATCTCCATTAAGTCACCCCAAATGGTCTTACTTCAAAGTCTGTTCACTTCTGACACTTTCTCCGTTTCCTACTGAGTTTGTCTTTTACACCTTTAAATGCTGTAAACCCAGCTCTCTGTAGCGAGAACCTGACTTACAAGTCTTCAGGATGTTGTCTCCTGGGCCTCTGTGGGTTACAGCTCACATGCTCTTGTTCTGAGCACCCTTGTCCTCTCTGACCACATACTGTAACAGCATATTTAAACCAACTACATTCAAGATTAAGGAGACAACACTCTCCTACCAGAGGGACTGGTGCTCCTCACCTCAACCCAGGTCTAACTGTGAAGTTGTTCACAGTGTCATGTGCCAAGAAAACCCAGCTGCTGTGTGAGAGAGGCCAGTGGGCCAATCTCCAGAGCTGCAGTGTGATTTTTGGTATGATGTAAAAACCAGGTGAGACCTGGACTTTGACTTTTATCCCTCTACACAGGGATCCATTCTGAACCGGGTAGAAAGGAGCTGTGTCCTATGAGTGTCTGCAGCTACTAGCCTCTGCCCATCAGATGTCTGTCATAGCCCACCCCTAGCTGATAAGCAAATATGCTTTGCTTGGAAGACATTAATCCAACTAACGGTAATGGCTCTAAGGCCCTCAGGGCCACCAGAACAGCTCCACCTTGAAGTGGAAATCTCTGGTTTCTTTGGAGACTTGGTTGTGCTATGTGATGTTTTTCTGGAAGCTGCCTTATGAGAGGATGTCTTCCTGAAGCACACATGTGAGAGGCTGTTTTGTCGAGGCAGACACTTGAGGATGTTAAGAATAACCAGCAGTGAGCGGAGCTCTTGCACCGGTTTGCCTTGCGCTGCTTCTCCGGCCTTCGCTGACGCTGCTCTTGCCCTGCCCTGCAGCTCTTTGAGGGTCTCTGAGGGTCTTTGCTTGTCATGACTTTGTAGACAAACACGCCAAAGAACTTCTCATGGTATTCCAGCTGCTTTTATTCTCAACAAACATGACATCCGGTTTTTTTCTCTCTTCCCATTCCCTTCCTCTTGCCCTCCTAAGTTCACTTCCTACTCTTCCCTTCCCCTTGATTCTTTCTTTTTCTGTGCCTGCCTTTCCTTTGGCTTCTGCAGTCATCGATGACCAGAACGTTAAAAGCAGCCGTAGAGAAACACACCAAAGAACTTTCGTGGTATTCCAGCTATTTCTAGGTGCTTCCGCAGACTCACGCCAAAATGGCAGCAGAGCCTCTTGGTTTCTTCAGGATGGAGCAGCTGATACTGATGTGTTTGGTATTTGCTGACTGGACTGGCTGCTGTAACTAATTCATGTTTAGTTTTTGGGATTGGATCGCCCTAAAGAACTACTTGTAAGCAGGTCGACAACTCCCATTTCCTACTAACCTTTTCTCCCTACCTTGGGTAGGTGGGCTAGAAGGGAGGTTGAAGCGTTTAAGAACCCTTATTAAAGTAGGTTTTGAAAAGTCTAAGCCTACACCATCTGGACTCCCTTTCTCAGAGCAGTAAGGTAAAGGTATAAACAGTGCTGGCCCTGGCCTCACAAGCCATGGCCTTCTCCTGGGTGGCCTGAGAATGGTTCTTCTCTCATGGCACTCATGCTCTCAGGAGGCCTTGGAACTGTCTGCTCCCCAGCTGACACCAGTGGCAGGACAGGTCTTGGACTCGGGAGGTGCCATCTACTGCAGCCTTCCAGGCAGTGCAGACCTAAGCCAACTGGACTCTAACTGCAGCAGACAACCAAGCTACAAGTTCACCACCAACAGATAATAGACATCTATCCCTGCACTCCTTCAATGACCAGTTCTGCTCAGCAGACAGCCCTGGGCAGTGCACAGAGGGACTTCCTTCCTGAACAGAACAGCCCAGCTTCATAAGACTTCCTAGTTCCACAGCACTCACACAGATGTTTGTAGAATGGATAATTTAACACCTCCCTTGATTTGGGGGGGAAGGGGTGAGGGGGTTGCTAGGCATCAAATCTAGGGCTTTGTACTTGTCAGGGGAACACTTTAACAGTAAGATATATCCTTAGCTAAAGTCCTTATCCTTTATCCCTTCTTTAACATTTGTTAACTTTGTGTTTGTGTGTGTGCATGGGGGAAGTATACATGCCAGGGGTACATGTGGAGGTCAAAGGACAACTTTCAGAAGTTGGTTCGCTCCCTCTACAATGTGGGCTCCAGGGATGGCTATGAGACTCAGGAAGTGCCCTTAATCAGTGAGCTGGCACCCAGGCCCCAAAGTTCTTAACCTTTAACTTATACATATACAAATTATTGCTCTTTTTAAAGATTTGTCTATTTATTATGTACACAGCGGTTTGTCTGCATGTATGCCTATAGACCAAAAGGGGGCACCAGATCTTATTATAGATGGTTATAATATAATATAACTTAAGCCACCATGTGGTTGCTGGGAAATGAACTCAGGACCTTTGGAATAGCAGTCAACACTTTTAACTTCTAAGCCATCTCTCCAGCCCCTGATTATTCTTTTTTTTTTTTTTTTTTTTTTAAAAGGTTTATTTTATGTATGTGAGTACACTGTCTTCATTCACACCAGAAGAGGACATCAGATCCCATTACAGATGGTTGTGAGCCACCATGTGGTTGCTGGGAATTGAACTCAGGACCTCTGGAAGAGCAGTCAGTTTAACCACTGAGCCATCTCCAGACCCATGATTATTCTTAAAACTAACAAAAATATGAACATTTAGGGCTGGAAAGATGTCTTTGTGGTTAAGAACATAGGCTACTCTTCTAGAGGACCAAAGTTTGGGTCCCAAAACCCACATGTTAGCTTATAACCATTCGTAACTCTACTTCCAGGGAATCTGATGTCCCTCTTTTGGCCTCTGTGGGCACAAGGCATACAAATGCTACAGAAACATACATGCTGGCAAAATACCTATACACACGGGATAAAATAATAATTTTTCTTACTTCAACATTCAAACGTAATCCTTTCCACTTTGAGAGTCACAAACTCTGTATAAGCACATAGGTTAAAATGTACTGGGTGGGGGTTGGGGATTTAGCTCAGTGGTAGAGCGCTTGCCTAGGAAGCGCAAGGCCCTGGGTTCGGTCCCCAGCTCTAGGAAAAAAAAAAAAAATGTACTGGGTGCTTATCTTTTATCAAGCAAACAATATGCATTTCTTTATATAACACAGTTAGAATAGCAGACAAGGCCTTTCGCAGTGAGGGTCCAGAGCTGCCAGCATGTGGGAGCTGAACAGGTGGCTGTACCCAAGTCTGCCCAAGTCTGTCTGACTCAGCTGAGCAGGGTGACGTAAGACCCCAGAGGCGGGCCAGACTCCACAGCTGCCCAACGGGTTACAGGTGACCATGAGTCAGTATCTCTACCTAGGGCCTCCCTCCCCATTACGGTGCACGGGTATCCTCTGTAAGTCTTCAGCATTGAAACCTCATCATGGGGTCTGCATCTGGAACCCAGACCGCAGAGAAACAAATGGGCAGCCCCACTCCTTACAGAGCAATGAGTGAGAGACTACCAAAGTCAAGTCACAAGAAAGTCACTACATTCAAGTTCAGTGTCAGGACTTTCAGAGGCCTGCTTTAAGAAACTCAAATTTAACTTTCTGTCAGCTCAACAGCAAATATTTGACAAGTAATTGTTTAAATTTCACTAGTTTTCTCACTGCCCGACCATCCGGGAAATCCACCTTCAAGGCCTGAATCCCCCCCACCCCGAGATTCTAGAAGACCACAAGGCTAACTCTACTGACCACGCACCTCTTCTGAGGATGCAACCCAAGCTTCTCCTCTACTCACCATTTCTAGGAAACTCCAGCTGTTCTCGCAGTTCTCATGATATACTCAGCTTAGAGGGTTAGCGGGCTTTCCCAAGGGCCCTACGTGCAGGATTCTAAGCCTGTGCTGAGCAGGAACACACCTCTTCAGCAGAAGTCCGTGTAAAGACAGGTCTTTGCCTTCACCTGACAGGGCAGATACACTGGGGCTCTGCATAACACTTCAGATAAACAGCCACACGGGCACTGTGTAGTCAACAGACTTCAGCACCCTGCCCGGCGTGGTGCTGGGCAGCACTTTCTAGACAAGGCAGAGTCAGTGTTATTTCCAACCCTAAGGAAAGGTCAGCATGAAAGCTAAGAGGGGGCTGCCCAACCAATTCAACACAAGCTGCTCTCTACACCTATGTCCTCAGGGCTAGATTTACTAGACTAAGAACTTGATGGTTTTAGGAGGTTGTTTTTTGTTTGTTCATTTGTTTGTTTCTAAGTTAAAAGACTTTCTGTAATTACTACTTTTCTGGTGGTTGTGACAGAACTATCTGACAAAAGTGACTTAAGGAGGGTTATCTTCGGCTCATGGCTCAAGGGGTGCCCATCATGGTGAAGACATCAGCTGCAGGAACTTGAGGTCACATCCAGCCAGAAAACAAAAGACAGATGAACTCACGGACAGGCCTAAAGTTCACTTCTCTCCTATGCACACTGCTTATAGCAGGCTCACTAGGGCTGAGCTGCGAGCATCCCTGAGGCTGGAGGTGTGCTCAGCTTACTTTTCCCTTTTAATTTAGTCTAGGACACCTGAGCCCACAGGTGGTGCTTCACACATTCAGGGCATCTTCCTACTACAGCCATGTCCAGATGGATTTCAGGCAGCATTAGGCTGACGATGCTGACGATGAAGACTAACAAGTCATTACAAGGCCTTTAGTAGTTTGCAGAAAAGGTTAGCACTTACCTTTAAATTTTGATCTAATATTTGCCAGCTCCTTGTTTATCCTCTTTATTTCAGCTTCTTTACTTTTACCTAGGAGAAAAGAATATAAATACAATGTTTCATTGCCTCTAAAGAAGCACTCTTTCCTGCTGAGACCTACACTGAGAACTGATGACAGACTCATGGTTTTCAGTGGTGCTGGGGGAGGAACTACCAGCCACACGGATGATGTCCAATTACATGGTACAGCATCACAGCCAAAGCCTTAGGGTCTCCACTCAGCCTCAAAACTTGAAGACAGGAGGTAAAACCAAGGAAAGAAGCAAACCATTTCAAGACCAGCAGCAGGATCCGAGACCCTAGTAAACTGGTATAGGGTAGTCACAGCAAGGCAAGAACCCCATAAAGATAGTGATGAAGTAGGCTCACAGCACCTCCTGGGAGCAGCATCTCAGAGGGGTGCACTACACCTCCAGCTTAATTCTACCTACCTGTGTGCCACAGCTCTGAGAATGGAAAGCATCACATGATGCTCTAAGAGTTCTCCCCCAACCCTCCATGAGTCCTCAGCTATACATCCTGGATGCTGACTTCCATGAGCACCGAGAAAATAACAGTTTAACCCACAAGCGTCCAACTGTCTTCTCTCATGACACTCACTGCAAAGCCTAGCAAGTCTACCTCCAGTGCAAAATGAAGTTAGGAGAAATGGGAAAACAGCTACTTCATGACAGCCGAATTTCTACTACGTATGAGGGGAATTAACGAGGAACACACACCTTACTTACCAAATGAGCATGCTGTGTATTCAAACAAGTATTTATATGTGTAAATCACTCTTTGAAGCAGCAAGAAAAGCAATTTAAAGGGTCCATAGGCAACATGGTGGGTAGAGACCTCAATGCCCAAGACTGGGGATCTAAGATTGGCCCCTAGAACCCAGGATAAGGTAGAATCTTGTGAGAACTGACACCAGAGGTAACCTCTGGCCTCCACATGCACACACAATAATAATATAAATAAAATTCAAACTTTAAAAATAGCTTTGCCAGGCATGGTGGTACTCTGAACCCAGCACTCAGGAGGCAGAGGTAAAGCCAGACTGGCCTATTAGTGAGTCTATGTCTCAAAAAAACAAAACAAAACAAGACAGTGCCTTAACAACCAATAGCTGTTTAAAGACAAAGGGCCCTTCCTCTCTGGATGTGGGAGGCCATTGACAGGTTTCCCAAGCTCCAGTAAATGCTCCCACACCTATGTAACTGTTTGTCCCAGTTGTATGTGCAGACAAAAACATATACATAAAATTAAGCAAAAAGTTGTAAAGAAAAGGTTTAAACGGGCCTTCTGCATTAAAGTGAGAAAGGGAAGTGTTGGCGTGGAGGGGAACAGGAGGACGAGCTGAGGGTGGATATGACCAAAATACATTGAATTCATTCATGCATTTAATTATAATAAAAGATAATAAAAATATAAGTAAAAGGTAAAAATAAAATTAAAGTAAAAACAAAGGATCCTCTTAAGCTACTCCTGATATAACAGTTGTTCTTCCAAAAGGAACAAGCCATCTGCAACACAAAGCCATAGCACAGGCTGTCCCAGGCCCAAGGCTGGCAGAGCCAATACTGACTTAACTCACATCACACACTGCAGAGCCTGGCCTCACACTGCTGCTCGCTACCCAGCTTACCTGCTTCCCGGCAAGGCAGGCCAAGCGAGCGTCCCTTATCTCCTGGGAAGACTTGCTCATGAGCAGGGCTCACTATAGCTGAACTGAGAGCACTTCTGAGTCCAGTTCTACCCAGCGAGCTCTAGATGGACAGGTGAGAAGGACAGGAAACAGGATTCTACGCAGTTGGGGCAAAGGGCAGCAAGGTCTAGAGTCCAACAACCTCACATCACTGTCTCCAACCCTGATGGAGCAGGTCTTAGGACCCTGATTCCTATCTGCCACACCTGAGTAGCCGAAGGCTCCATCAGAGTGGACAGCGCAGGCACTGGGTTAGCTCTGGTGCTTCCTAAACTGCCAGGAAGAAGGTAAGAAGCTGCTTTTATTTCTGAAGTTTTCTTTAATCCTGTCTTTAGGAGATACAGTTCAAATTTATAATCCCAGTATTCAGGAGGCTGAGGCAGGACTGCTGTGAGTTGGAGGCTAGCCTGGGCTAACATGAGCAAAAAGGAAAAAGGAAAAAGGAAAAAAGGAGTTAAGAACTAAAAGCCAGGGGGTTGGGGATTTAGCTCAGTGGTAGAGCACTTGCCTAGCAAGCGCAAGGCCCTGGGTTCGGTCCCCAGCTCCAAAAAAAAGAAAAAAAGAATTAAAAGCCAGGGGGCTGGAGAGATGGCTCAGCGGTTAAGAGCACTGACTGCTCTTACAGAGGTCCTGAGTTCAATTCCCAGCAACCACATGGTGGCTCACAACCAACTGTAATGTGGTCATAGGCCCTCTTCTGGTGTCTGAAGACAGCTACAGTGTACTCACATAAAATAAAAAAAATTTAAAAAAAAAAAAAAAAAAAAAAAAAAAAAAAAAAAAAAAAAAAAAAAAAGAAGAAAAAAAAAAAAAAAAAAAAAAAAAAAAAAAAAAAAAAAAAAAAAAAAAAAAAAAAAAAAAAAAAAAAAAAAAAAAAAAAAAAAAAAAAAAAAAAAAAAAAAATAAAAAAAAAGTAAAAAAAAGCCAGGCTTGGTGGGACACACCCACCCTAGCCCTAGCACAGGCCTCATCGCCACATCTCCTTTGAGCATCAGGCTCTGACACATCCTGCTCTAAAGAGATATCAGGGTGTCCCCAGCCAGAGGCCCAGCCTTAGGAGGGAGGCTCTTGGAACACAAAGCTTCACCAAGGGCCACCAAAAAAAATGTGGGCTGTGGCTGTAAGTTCCTGTGGTGACAGGCGCATCTGTGCAAAGGAGCTGAGGAAATGGCGATCCGGGCAGCTCCTCCTTCCAGGCTGTGCCGGGCTGCATACCTGTGGGCTTCATTTCAGCAGAGCAGTCTGAAGGAAAAGGAGTGAGGGGAGGTGCAGCCCACCTGTGAGCCTACTTTTTAGCCAGAAGCAGCTCACCTGCTGCAGAGCTTGGAGAGGGCTGTGGGAAGCTTTGGTTTTTCTGGAGAGAATTAAAAATTTGCCCACGAATAAGAAATAAAAATAAATTTTCTTAAAAATGGAAGGGTCTGCTTAAATTGTTCTGCATATTATAAACTAAAACAGCTTTAACTTGTAAAGTATTTCATATTTTTTGCCACCACCACCCCTCCCTGCTGCTTTTGAGACAGGGTCTGACAAAGAATGTAGCCTCAACTAGCCTGGAACCCATGACAATCTTCTTTGCCTTAGCCATCAGCCACCATGCTTGGCTCTCACAACAAGACTGCCCCAAGGAAGACAAGGCAGGCAGGCAGGCAGGCAGGCAGGCAGGCAGGCAGGCAGACAGAGAGACAGACAGACAGGAAAGTTCAGGTGCTAACGAACATCTATCCTTTCAGCACTCAGGTCGGGAGACTGGGTCAGAGGAAGAGGTTTGCTTGGAATGGTGAAATCCTGAGTTCCATCTCCAGATCATAAAAGTGAATAGAGGGCTGGAGAGAGAGCTCCACAGTTGAGGGCACTGAGTGCTTTTCCAGAGGACCTGGATTCAATTCCCAGCATTCCATGGCAGCTCACAACCTCCAGATCCTGGGAATCTGATGCCCACTTCTGCCCTCTGCAGGCACTGCTTGTACATGAGCAGAAATACATACAGGTAAAACACCTATATGCATAAAAGGTAAAAATGGAAAAACTTTTTAAAAAGAGTAACAGTAAATGTAAAAATGTGAGCATAAAAACCTAAGTTCCATCCCCAGAATCTATAAGAAAAAGTCGGGTGGCACAGGCTTGTTAACCCAGACCTGGGAGAGGAAAAACAGATTCCTGAGGCTGCCAGTCAACCGGTCTAGCTTACTCAACCAACTCTAGGTCAAGGATCAGTCCCCGTCTCAAAGAAAGAAAAGGAAGGAAGGAAAGAGAATGCCAGTAGAAGATAGTCATGCTTTGAGCATATGCATGTACACACGTGTACACACACACACATTTTAAGTTTTAAAAATAGGAAAAGCTGAAGGACTCTGTGGACAATAGGAGCCTGGGGAAATCCTAGCCAAGCCCCAGAGCACGATGTTTAAAGGTCAGCACAGCGGCTTCTGTTTCGTGTGTGGGTGCTGTGTATGTTGTTTGTTGTTCTTTAGTTTCTCTAGACAGGGTCTCAAGTAGCCAAGGCTAGCATAGTGGAATGGGGAAATGCCTCAAATACAAAACAAAACAAAAACTGGGTGTGGTGACTTTCTGTGAGCTCAAGGCTAGCCTGGTCTACACAGCAAGTTCCGTCCAGAACTACATAGAAAGACATGTCTCAAAAAGAAAAAAAGTTCTACATGGAGCTTAAGACACTAAGCAGTGTTGAACATCAGAATGGTTATAATATATCTAAGATATTCAAGCAAAAGAAACAAGACATTGGGGCTTTATATCCAGCAAAGTTATCAGGTATAAATGTCATAAACCAACTACATAAAGTCCAGACCACCTTGCTCCCTAAATTCTTTGTGGATCACAAACTTCAGACATCCAGTCACATGAGGAACCACAGAAAACATCAACTATGAATATGAGGTGCATGCATGAGGTGTGCAGAGGAGCCTAAGTGGGGTGGGGGTGATTGCAAAAGTGGGCATAAGTGTTCAGGGACAGTCTAAGTGTACAGGATGGCAGTATGAAAGGGGAAGGCATGCATAAGTACAGAAACGTTATGTCCAGATAATGTAACAATGTAACAGTGTGCAACTGTGAAACACAGCTCACGCAGGAGCACAGTGGACACGCAGAAGACACGCAGAAGGGAGTTGCTTAGCCGTCACCCAGAGTGGCAGCACCTAACCTTAGGAGAATCATCACTCAGAAAGCCTGTTTCCTGACTCAGTAGTTCCCAGTGGGAAGGGAGACCTGTCCACCCAGAGGCCCACACCGTCCTGAAAGCAGGTCAGTCCTAACTCAAATGTAGTTGGTCCTGCAGCAGAGAAGCAGTGCACCCCAGGTGGCGATGACAGACACCCAGAGGTCGCAGACACACTTAGTAGACCTGGCCTTTCCAGTGTTTCTGATCTACCCTGACTCTGTTCTATGGGACTCTGGCCAAGCCATATCAGCCCCACCATCCTGCACGGCCCTCGGTCCTCCATTCACCTGGGTCTGCTCAAGGCACTCCCTATGGTGAACAAGAGTACATCTCTGTCTTCATCTGGGGCCTCCAATTCATCTGACCACAGCTTCCGCTACAGAAAACTCAAGTCTCTTCCAAGAACAAGGAATGAGCCTATTCACTTGCCACCACCAATGCACTCTAAGACCCTAACTACTCCTGTCCTCAGGCATCCCTGTCTGTCTGCAGCCTCACTGCCTCTTCCACTAGAGAGTGAGGCCCTCTCTCCTTTTCCTGGATCAGAGCCCAGTATCTGATGCCTCCCGGCACTGACAGACTGAGGAGCAGCAACGGATGGAGAATGCCTTCAGTGAGAGCGAGAGCAGGTCTACCTTCTGAGAAGCTCCCACATGAGGAGTAGCCATGAGCTCGGTGTGCATACAGACTACTGCTGCTCCACGATGGGCCATGTTTCCCAGCTAGGATTGCTCTAAGTCCCGTCTGACACAGAAGGCAGCATCATAGAATCCTATGTTACTGTGAGGTTAGCCCGCCTGAATGACACAGGCCATTAACACTGCCCTCCACAGGGTGGTACTTTTATTCACTTCACAGGGGTCACCAAATGTCCAACTCTGGAAATGCTAAAGAGGAATTCCCACCAGATGAAATGACACACGGGATTTAAAGTGCAGGTGGCACCAGCAGGCCTGCCTCTTTTGTCCAGATGTTTTACAGCTGGCATCTAACATATATTACAGATGTGCCACTGGACAGTATTACCTGGCCACGTTCCTTATTCATATCACACTTCTAACTCTTAGACAAAGGGCCTTATCTTGGGAAGAACAGATCTAGAAAAAAAATTAAAACAAAACAACAACAAAAAGCTAACGTGACAAAGATTCAGCTTGGACCAGATGTAGCAGCCTTTTAATTCCAGAACTCAGGAGGCAGAGGCAGGCAAAACTCTGTGCCTCTGAGGTCAGCCAGGGTTACAAAGTGAAACACTGTCCAAAAAAACAAAAACAAAAACATTTTTTAAAAAACTAGGTATAGCTCTTCAGCCATAGCAGCCACCTTCCAGTTAACTCACCAAAATGACGAACACAAACAGAGAGAAGCACTCGGTCTATGTTCTCTAGGCCTTTAGGAAACATGGAGTTGTTCCTTTGGCCACACGCATGCAAATCCCCAAGAAGGGTGCTACTGTAGACATCAAGGGAATGGGCACTGTTGGAAAAGGGATGCCCCATAAGTGTTACCATGGCAAAACCGGAAGTCTACAAAGTCACCCAGCATGCCGTGGGCATCACTGCAAACACGCAAGTTAAGCACATCAAACAGTCGAAGGGCAGAGACAGCTTCCTGAAGGAGGTGAAGGAGAACAATCAGAAGAAAAAGGAAGCCAAAGAAAAGGGCACCTGGGCTCAGCTGAGGTGCCCACCTGTGCCACCCAGAGAAGCGCACTTTGTGAGGACTAACAGAAGAAATGAGCCTCAGCAGCTGGAACCCATGCCATACGAATTCATGGCCTAATGGACAAAAATGAAATAAAGGACCCAGACTGAAAAAAACAAAAAACAAAAAACAAAACACCTAGATATAGGCAAGGGCAAGGGCTACTACCTATTCTGACTCTAGAAATCGATTTCAAAAAGGTAACCACCAACCTGAGTGACCAACCAGACTGTGTGAACCAGCCTGACAGTCTGAGATGTGGGATTCTGGTCTTAGCTACCTTAACTCTCTGAAATGCAACAGCAATTTCAGCATGGACTTCGGAGCGTCTGTGGCTAATAAGTGACCTAGCCTAGCTGCAGACATTGGCCAGGAACAAGCCATATTTTGCCTTAGTGAGTCTCAAAGAATGCACAGAATGGGGACAGGCTGGGACGGAGCACCTGGGAGAAAGCTCATTCCTCAGCAACTGAGTAGTTAATCATTCTTCTCTAGGGATCAGACGGATCCTGACAGGAACGGCCTGGATTACAAAACACCTGCCGAGGCTGGACATGTTGGCAGACACCTCTAATCCTAGCACTCAGGAGACTAAAAGCAGAAGGATCACAAGTTCATGGCCAGTCTGGGCTGTGCAGTAGGACCTTAAAGAAAGAGACACAAAGGCAGAGACACAGAGAGGTATAAAAACATGAACCTTTGACGTGTATAACGAAACTCTGTCTAAAGTGAAGAGTTTCAGTCAAATGTATGCTAAGACAGAAACTCCCTTCACTTTAGACTGTCCACATGAAGATAAGACTCTTACTAGGAATTGAAGGTGTTCACCACAATAGCCACTCACAACCCACCCACAAACTGCAAGACTCAGATTGCTGGAGTTGCCTACTCAGATCTTCTACTGACAAGACTGCCATTAGCCGGAATGCTCTGAGGAATATAATTTCAGATAATGGGCAGAAGGCAGTGAGTGGCCACAGGCTTGATATGGCTGTGCTCAGGAATGCCTCTCTGTAGTCTGTGTTAATGGGAAGGGGGGGCCCCTCTGATCAAAATCCACACCAATAAACCCAAGGAAAGGTACACAGACAACCTTATGGCACAGATCTGTGCTCCCGAGCACGGGAAGCTAAAGACTTGTGCAATTTAACAGCAGGGATAGAGTGGGCTTCGAAGGAAGGAGAAGAGGGGAGAGGAAGGAAGGCGAGGGGAAGAAAGAGATGGGAGGAGGGGAGGAAAGGGAAGGGAGGGGGAAATTTTACAGAAATTAAAAATTGTTCTGCTGATAAGTCCCACTGAGTAAACCCACGAGGCTCTGACACACTGGGCTGGACCATCTTTTTCAGCAGTTTTTTGGGATATGATTCACAAACCACACTGTTCACTCACATAAAACACGTACACAGTGGCTTCCAACATTCTCCTATCTGTCTGCCCTTTATCTTCCCAAACAAAACTCCATAACTATTGGCAGTCATTTACTAGCCCCTGACAACCTCAGCTTGCCTGTTGCCAGTCCATTTAAGTGGGAAAGTACAGTATGTATGATTAAAGTCTGGCTTCTTTCCTCAGCACAACACTGTCAAGCAGCAGCCTGCACAGCCATTTTTATTAGGGGCATCACTGTGCTCCATACTTTGTTACCTAGTGGTTTTGGGGTTCTTTCTACCTTGGGGCTATCAAGAATAACATCCTTGGGACAAGAGAGATGGCCCAGTGATAAATAGCACTTGTTTTCACAGAGGATCTAAGTTCAGCTCCCACATTCCCATGCTCACAAGGAGGCTCTCAATCATTCATTAACACCAGCTCGAGGGTAATAACACCTCTTTAGTCCTCTGAGGGTACCACGCATGCACAGGGTACACATACATACATGCAGTCTAAACAGTCATAGACATAAAACTAATAAATCTTTTTTAAAAACGTATGAGGCTAGAGAGATGACTCAAGAGTTAAGAACAGTTGTTCTTGCAGGACACAGGATCTGTTCCTAGCACCCACATGGTGGTTCACAACTGTCTGCAACTCCAATTCCAGAAGACCCAGTGCCCTTTTCTGATCTCCTCAGGCACTGCACATATAAGGTAAAGAGGCACACAGGCAGGCAAACTGCTCATACATATAAATGCTCATTCATAAAAATAAATTAAATAGATCTTTAAAAAAAAAAGTCAGGTGGTGGCACACAACTTTAATCCCAGCTCTCAGGAGGCAGAGGCAGGTGGATCTCTGTGAGTTTGAGGTCAGTCTGGTCCATAAATAGAGTTCCAGGACAGTCGCCAAGCTACACAGAGAAACCCTATCTTGAAAAAACAATAAATAAATAAATAAATAAATAAATAAATAAATAAATAAATAAATAAATAAATGCATACATACATACACACATACATAAATAAATAAATGCCTTAATAATTTAACATCCCACAGGCCAGCCAAGGCTACACAGTGAGACCCTGACTGTCACATTCACATGTAAGTTTCTGTATATACACATCCTTTCTCTTAGACACATGCCTCACAGAGACTTCGAAATCCTGGTCATATGGTGACCATATTTACGCTAAGCCACCCTCCCCACCCTAGACTAATAGCCAGTCAAGGAGGGAACTTAAGCCCTTGCAAAGGAGCCACAACCAATACATAGCTTGGTAAGTTAGGAGAATTTACCCCAGATACCTTTCGGACCCCAGAACTATCTTCATTCAGGTAAGTTGTGAGCCACAGGAACTAGGGTTTTTCATTCCTTCACTTTCAGGTGTGCGTACGTGCGCATATGTCTATGTGGATGTGCCTACCCATGTGTGCATGTAGAAGCTAGAGATTGCCCTCAGGTGACGCTCCTCAGGTACCATCACCTTGCCCTCACACACACACAAGGCTTCTCTGTGTAGACTAGGGTGTCCTGGAACACTGTGGTGGGTTGAATAAGTATGGCCCCATAGACTGTTTGAATGCTTCCCCCATAGAGAGTGACACTAGGAGGTGTGGCCTTGCTGGAGGAAGTGTGTCACTGTGGGGATGGGCTTTGAGGTCTCATATGCTCAAGCTAAGCCCAGAGTGGCACACAGTTTCCTTCTGTTTCCTGTGGATTAAGATATAGAACTCTCAGCTCCCTCCCAGCACCACTGTCTGTTGGTAAACGGCCGTGCTCCCGCCATGATGACAACAGACTAAACCTCTGGAGCTGTAAGCCAGCCCCAGTTAGATGTTTTCCTTTCTAAGAGTTGCCATGCTCATGGCGTCTCTTCATGGCAACAAAACCCTAAGACAGAAGCTGGTACCGGGAACTGGGTGTTGCTGTGACAGGCCTGACCGTGCTTTTGTTTGGAGGAGTGTGGATTTGGGGACTTGGGGTTAGGAAAGCCATGGAATGTTTTGAGTGCTGCTTAATGGGCTCTCCTAGTAGCACAGAAGAAAGTGGTGCTGAGGGAGATTTGAACCACGGGAGCCTAGCTCAAGAATTTTAGTATGCTGCCTAGAGATCATTCTTGTGATATTTTGGTGAAGAACGCGGCTGCTTTTTTACCTTGTGAGAAGAATCTGCCTGAAGCTAAAGTAAAGAGATCCAGACTAATTGCATTAGCAAAGGAAGTCTCAAAACAGTCTACTATTGACTGCGTGGGCTTACTGCTGTTCACTCTTATGAAGAACATTTTGATGAAAAGAGACAGAATGTGAAAGGAAAAATTCAAAATAAACGGATTAATGAGAAACAGGGCACTAAAAAAGTGGAATAGAGCCAAGTCCTGTGTTCAGAGATAAACATGTGATGAAATGGAATAAAGGGAGTGGCCTCAGGGGAGACTCCACCCAGCTCAGCTTCCATCTTGTGAAAAGGAATTAAAGAACAGCTTAGGTCCAGGCATAATAGTACACGCCTTTAACTCCAGCACTCAGGAGACAAAAGCACGCAGATCTCAGAGTTCAAGGTCAGTTTAGTATACACAGCAAACTCTAGAACAGCCAGCCTTCCTCCGCATGAAGGAAATCATTGAAAACAGAAAGCTCAAAAAAAAAAAAAAAAAAAAAAAAAAAAAAATCTCTGACTCAATAAAGGGGTTGGGGATTTGGCTCAGTGGTAGAGCGCTTGCCTAGGAAGCGCAAGGTCCTGGGTTCGGTCCCCAGCCCCGAAAAAAAAAGAGAAAAAAAAAAAAAAAAAACAGAAAGCTCAGGGTTGGGGATTTAGCTCGGGGGTAGGGGCACTTGCCAGCAAGGGAAAGGCCCGGGGTTCGGTCCCCAGCTCCGGGAAAAAAAAAAAAAAAAAAAAAACAGAAAGCTGCTGAAGATGTAATTGAAAGAGGGGGCCATGTTCCAGTCCCAGAAAGCAGCAGAACTTGGCAGCTTCAGTCATATAATTCTGTCAACAAGGAGAAAAGAAAGGGGTTATGGAATCTCCCTCCAAGATTAGGGAAAGCCACTGAGACCAGATGTAGGGCTGGGGTGTCCCTACATGGAGGCCCAGAAAGGTCGCTGTGTGAAGCTGTGAAGGTGATTCCTGGATTACCTTGGAAACCCCAAGAGGTCAGTCAGAGCCATGGGATACCTGCTGAGAAAAGCTGCTAACAGGAGTGGAACCAAAAGAAAAGTGTGTTACAGTCAAAGCTGAAATGAGTCGGAGATCTGAAGAGCATTTGATCTGAAGAGATCCAAGATGCAGAGCTTGGAGTTTGTCCAGTATTTCCTCACTGTGCTCCCTTCCCTATATTTTGGAACAGTAATGTATATCCTGTGCCATCATATGTTGGAAGTATGTGATTTTTTTAAATTTGATTTTACAGGGGATTACAGTTAAAGAGACTGCATGAATCTCAGAAGAGACTTTAAATTTTGGACTTTTAAAAACTGTTGAGGGCTGGAGAGCTGGCTCGGCAGTTAAAAGCACTGACTGCTCTTCTAGAGGTCCTGAGTTCAATTCCCAGCAACCACATGGTGGCTCACAACCATCTGTACTGGGATCTGATGCCATCTCTGCTGTGTCTGAGGACAGCTACAGTGTCTTTAAAAAAATTTCAAAAAATAAAAATTGTTGAGACTGTGATAGACTATGAGGACTTTGAAGTGGGACAAAATGCATTTTGCATTATTATGTTATGGCTATAAGCCGATAAGGGTCAGGGAGTGGAATGTGGTGGTTTGAATAGGTATAGCTCCCCAGGCTCAAGTGATCCAATGCTTCACCCACAGGGAGCGGCACTGTGGAAAATGTGGCCTTTAAAGAAGTGTGTCATTTGAAGGCAGATTTAAGGTCTCCTATGGCCCCAGATGTAGAACCCTCAGCTCCTTCTCCAGCACCATGTCTGCCTGTAGGCTGTCCTGTTTCCCTCCATGACAATAACGGACTAAATTTCTAAAACTGTAAGCCAGCTCCCAACTAAGTGTTTTCCTTTCTAAGAGTTGCCATGTTCATGCTGTCTCTTCACAGCACTAAAACCCTAAGATAAACTCCCTCTATAGAGATCCACCTGCCTCTCCCTCCCAAGTGCTGAGATTAAAGGTGTGGGCTAACACTTCCCAGCTTGGGGTTTTGTTTTGCCACTGTACCTTCAATTTTACCAAGTAGATTAGACTGTCAAGCCAGCAAGCCCCAGAAATCCTGGGTTTCCTCCTTCCAGCAAAGACTGTTGGCACTACAGTCAGGCATTGTGATACATTCCTTTAATCCCAGAACTCCAAAAGCAGAGGTAGGCAAATTTCTGTAAATTATACATACTGAGTCCTTGCTTGTCCCCTCCAAAAGGACAACATCACATCACATGCAATTTTTTTGTTTGGCTGATTGGAGGGAGGGGGTAGTTTTGAGAGCCCCTGGCTGGCCTGAACTCACTATGTAGACTAGGCTGGCCTCACACTCAAAGATTTGCCTACCTCTGTGTCTCCAGTGATGAGATCAAAGGCCTATTCCACCATTCCTGGCTTTATGAAGTTTTTTACACGGGTGCTGGGAGTTGAACTAAGGCTTCTGTGGAAGTACTTTATTAAGTGAGCATCTTCCAAGCCCCAATGATGCTTGGGTGTGCTATGGTTGTAAGTGGACCTGTCAGGAAGTGACTGAAGCCAACACGCCCAACACCTCTGCAGTCCCACCCATCCTCACTGTTCCTTAGATCAAAACTCTTGGAAGGGTTAAGTCAACTACTGTTGTCCCCTGAGCCACCCCACCAGACTTCCTCCCTGGTCTATGATCCTCTTCACCTCAACACACCTAGAACATCCTTAAAAGAAGGGGAAATGCTGCAGTCTGTGGCATCTGACTCTGGGCCCCAGCACTCAACAGCAGCAGTAGCCACAGCAGCTGCCTCACTGGCTCAGCCAGAGCAGGGAAATGCACAGAGCCTGCAGTAAAATGTAAGCTAGGATGGGGTCTCATTACTGTGAAGAGACACTGTGACCAAGGCAACTCTTATAAAGGACAACATTTAACTGGGGCTGGCCTATAAATCCAGAGCTTCAGCCCATCATCTTACGGTGGGAAGCATGGCAACATCCTGGCAGACATGGTGCTAGAGGAGCTGAGAGTTCTGCATCTTCATCTGAGGGCAGCCAGAAGAAGGCTCTGATTCCATAGTGTGTGGAATGTATGCATAGGAATCCTCAAAGCCTGCCAACACCATGATGGACTTCCTGCAACATGGCCACACCTACTCCAATAAGGCCATACCTCCTGACTGTGCTACTCCCTAAGGGGAAGCACCGAAACACAAGAATCTATGGGGGCCAAACCTATTCAAACCATCACAGGTGGCCAGAAGGATGAATCCATCTCTCCTGGGCCTGACCTCATGCCCTCCAGCTTTAAATGTCAACTGTAACAGCACCCTGTATTCCTATCTCCAGCCCAGACCTCCAAACTCCACTCTCTTGTAACAAATATCTCTCGAAAACCTACTGGTCATTAGCAGGGTCCACACTTATCCTCTCTCTTAAGGATCTAAGAAGACACAGAGATATGCTCTGCCTCCAGTCAAAGAGAGGGAACCCAGGCCTGCTATCTCCCTGAACTGAGCAGGAGATGGACTCTGTAAGAAAATCCTTGACTTGACAGGTGCTACCCCGGTTAACAGGAAGCCTCTCAGCTGCAAGAAGCCCACTGTGGCCCTCTTCTGGTAAGGACCCCACCTCAGACGAGAGCCAGGCATTGTGGCACACACCTGTAATTCCAGAACTTAATAAGTAGAGGCAGGAAGTGATGAGTTCAAGTCCAGTCTCCACTACACAGTAAGTTGGAGGTCAGCCTGGCCTACAAGACTCTTAAAAGGGGAGAGAAAAGAGTGAAATCAGCCCCAGGCCTAAGGCTACTCTGGTCCTTCCTTACCAGACCAAACTGCCCCCAAATGACCTGGCTTCAGCCCAGAACAAAGTTCTGTGATATTTATAGGCAAGATAATCACTCAAAACCAAGGTGGGACTCACAATGTCTAAACTGCAGGAAATGTCACCCTGTGGACAAAAAAACAGAAACAACTTATAAGGAGAAAGGAGTTCAACTAACAGGCATAGGCTGTTAGGCTGTGAATGGCAGAAGGTAGAACTGGGAGAGCACACGTGGTGCCCAGCATGTCAGCAAACCTAGCACCACAGGTCACAAGCTGGAAGAACAGCCCCAGGGACTTAGGCCAGTGGAGCAAACAGAAAGAAGACCATCCGTGAGGGCGGGGGGATCTCATGGGGCAACTAGTGTGTGTGAGAGGACAGACACGAGTTTCAAACCGATGAACACTACAGCTATTGTTTGAATCTGAGATGTCCCCCAAAGCCATAAAGGCTTCTTCCCCAGCCTGGAGCTCCTGGGAGGTCATAAGTGGACGCAAAGTATAAAAAGTAGAACACAGGGCAGGTCTCTGGGTCTGGGGCTTGCTCTCCTAAGAGACTATGGACCCCATTCTCTTCTACCTCTTTCACTTCCTGGGGCTTAGTTAAGTGATTCTGCTCTATGTGTTCCCTCCATGAAGGGATGTCCTGTCACCTTTGCCATGCCACAGACCACAAACAATAGGACCAACCCCTCATAGACTGCAAACTCCAAAGTTATGAGAAAAATCAACTTTTTCTCTGTTTAAGTAGATCATCTCATCTGTCTTGCAGACTTCAGAACTATAAGTCCACTGGTCTAAAAAGCTCAAATCTCAAGGATAAGAAACTTTAACAGAATAAATCAAACTGCCTAAAAGCATCACTAGCACAGGAACAATACCAGAGAGACACAGAGGCGCTATAAAGATGACAGCAGATCCCATACGGGTACCAGAGACAGGATGTGCCAGCCCAGAAGCAGACCCACACAGAAACAAGTCTATTGTTTCATATAGTACGTATGAGCAAAAAGGGGGGAGAGAATGAATGTGTACACATGGGGGGGGGCTGCCATGGAGGCCGGAGAGGATGCCTGATTCCCTGGAGCTGAAATTACAAGCATTCTGGGCGACCTAACATGAGTGCGAGGAACTGAACTCTGGTCCTCTGCAAAAGCAAGTGCTTGTATCCAGCAATCAATCTCTCCGGTCTCTACTTCAAACAATTTTAAAAGCTGGGGCATCAGCCAGGCAGTGGTGGCACATGACTTTAATTCCAGGAGAGAGATGCAGGTGGTTCTCTAAATCGAAGGCCAACCTGGTCTAGAGATTGAATTCTAGGACAGCTAGGGCTGCACAGAGAAATCCTGTCTCCAAAAACAAAAAACAAAAACAAAAACAAAAAACAAAACTGGGGAGTCCATAGTCAAGAGAGCAGGCATCTGACCAGGGCCTGATCTCAGGGTGTAATGTGACAGGGCAGAATGGTGTCACGGTAGATCTAGGCCAGGTATGGGCCCATAACTTTAATCCAAGCACTAGGGAGGTAGAACAAGCAATCTTTGTGTAAGGCTAACCTGGTCTACATAGAGCGCCCCAGGCTAGTAGGGGTTGCAAAGTGTAACCTACAACAAAAAATTATTTTTAGATGGGTGTGGTGATACACACCTTTAATCCCAGCACTCAAGAGGCAAAGGCATCAGACCTCTGTGAGTTTCAGGCCAGCCTGGTCTATGTAGCAAGTTCCACAACATCCAGGGCTATGCAAAGAAACTGTCTCAAAATCCAAAAAAAAAATAAAATAAAATAAAATAATTTTATGGTGGGGCAGTGGTGGCTCATGCCTTTAATCCCAACATTCATGAGACAGAGGCAGGCAAATTTCTGTGAGTTTGAGGCCAGCATGGTCTATAGACCTAGTTCCTGGATAACCAGGGCTACACAGAGAAACTGTCTTGAAAAACCAAAATAACAATAATAATAATTCTATGTATTTATTTAGTGTTGCTATTAAAGGTGTGTCACCATCCTGACTAATTAAAAAAAAAAATGCCATCCAGTGCCCATGCACACTCACAATCTAGAAAAAAAAAGAAATCTGAACTATACACCACACTCAGAACACTCAAGAATGATGCTATAGGGCTGGAGAGGTGGCTCAACGGCTAAGAGCACTGACTGCTCTTCCAGAGGTCCTGAGTTCAATTCCCAGCAAGGACACGGTGGCTCACAACCATCTGTAATGAGATCCGATGCCCTCTTCTGGTGTGTGTGAGAACAGCTACAGTGTACTCACATATATAAAATAAATAAATCTTTTTTTAAAAATGCTGTTGTATCAAAATCATAACAAAGGAAACTATTCCAGCACTCAGGAGACAGGTAAATCTCTAAGTTCAGAGCCAGCAGCTTAGTCTATATTGTGAGACCTTACTTTTGAAAAAAAAAAGGAGGAGGAGGAGAAGGAAGAGGAGGAGGAGGAGGAGGAGGAGGAGGAGGAGGAGGAAACAGCAGCAGCACCACTACTATAACCACCACAGCAACACAGATCCGATGTGGTAGCATCTGGAACCGCAGAACTTGAAGGGGGAAAGTACCAGGAGAGAAAACTGGAATGGGGGGGTGGGCATCCCTGGGATAAGCTAGAAACTTAGAACAATGGGAACTCCCAGGAATCAATGAGGTGACCCTAGGGACTCCTAGCAATGGGAGATATGGAGCCTGAACGGGCCATCTCCTGTAAACAGGCAGGACTTCCAGTGGAGGGACTGGGATACCAACCCAGCCACAAAACCTGAGATCCACAATTTGTCCTGCCTACAAGCTGTGCAAGGGTAAAAAAAATAGAGCAGAATGAGGGAGGGGTCAACTAAGGGCTGGCCCAGCTTGAGATCCATGCCATGAGACCCCTGACACTATTGACAATATTCTGCTATGTTTGAAGTCAGGTCCCTAGCATAACTGTCATCAGAGAGGCTTCACACAGAAACTGATGGAAACTGATGCAAAGACCCACAGCCAAACATTAGGTGGAGCTTGGGGAATCCTGTGGAAGAGGGAGAGGGAGTATTGAAGGAGCCAGAGAGGTCAAGGACACCATAACAGAACCTACAGAATCAACTAACAAGCCCATGGGGCCAACCAGGGAGCATGAATGGGACAGCCCTAGGCCCTCTGCACACAGGTAACAGTTGTGCAGCTGGGTCTCCATGTGGGGACTCCTAAAGCTGGAGCAAGGGTTTCTCTGCCTGCCTTTGGATCCCTTTCCCCTTGTGTAGCCTCAACAGAAGATGTGACTAAGCTTACTGCAACTTAATATGCCAAGGCTGGTAGATAGCCATGGGAGGACTCTCTTTTCTGAGGAGAAGTGGGGGAGAGCTGGATGAGGACGGAGGGGAGCGGGAGAACCTGGAAGAAGAGAGAGGAGAAGCTGTGATGAGATGTAAAGTAAATAAATAATTTAACCAATTAAAAAAAACCGAATGCCAGCTTCAGAGGCTGAGGCAGCCTCGGGCAGAAGGACCTGGTGCTCCCAGGAGGAATATTTAGCCTGCAGCTCCCTCCAGCTGCACTCTCACCCCCTAGGAGAGAGGGATTTGCTACCCTGTGCAGGGACAATGCAGGCTACAGTTAAATATGGCAACAAAAGCTTAACATGGAAAACTGACTGAATGTAGTCAACAAGGGGGGGTACACCTGTATTTCCAGCTACTTCTAAGGCTGAGGCAGGAGAATGACTGAACCTAGGAAATGGAATGCCAGCCTAAGCAATGTGGCCATCACCATGGGTATGTGTATGCACTAATAGTGGTGAGGAATCTACCAGAGAGAACTTATAGAGGAACCCTGGAAAATAGACTCCCAACAGCCCACAGTACCAATAAACTTCAAACTGGTCAAAGACTTTCAAACGTCTATAGGCATAAATGGGATTCAAAACAGGGCTCTGATTTGTTGGTACCGTGACCAGCAAAAACCACCTATACCAAAAATAAATATAAAAGGGGTTGGGGATTTAGCTCAGTGGTAGAGCGCTTGCCTAGCAAGCGCAAGGCCCTGGGTTCGGTCCCCAGCTCCGGAAAAAAAAAATAAATAAATAAATAAATAAATAAATAAATAAATAAATAAATATAAAAAAGCTATTGAAAAAAAAAAGCTATTGAATTGGTTTTTGTTATTGTTTTAGGGGAGGAGTTGGTGTTTTTGTTATGGTTTGTTTTGTTTTTGTTTTTTGTTTAAGAAGGTTCTCAAGTAATCTAAGGCTAGCTTCAAACTTGCTATGTAGCCAAGGTTAGCCTGATCCTCCTGCCTCTGCTTCCCAAGTGCTGGGGTTACAGGCATGCACAATGCTGAGCTTCAGACATGTATTTGCTTTCTTGCTTTTTTTTTTTTTTTTTTCTTTTTTGAGACAGGGTCTCTATTATTTTTTTTTTTTTTTTTTTTTTTTGGTTCTTTTTTTGAGCTGGGGACCGAACCCAGGCCTGTGTTTTTCTACCACTGAGAAATCCCCAACCCCCAGGGTCTCTATTATTATGTAGGCTGGCTGTCCTGGAACTGTGTAGCCCAGGCTGGCCTCAAAGTCAGAGATCCACCTGCCTCTGCCTCCCAAATCTTGGGATTAAAGACTACCACACCCAGACTCAGAACTATATTTTGAACTATAAAATATGCAAACCAGAAAATATTCAAAAATACTCATATTTCACCATTTTAAAAGATTTTCACTACCTAGAAAAACCCTGTCTCAAAAAAAAAAAGCAAACAAACAAACCAAAACCAAAAACAAACCTGCAAGTAGAAGGAACACAGGCGAGCTATCCACCAGCACAGTCCAGCCCTGTACCTTGTGCTCCTCCCACAGAAGCCCTCTGGCCTAACCTAACCTTATTCCCACCCCCAAACCCTCCCACCCTCCCCCGTCCTTTCTGAATACTGAAGGGAAAGGGGTGAGGTTGCCCAGGGAATTCATGGCTTCAGGGTCCACAGTGTGGCCGGGAGTAACACCCTTCTCCACCCAGTTCCCTGAAGGGTTACAGTAACAGTGACTTTGTGACCTCAGGTCCCACGCTCTCTTGATCTATGTTCTGTGTACAGGGCACTATTTCTCAGTGAAACTGTTGTCTGCTCACAAGCTATCTAGTGTATGCATGTTGGCCAAGCCTAACAATACCACATCCACACAATGCCAGGGCTAATTATGAAACACTTGCACAGGGACACCCAATGAATCCTAGACACCAGAGTAAAACTGCATGTGTGGTACTGTTTTTCGGACACGTCAGCCTTTGCTGGCCTCCACATGGGAGTCAGGAAAGTTTAGAAAGCAAACCCTGATACAGTTTTGTGATCTGAGTGTAAGGCATCATATGATTTAGTAAAAGCCGTTCATTTGGTTTTGTTCTTTGGCTTGGTTTAAAACAGGGTGTCCTCCTGTAGCCCAGAGAGGCCTGGAATTGATCCTCCTGTCTCGGCCTCTGCTGAGATTGGAGGTGTGCAGAACACCTACTCTGCTCACTTGTGTTTTAAGCCAATGCCTTTCGATCTGTATTTCTTCCCAACTATGGAGACTCTTACTTAGCTCTACATACAGAAGCCGGAAGAGGCCACTCGACTTTGTAGCTCCTATGATCTTCCATATCAGGCCTGAGACCTCATGCGGCTCAGCGCTGACCACATGGAGAGGCTGGGAGGGGACATTCCAGACCGTATTAATCTGCAGGCAGGTAGGGACTGCATCACACACTTCCACTTCCACTGGAAAGAATGCTTGTTAGGCAAGGCCACACCCAAGCACACGGTCCTCCAAAATTACTTGGAATCGCTGATTCGTAGCGCCCAATACCTTTTATACATCTTATTATTTCTGTCTCCCGTAGGATCACCCACATCATCAGAGAGCTCCATCAGGCAGGGTGTCAGTCAGCCACTCCAGATCTGAGGAATCTACCAGGCAGGAGCCCATCCTGCCCATCTCAATGGCAGTGCCAGTCCACTGCGCTTTGTTTCAGATTCAGAAGGGTTTTTTTTTTTTTCTTTGTGATGGCATTTTAATGTGAAACCCAAGCTGACATCAAACACACAGTCCTCCTGCCTCTGGAATTAAAAGCTTACAATGCCATGCACAGCTTCAGATAGTGGGTTTTTGTTTTTTCTTTCTTGATCCAACTCTGGTTATCAGTCTTGGTAGCAAGCACCTCATCCCTCTGAACCATCTGGGCAGTCTAGGCCCAACCAAGATTTCTGACTAATTTCCTACAGATTAACGAAAATACTTTTGAACCTTACAAATCCTGAAGTTTGAGCTCAAGGGAGGCCTCATGCTCAAGAAGCTGCCACAGGTGAGATCCACCAGAGTGCAGCCCCTTCTGCTCCGGAGCTGACACCACATACTTCAGCTCTTCTGTAAACTGTCTTCAAAATACCATTTCAGGGATGGGAAGATGCTTCAGTGCTTAAAACACTTGTACCTCTTGCAAAGGCCCAGGGTTCAACTCCCAACACCCAAATAGCATTCCCAGTCATCCAGAACCCCAGCTGCGGGGAACCCAACACCTTCTGACCTCAGGCCCCAGACATCCATTCAGAATGCAGACATACATGCAAACAAAATACTCACATACATGAAGCTAAAAAAGCTTCAAAGTAACCATTTCTCCAGCAGATGCTCATCTGCCCTTCTAGTCTGACTCATTTGTTTTTTTAAAGAGCCAAGGAACTGCCATTTAATCCCACAGAGACAGCCTTTCTAAGAACCGTGCCTCAAGCAGTTGCCAAAGCAGAGAGAATCATTCTAAGAGGAAAAGAGAGGTACCAAGCATGGCGTACACCTGCAATCCTAGCACTCCACAGGCTAAGCTGGACTACACATGAATTCAAGGCAAGCCTGGAACACACAGTAAAACAGTCTCAACTGCGGGGTGGAGCGGGAGATTGAGATTACTGCTAGGTACTGACATGGAAAGGTGCTACCAATGGGAGCCAACTTGTCACAAAACAGTGTAAGCCCCTTCCTGAGGGTGGGAAAGTACCGTGGAGCTCCTGTGAGCATCCCCTGGAAGCCCCAACCAACAGTGCACACAGGACTGGCAGTTAAGACTTCCTTCCTCATCCCTCACCACCATCCTGTCACAAGTTTTCAAAATGGGTTTCTAAGGAATATGAATTATGCAGAAGATTGCAAAAGAAAATGTGCAAGACAAGCATTCTTCTCAAAAAGTCAGCACTTCTCAATGGGACTATCAGGAGAGAAGACAGTGAGTGAACTTTACAGGCTTTTAACTTTGAAGGTTCTTTTTAAAACTCAACAAAAGCTTAGGCATAATGGCATATGACTATAATCCCGTGCCTCAGAGACAGCCCATGCTACCTAGGAAGCCCTTAATCGATTAATAAATATCTAAGCATGGCGGCTCACAATGTACTTAGAGGGCGAAGGGAACAAACAAGAACCACACAGTCAGTTCTAGGTCAGTCTCAGTATGAGACCCCATCTCACATAAGTAAAAAAAATTTTTTTTTTCATTAAAACAAGGGGCGGTCAGGCATGGTAGCACATGCCTTTAATCCTAACATTAGGGAGACAGATGTAGGTGGGTCTTGTGAGTTCAAGGCCAACCTGGTCTACAAAGTGACCTGGGCCCCAGTAAAGTCCAGGACAGTCAGGGCTATTACGGAGAACCCTGTCTCAAAAACAAATAAAGTAAGTCAAAGAAAATGAAAATAAAATAAAAAAACAGAAAGACCCTGTTAAAAAAATAAATAAGGGCTGGAGAGATGGCTCAGCGGTTAAGAGCACCGACTGCTCTTCCAGAGGTCCTGAGTTCAATTCCCAGCAACCACATGGTGGCTCACAACCATCTGTAATGGGATCTGATGCCCTCTTCTGGTGTCTGAAGACAGCGACAGTGTACTTATATATAATAAATGAGGGGTTGGGGATTTAGCTCAGTGGTAGAGCACTTGCCTAGCAAGCGCAAGGCCCTGGGTTCGGTCCCCAGCTCCGAAAAAAAGAAAGAAAAAAAATGAATAAATCTTAAAAATAAATAAATAAATCTTTAAATAAATAAATAAATAAAAACATTCAACAACAGACCAGGTCTAATTTATCTTTACCATTATTGAGGAAAATCAAGTACCAACTTCATGTTTAATGTTTATACAGAAGCTTAAACAGAATTCGAATTGTTATGTTCCATTTCTCAATGTCCAACTTACGGCTAATAACTGAGATTCTATGACCAAATAAGTTGTCTGAGATCTTAGTGAAGTACAATTCAAAGGGGCATCTGCCACAGCGGACCCTGCCGTGCACAGCGAGCTATGCTCTTCTCTGAGGACGGAGGAGGCATGGCTTGGCCGCCCCGCCCTCTCCTTCACCTGGGCTCCTACAGTGATTAAGAAGGCACCCAAGCATGATAAAAGCATTACACTGTCTCCAAAGCCCAGCTCCACTCACAGAGATAAATGGCAATTTGGGCAGTTTCCTGCCCATAGCAATATGACAAGTCTTACAAGGACCCTCTGTCTTTCTGCTGCAGTCCTGCCTGTGCAGTCAATTCTCAGAGTGTGCCATGTTCAGTCAGCACTGTACAGAAAGATGCTCTGCAACCTGTGATGGAGGTGCCCACTAAGCCACAGCAAGGTGAAAATACTTAGCAGAAAAGGCCCTCAATATACTTAACCCAGAGCCTCAGGCTCAGACGCACAGCTCACTGCAAAGTCACACTTGTTTATTACGGGGACCAGGGACTGAGGGGAAGCTTCACTGGCGGCCACTGCTCGGGATTGTGAAAGGATCATACCACAAGCAGCCCAGTAAAAGATCAAAAATCAAAGCCAGATTTTCATGGAACAAGCATTGCTTTTATGCATGTTAATAAGATCAAAAACCCTGTCAGGCCAAGCCACCTTAGTTGGGACCACTGGTATCCCCAATCATATTGGACTGTTGTGAAGTCAACAGCAGTGCACAAAGACAAGTGCCACTTGTCTGGGGGTGTGGCTCCGTGACAGTGCTCATCCCCAGCACTGCAAAAACTAATGAGGAAGACATGCTAAATAAGTTCCACATGGCTCTCCTTCGTGGACGTCACTTGTACTCCCAATGTCAGAAGGGTTTGGTTTCCTTGGCACACCATCAACACAACAGCCTACATGGATGTCAAGGACCACACCAGTGAAAAAGCCAATCTCCAAAGTCACATGCTGTACAATTCCATTTACGTGACATTCCTGAGATCACAAAATTACAGAGCTGGTGAGCAGATTAGCAGTTGCCATGGTGGGAGGCAGTGGGTGTGGCTATGAGAGCTAATGCTAGGGAGCTTCGTGGAACAGAGCAGAACAGTCTCTCAGAAGTGCAAGCAACTTGAAGCCATGCAAACTAAACCCCACAAGCATCTCTCACACTTGCAGCAGCCTACACACACACACACACACACACACACACACGCTCTCTCTCTCTCTCTCTCTCTCTCTCTCTCTCTCTCTCTCTCTCTCAGATATGCATGATTACAAGTAGAATACTGACATCTAAGGCCTGAAATACTCAAGGCCCTGGATTCAATCCCCAGAACCAAAAAAAAAAAAAAAAGTAAATAAACAAACAAAATAATGAAATCTAATTATGCCAGTGGTTTGTACTAATGTCGGTTTTCCCGTGTTGAAAATACCGTGGTTACAAAAGATGTCCACATCAGGAAAGGTGGAATGAAGGGTGATGCCAAGGGCCTGCCTGTCAATTTCTTCATAACTTCCTATGAATCTACAATTATTTCAAAATAAGAAATTATTTTAAAACTTGGACTAAAAAACAAACAGAAACATATTTTTTTCTTTTTTAACATTCAGTGGGGCACACGTGCCACAGCAAACATGCCCAGTGTACATGGAGAGGTTAAAGAACAATTTGGTGAGTCAGTTCTCTCCTTCCACCATGTGGCTTCCAGGCATAGAACTCAGGTCAGCAGGCTTGACAGCCAGTGCCCTCACCAGCTGAGCTACGTCACCAGCCCAAACCAGCAGCTAGGAACACCAGCTGCTCCTGAAGAGGACCCAGGTTCAACTCTGTACACCTGCATGGCTACTAACAACTACAGCTCCAGTTCCAGGGAGCTGATGCCTTCTGACCTCCACAGGCACCAGGCACGCATGACACACAGACAGACAGACATGCAGGCAAAAAATTCATACACCATATATGTATGTATGTATATATGTATGTATGTGTGTGTGCATGTGTTGTTATTTAAAGAAAAAAGAAACAATCTGAGATGGCCCAGCAGTTAAGAACAGTTGCTGCTCATGCAAAGGACACAGGTTCTATTCCCAGCACCCACCAACCACACTGGGGAGATCACAACAACCTGTCAGTTCTGTTCTAGAAAATTCAACACCTTCTTCTGGCCTCTCCCAACACCTGCATGCACATGATACACACATAAACAAGTAGACACACATACACATAAATAAAAATAAATAAAGGCAAGAGAAACAGAAGCATTTACAAGGTTCTGACACACTAAAGTCATATTACTAAGTTCACAGGCCCTGGCTGAAGCAGACCAGGAAGGAACACATTGGTTTTATAAGACTGAATGTGTCTGTTACCCGAGCTGCAAAGCTGCAGGCCTCCATGACATGGGAGTAGGTTGGGAGAGGGTAAACTAGTAACCCAAGCGCGAACAAGATGCAGAACCTCACAGCTCCCACATTCCTTTATCCCTCTCGACCCTTCCCTCTCAGCCTTCACTCAACACAGGCCCTCGGAGAGACACCAGATAAAAACACTGCTGAAACAGACATGACACAGACTTTGAGGACACATCAGCTTATCGCCAACCCCTTGAGAACCAAGGCTCACTGACTGGCAGCTTCTAGCAACAAGGATGGTACCAGAGCCAGGATCCAGCACTGCACCCTGGGGGCTGACCTAGGACTCCCTCTCCACAGAGCCACCACCCACTCCCATCATGAGAAAATACAAACTCAGGAAAAGGGAGAGCAGTGACACTCCCCAACCCCCACGGCCTAGGGATCATGTTCACACCAGCTCTGGTCCCCCCGCTCTACTGAGAATTTCTGCGTCTTGCTTGGAGCTGACTCACTCACAGAGCACATATTGTATGCCAGACACTGAGGGGCACGGGCGGGGTGGACTGAAGAGCAAGGCATGAGGGCCCTTGCTCTGGTACTTCCTGTGCAGCAGGACATAAGACTCCCCTGGAAGAGACAACATGCTCCACAGAAGAGACTCAGTGTCATGGGAGCCCTGACAGCAGAGAAGGAAGGTATTCTGAGAGAATGGCTAGGTTACACAGAAACCTGCTCCCAGGGAGGCCCAGGTACCCCATCTTCTAACGGGTCCTCTAGGTTCAGTCTTGTACATCCCATACACCTCTGAGGAGGCACTTACCACTATTCAACTGAGGCACTTGGTGTTGCCAAACATCCTCCAAGACGCAGAACTGTCCCCCCCCCCAACAAATATTGATCATCCCCAAAGATTAGCTGTGCCAAGATAGGGATGGCTTCTCTACCAATTTACCCAGTTCCTACCACGTACTACCTCTTATCAAACACAGGACATGTCTAACAAGTGGTGACCTGTTGGGTGAGAAATTGCTTTCACCATCAATATCCTGCTCAATGTAACTCTCTTCAGAAGACAGAAGGATGGAGCTGGGGATATGGTTGGGGACGGGGGGCGGGGGCGGGGGGGATACTTGCTGCCACACTGAAGACCCACATGATGGAAAGAGAAAACAGACTTCTGAGATGTCCTCTGACTACAACACAAGACACCATAGCTTGTGGGTGAATACACAGACACACACACAACACACACACTTATACATGCAATTTCTTACAAAAATTTTAAGAACAAATGCATTATGACTATGAATGTTATTGTCTAAAATTTTGGTAAGCCCTGATCCAAGGACGCCTGTTATCTTTGCAGAGCATGGAAGGACAGAAGTCTACCTCTTCCAGAGTCCTACAGAGCCAGGCAAGCTGGGGTCCTGCACACAGTCTTAGGGAATACAGTATAAAATGAAGTGTTAGTGTGACAACACACTGGGCCAAATTCCTCAGGACACATATTAATCTCTAAAGTAACAAAACTTATGGAGTCAGCTATTTGTGAATACCAAGTAAAAAATAAACTGACAGGAAAATGGCTTTTCTTCTCTGCAGTAAGGGGGTGTCTGATAACCCTCAGAAGTTTCCGTAAGCCAAAGTCCTGGGCACCCGCCCTTCGTGACCTTTAACCTTCCGACCCATTTCACTTTGTGCAGATTTTTTTTTTCCACCCAGGGGACACTGGCTACAGAACTGCTCAGCGAGAAGCAGGCGCAGCTTCCACATCCACACCCGGCTGCTCCCGGTTCCCTGGGGGAATGAGTCACTTTAATCGCAGTGGGTGAGATCTAATCATCGCGCCCAACATGCCGCCTGAATCAGGTCCGAGAGACGTGTAGTGTCCCTATCCCCGCCCAAAGAGAAAATTCACGCTGTTTTGGAAAAGGCTGGGTTAAAGGCTCCATTACTAGAAAGACCAAGATGACATCATGCTGGGGAGGGGCGTCTTGGGCCGGAAACCCCTCGATTGCCACAAACCCCACAGACTCCCCACCCCGCCCCGCACTCCCATCGCTACACCTAGATCTCAAGACACCTAAGCCCCGCACCTCAGTCTGAACACCCACAGGCAATCTCCAGCTGTCCAAACCCATACATGCAACCACTCCACCAGGGGTCCGCACCCCAGATCTCTGCCTAACTCACTACCAGATTTGCACCTCCAGGACCCTGCCCCACACACCCGCACGAATCTTCACTCCACACCCCATCGTGGGTCAGGACTTGGGACACCACTATCCCCACCACAGTTTGGGCCCCCGCAGTAAGCAACCAACTCCCGCCAGATGTGCACCCAGGACGCGCGCTCTGCACCCTAAGCGCCCGCGCGGGACCCCCGCCCCACCGTGCGATCTGCACCCCGCAACCCTCCTTCCCAGGCCTGCGCCGACCCACGCACCGGCCCATACCCTCCTCCCCATTCCGGCCGAACCCCCAGGCCCCCGGCCGCACCTGCGGACCCCCAGCCGCGCCCCCGCTCAGGCCCGCCCGGCGTCTGACACTCACAGTTACGGATATCGGAGATGAAGACCGCTAGGCCTCGCATCCCCTCCCCCTTGGATACGGCCGGCATCTTTGCGACCCGGGAGCGGCCTCGGCGGCGGGCTGGAACAGAACGGGCGCGGCCGTCACGCCGAGTAGCCCTGGAGCGCGGAGCCGCCTAGCCACAGCCGCCTCGGGCCCCCGAGCGCCGCTCGCTGAGCCGCGCGCGCGAGCACGCACGACGCACGCGCCGGCGCGCACGCTGAGCCTCGCGCCCGGCGACGGGCGGTGCAAGGGAGCGTGCGCATTCTCGCGGTGCTGGGGGGCGGGGGAGCAGGAGGAACGGGGGCGTGGCGCGGGATAGAGCAGGTTTACCGCTAGGAGAACCCCAGAGGTGCGGAGCAAGCAAGCGCCGCCTGTTATCACCTCCTGGTGAAGGATCCTTCTAATGTATACCGGAGTAGCCCCGATCTCGCTCTCCCGGGTGAGCCCGGCTTTACCTAGACAAGGACACTGACACCAGTGCCGGATCAACCCAGTGTCACACGGGGGTTTGGGGGAGGAGCGGGCTGCGCTAGCACCTGCAGCGGTCAACCTTTGCCTGTGCATACCTGCCCCAGCGCCCTGGCAGTAAGACCGACCTCCTTCCCCAGTCCACCGGTGTGGAACCAGAGTCAGAGGCGTTTACAACCCTCTAAGCTAGGACAAAAGCTCTACTCCAGGCCCCTAGTTCCCTTACAAATGAGGAAACTGAGGATCGAAGATAGACTGACCACTCTGGCCCAGGTGACTGTTGTCTGAAGTACAACCTCTCAACAACCATTCAAGCCCCTTCGCTTCTTGCTTCTGCTCCCCTGTTCCCCTCTAGCGAGGTGGACCCATTGGATCCTTCCTATGCACCCATTCTGCAGAGGAGCCGGCTGAGCCTAACACTCCAGGAAACGGAGATCTCTCTCTCTGTAAAGAGGAAGCTTCCCATCTAAGGTGGTTATCATGATCCAGAGGCACCAGGCAGAACTCTGCCCCTTCTCATGATCTTTTACACAGCTGTGGTGGAGCCTAGCCAAGAGAAGGAAGAGACAGGACCCTCCTATAATTCAGGCATCCCACCAAGGTCGCAGGACTGATGGAAGAAACTGAGAATGTAAGAAGCCAAATCTCTGGCAAGGCTGCTGACTTTGCCTGACTTTTTAAGAGCAAAAGAGCCAGCACCAGAAAATAAACATCCAGCTGTCTGCCCCATCAAAAAGATGCTTCTGGGCTACATGAGGAGTGATGGGCAGAGGACAATAGGAACCGGCAAAGCCCATGCCCAGAGGCTGCAGGAGATTCTCAGACTCCTCCATTGTACTGACTCTCAGATTCACCACAGCCATCCTATAATTAATATTTTAAATAATTTTATTATAAATTGTTTATTGAGAGGAGTGTGCCATGATGGGGAGCTGGAAGGACACGTATGAGAGTGGATTTTTTTTTCTCTTCCATCTTGTGAGTCCCAGGAAGCATCTTCACCTGCTGAGCTAGCTCAAAAAATGGTTACCCCTTACTGTCCAATTTACACTCATCATGAAAACAAACATCTGGGCATGCCTGTCAGGAAGTTTCTAGATTAGTTTGATTAGATAGGAAGGCCCACCATAAATATAGAAAAGGAAAGGGACTGAGCACCAGCATTCATCTGTCTCCTGGCTGTGGTAACAATGTGACCAGCCGCCTGAGCTCTTACGGTCGAGACTTCCCATTCTAATAGACTATATCCTCCAACTGTGAGCTTCAGCAAATCCTTTTCTAACTTGCTTTTGTCACAGGGGGAAAAAAAAGTAATATAGTGTCACACAAGTGTGCCACATTAGGCCTGACAAGTAGACTCAAGAAAGACTCCCTCTGTGGCCACTGCCTTTGCCATCTCAGATCCGAAAGCCCCCAGGTCAATTTCCCCACCCAAGCCTTGAACCTGAGCAAATGGCCCTTCCAAACCACTCACTGAAGGAGAGGCTGCATTGGTAATGTGCTGTCCTTGGGGACAATTTCGTTTAAGCTATCTGAACTAGAGATTTGTCACAGTATTTTTCCCCAAGTTCAGATGGTATTGAGAACACTATCTTCCTCCATAACCACTAGGTCAGAAGGGCTCTGCAAGCTCCCGCTGCAGTTTTATAGAGAGGACAGCAGAGCATCCCAGGCAGACAACCCTGCCCTGTCTCATTTTCTATGCTCTCCTAGCTCTGCTCTTGCCTGCCTCCTTTCACGTTTACAAGTGGCCCAGTTTCCTTCCTGGAGTTTCTTCAGTAGGTCACAGATAATGAACCTTACACCGAATATTGGGGTTCTCTTCCTGGTTCAGGTTTAACTAGGTCCTGAGCATATTGAAGGACAGGGATGTAGAAATCTTCAAGCCCAGTGGCTATCTTTATGATTAGATGATTACCTATGGTCATCAGAAGTGACGAGGGGGCATGAACCTTTGATCCCAGCACTTGGGAAGCAGAGGCAGGGGGATCTCTGTGACTTTGAGGCTAGCCTGGTCTGCAGAGCTAGTTCTGGGACAGTCAGGGCTACACAAAGAAACCTCATCTTTAAAAAGGAAAGAAGAAGGAAGAAGAAGGATAAAGAGAAGAAGAGGGAGGAGAAGAAGGAGAAAGAGGAGGAGGGAGAAGGAGAAAGAAGAGGAGGAAGGAGAAAGAAGAGAAGGAGAAAGAGAAGAGGAGGAGGGAGAAGAAGAAGAGAAAGAAGAGGAGGAAGAAGGAGGAGAAAGAAGGAGGAGGGAGAAGAAGAAGAGAAAGAAGAGGAGGAAGAAGGAGGAGAAGGAGGATGGGACAGGGACAAGTGCTCAGGAAGGCCAGATCCTGAAAGAGACCCCCTGCCACAAATGATGAGTAGATACTGAGGGATTCAAAAACTCTAAAGTGGTGCCCACTTCGGCTGCACATATACTAAAATTGAAATGATACAGAGAAGACTAGCATGGCCCCTGCACAAGGATGACACACAAATTCGTGAAGCATTCCATATTTAAAACAACAACAACAACAAAAACCCTCTAAAATGGTTATGGTTGTGGCTCAATGGTAAAACATTTTTCTTGACTATATAAGACCAGGACCACAGAAAAATAAAATAAATTTCACTGAGCATGGTAGTTCATACTTTGTTATCCCAGCTATTTTGAATGCTAAGGAAAAAGGATTGGAGGTATAAGACCAGACAGGCAAGTTAATGAGGCTCTGTCTCGAAATTAATTTTAGTTTAGACGGGATCTCATGTGGCTCAGGCTGACCTCAAACTTGCTGTGTAGCTGATACTGACCTTCAAAATAATCTTTTAAAAGGCTGGTGTTGTAGTTTAGTGGCAAAGTGCTTACTCAATGTAGAGATCAGGCTGTGCCCTGCTCTACGTTAATACACGTTATGTGGAATCATGGTTTTCAGGCTGTGCCTTGCCTTAGGTGACTCCATTTTATAAGCAGCGTTTGGCCAAGTGCAGCTATAGAGGCAGGAAGACTGTATCTTATTCATGCACATAGGCACCCCACTTTTTCAGCACCACCCATGAGGCACAGACTGATAAATGACATTCCTAACAAGTTGCAAGGTTACCACTTTTGAGCTTATCAAAGTATATTAGAACACTCTCAGAAAAGCTTAGCCTTGCCAGGCGGGAGAGGGGCAGGGGAGCCAGGTGTGTGTGTGTGCACGCCTATAATCCTAGCACTCAGGAAGCTGAGGCAGGTGAATCTCTTGAGTTGTAGGCCAGGGCTACACAGAGAATTTCTGTCTCAAACCCCTGAGAGAGAAAGAGAGAGAAGCGGGGAAGGAGGGGGAGGCCTTTTGAATGTATTGAATACACCAGACCTAAAAGGATACACCAGACCCTTACCTGACACTTAAATGAAGAGACACCAAACACTCTGGTGGCCACAGTGGTGATAGAGATAGGACCCAATAAACCATCACCTGACCATCCCGTGTGGCATGTGCCTCGAGGGATGGATAGGCAAAAACACTCTTTATTGTCCCCTGGGGCTTTGGCTCAGCCTATCTGACAACTTGTCACTACCTACACTCAAGTTTCAGTCAGTCCATCTGGACCCAGTCCTGCCCTTCACCTCCATGGCCCTGCTCCTGCACATCACCAGCAACTCCCCCTTTGGGTTTGTAATATCTTATCTAACCACATGCATATAAGTTCTCGGCCTGTCTTCAGTAAGACCTCTTGGAATTCAGAGGCCTCTTTACCTCTCTTAGTTAGGGTTACTATTGCTGTGATGAAACACCACGACCAAAACCAGCAATTTGGGGAAGAAAAGGATTGTGGTTTATACATGTGGAGTCACAGTCCATTAATGCAAAAAAACGCAAACTTGGCTCTAACTTGTTCAACACTTTCTCTCTCTCTCTCTCTCTCTCTCTCTCTCTCTCTCTCTCTCTCTCTCTCTCTCTCCCTCCCACATCACTTTTTTTGAGACAGGGTTTCTGTCCATAGCCCTGTGCTCAACCTCACAGAGATCTGCCAGCCTCTGCCTTGCAAGTGCCAAGTGCTGGGACAAAAGACAAGCAGCACTAAGTTCAAGTCAACCTGCTTTCTTATAGAACCTAGGACCACCAGCCCCGGGGTGTCCCCATCCACAATGTGCTGGGCCTTCTCATATCAACCACTAATTAAGAAACTGCCCTTACGGGGTTGGGGATTTAGCTCAGTGGTAGAGCGCTTGCCTAGCAAGCACAAGGCCCTGGGTTCAGTCCCCAGCTCCGAAGAAAAGAAAAAAGAAAAAAAGAAACTGCCCTTACAGGCTTGCCTACAGTCCAATCTTAGGGAGGCATCTTCTCCATTGACGTTCCCTCCATTCGAATGACTCCGGTTTGTGTTAATTTGGCATAAAATCAGCCAGCACAACCTTTACTGTTGCTGTTGTGGTGGTGGTGGGGGTGGTGGTGGTGGTGGTGGTGGTGGTTGCTGCTGCTGTTTTTAGTCTATGGGTGTAAGTGCTTACCTAGATGAATGTATTATACACCATGTGGATTTCTGGTGCCTACAGAGGACAGAAAGGGACATTTCATCCTTCGGATTTGGGTGCTGAGCACTATCCTGGGTCCTCAGTAAAAGCAGCCAGTCCTTTTAACCACTGAGCCATGTCTCCAGATCCTTTATTTCTTTGACGCAATGTACGTTGGTTTTTGCTTCTGTCTTCAGGTTCCGTTTTGCTTTGGTTTGGTTTGGTTTTTTGTTTTTGTCTTTTGGGGGTTGTTTTATTCCGTTTTGTTTCTGAGACAGTCTCCTGGAGTTCAGACAAGCCTCAGACTCTCTATAGAGCCAAGAATGAACTTCAACTCCTAATTTCCCTACCTTCACTTCCCAAATGCTACCACACCCAGGTCCCTTTAACTCTTTATTAGCCATTCTGTAACCTACCTTCTGACACTGTATAAAGATAGACACATACCTGCTTTGCTAAGTGCCATGAATTGTATGATCTGAGTTAATATTAATAATTAATACTGAAACAAACAGACAACACTAGAGCTAAAGATCCGTTGGTAGAGTATTTTCCTAGCATACACAAAGTCCTGGGTTTGATGCTCAGTAGGACATAAAACTGGGCATGATAACGGTACAGGCCTGTAAGTCCAACACTGAAAAATGGAAACAGTAGAATTAGGAAGTTCAAAGTCAAATTCTGCCCCTTGGCAAGTTCAAGGACGGCTTTGGCTGTGTGGTATCCTGTCTCCAAAAATAAAAGATTGGTATTTTAAAAAAAAACTGTGGAGACTGGAGAGAAGGTTTAGTAGTTAAGAGCACTTGTTGTTGCTCTTGCAGAAGACCTGGATTCAGTTCCCAGCACCCACATAGTGGCTCACAACCATCCAGTTTTAGAGGAATTGATCTCTCTTCCAAGAGCAGCAGGCACACATGAGATATACATACATTCATGCTGACCAAATACTAGTACAGATAAATACATCCTTTTGTTTTCAAGTGAAAAAGAAGAACCTGTGGTTGCCAGTTACTGTCAAGAGAAATCAGGACTACTTAGTAAATTATAGGCAGCAAAACTGATGTGACTTGTAAAATTTATTTTTAAAGATTTATTTATTATATATAAGTACACTGTAGCTGTCTTCAGACACACCAGAAGAAGCCATCTGATCTCATTACAGATGGTTGTGAGTCACCATGTGGTTGCTGGGAATCGAACTCAGGACCCCTGGAAGAGCAGTCAGTGCTCTTAATCACTGAACCATCTCTCCAGTCTGTAAATGTATTGCTAATAAAATCTAACACAGTGGAAAGACACAAACAAGTCCAGTTTGGGCAGCCCATCATTCCTATCATTGCCATTGTTGTCAAATACAATTAAGATGCCAGAAATTCCTAGAATTAATGCAAAGGAAGGAATTTACAGACTTCAGTGCTTGAGCCTACCTGGCCACTCCTTTGACTTTGGAACTATCTATAAGGCACAGAAAGTCAGAAACTTCTCAGGAGACAATCCCCTGAGGCTGGCAGAAATGGTGGCAAAGGCAACTCCCTGCTTTCAAAAGAGGTTGGCCAAGATGATCATGGCCCAAGAAATAGAACATCCTCCTGGGCACAGAATCTGTGACATCATAAAATGGCATGGCACGGGTTGGGGGAGGCACTGCCACAGAGGACCCTTTAGCCAACAGGTTGTCAATTCTCAAAGTCTCTGATTGGTCAAGAAGATTCTAGATTTGGTGAATCATGCCTAGTGTAAGCCATTAGGTCCTCCCTGATCCTGAGCCAAAGACAGGTGAGGATGTAGGCCCCTGATCCTCCCAGAAGAAGAGATAGATAGGTACTGCTGAGAAGAACCAAAGTCTGCAGTGACATCGCTACTCTGTCCTCCCTTCCTGGTGAATTATCAACAAAGCTGAGGGAAGAGACACCTGAAGGACAGTTAGTAGACAAAGCATTGGGCTATACAATGAAAACCTCCCCTCTGCCTCCCAACTGAGAGAGGCAGACACGTCCGGGCAGGACAAAGGATAGTTGGTGCGGACCCCGGGAGTGAACATCCCTGGTGCTTGCCGAGGCCAGACCCACCTTCAGAAGTTCTGATGACTTGGCCTGGTGAACTAAATATGTAGTTGAGGCTAGTCTTGAACTCTTGATCCCTCTGCCTCCATTTCCAAAGTACTAGAATTGTAGTTATAGGGAGGCATTTCTGCTTTTAGTAATGCTAGGTAGGTGTGTGTGTGTGTGTTGTCTATGTGTGTCTGTGTCTGTGTGTGTATGTGTGTCTGTGTCTGTGTCTGTGTCTCTGTGTGTATCTGTGTATGTGTGTGTGTCTGTCTGTGTCTGTGTGTGTCTGTCTGTGTCTATGTGTCTGTATCTGTGTGTGTCTGTGTGCTGTGTGTGTGTGTGTCTGTGTCTGTGTGTGTGTTAGTGTGTGTATCTATGTGTGTGTTTGTGTGTTTTACAGGGATTAAACCTTGGACCTCACACATGCCAGGAAAGATTTACAACTCAGCTATATTCCCAGCTCTATGGTGTCAGAAGTTCCTCAAATACTCTCATCACCAGACTCTCTTGAGAGCAGAGTGGGCTCTGTAGGGCAGACTTCTTTTAACTACTCTGTCTGGAAACTTAAAGGAGTGAGACTCAGGAAGTGTTATGGTTTGTCAAGTCTATACCTGTAATGGTAATGGTATCTCAGTTTTATTATTCACAGCATCTAAAAGAACTAGTCACCTTGTGAATATACTGACTCTATCTCAAAACAAAAAACAAAACAAAATGCATAAGGATGCATATCTGAGATCCCAGCATTCAGGAAGCTAAGGCAGGAGAATTGCCATGAGTTTGAGGCCATCCTGAACTACACAGTATATGCCAAACTGGATAGGGTCACACAGCAAGACTCTGACTCAACATAGGAAAAGACACACACACACACACACACAGACACACACAGACACACACACACACACACACACACGCACGCACGCGCACAAACACATACAGAGAGAGAGAGAGAGAGAGAGAGAGAGAGAGAGAGAGAGAGAGAAGCACAAATATAGAGTTTTGGTTGTTTGGTTGTTTGTTTGATTGGTTTGGTTTGGTTTGTATTGTGAGACAGGCTTTCTCTGTGTAGCCTTGGCTGTCCTGGAACTAGGTTTGTAGAGCAGACTGGCCTTGAACTCAGAGATCCACCTGCCTCTGCCTCCCAAGTGCTGAGATTAAAGGTATATACCACCAACAACAACCTTCTCCACCACAACCTCCCCAACCCCTGGCTTAGATGTAGAGGTTTTGCCTGTCCTAATTAACTTTGTCAACTTGACAGGCTAGACTCATCTGAGAGGAAAACCAAAGTACTAGGATTGTAGTTGTAGGGAAACATTGAGGAAGTGTCTGGATCAAATCAGCCTGTGGGCCTGTCTGTGTGAAGACTGTCTTGAAGACTGTGGGCTCACTGTGGGTGGCACTATCCCTAGGCAAGTGATCCAGGGCTGAATAAGAAAACTAGCTAAGTAGGAGACTGTGAGCAAGCCAGCAAAGAATTTTCTTTCATGGCTCCTGCTTCCAGGTTTATGCCTTGAGTTCTGGCTACACCTTCTTCTCTCAGTGATGGGCTGTCACCTGGACATGTAAGCCAAATAAACCCTTACCTCCTCACATCACTTTTTGTCAGTGTTTTATAAAAATGAAACACTGCTTAACATGTCTGAAGCCTTGAGTTCAATTTCCAGCACTGAAGAAAATAAAGTCAACATTTACCATGCATGGTGTCAAATATATGCCATCCCAGCACTGGGAGGGGTGGCGGCGGTAAGGTCAGGACTTTGATGGCTAGCTTCAGCTGAGCAGAAAGTTCAAAGCCAGACTAAGTCACCTCAAACCCTGTCTCAGAAAACAAACACAGGGAGAAGCAACATGGAGGCAGATGTAAGTGATCCTTGCCTCATATCTCTGCACAGATAAAGGTTGTTATGAATATTTCTTAAGGAATGGATTTCTATCGGTCAATAGGTAGGTGGTTTATATCTTATCAACTGGTAGTCAGTTTATTGTGTGGATGTATTGTGAATTGAGGATTCAACATGTAAATCTGATTGATAAATTACAGAAAAGAAAAGAAAAGAGAAGAAAAGAAACGAAACACAGAGCTGGGGTAAGCTGTGTTCAGTTGGAAACATTTGTTGAGCAAGAATCTAGATTTCAATCTCTAGAAACCATATGAAGAAACTGGGCATGGGGCATCCCTGATCCCAGTACTGAAGGGGCTGCCTTAGACACGATGTCTATTGCTGTGATAAAACACCATGATCAAATGCAATTTGGGGAGGAAAAGGTTGATTTGCTGTACACTTTCATTCACAGTTTATCACAGAAGAGAGTCAGGACAGGCACTCAAGCAGATCAAGACACCGGAGGGAGGAACTGATGCAGAGGCCATAGAGGAGTGCTGCTTACTGGCTTGTTCCTCATGGCTTGCCCAGTCTGCTTTCTTAAGGAATCCAAGACCACCAGTCTGAGGACGACACCACCCACAGGGACGGGTGGAGAGCTTTCTACATCAATCACTAATTTTAAGAAATGCTCTATAGGCTTGCCTACAGCCCAATCTTGTACAGGCATTTTCTCAATTGGTAGTCCTTTCTCTTGTGTCAAGCTGACATAAAACTAGCCAGACAGAGGTGAAGAGAGGATGATCCCTTGGGGTCACTCGAGAACAAGTTTAGCCTAATTAGGGAGCTATGGGCTGATGGAACCCTTCCTCAAAGGAGATAACTTGAGTTTCTGAGACTCAAGGTTTTCCTCTGACCTCTACAAACATACTCACACACACATGAATATGCACACGTATACACCAACACAGACACACACACACACATACATACACATATGTGCATAGAAATATACAAAATATAATAAATAAATAAATCCTAAGAGATTAAAACTTGATAAAGGACATAGGATTGACTACAGGTTGGCCAAACCTAAACTAGAAAACAATAAAACCTTCTTAATTTCTCTCCACCTTTCCTAGAGCACTCTTAAAAATTTTTATTATGTGTGTGTATACCTGTTTATTTATGCTATGTATGCCCATGTTTTGTGTGTGTGTGTGTGTGTGTGTGTGTCTCTGTGTGTTTGTGTGTATCTACATGCACATATATGTGGAGGCCAATGGAAAACTTTGGGTGACACCCTTGAGATTACCATCCACCTTCTTCTATACAGGGTCTGACAATAGCCTGGAACTCATTAAGTAGGCTAGTCAGGCAGCCCCAGCCATCCTCCTGTCTCTACCTCCTTAATATTGAGCTTGCAAGCATGCTAGCATGACCTGTATTTAACATAGGTACCTGTGTCAGGGATAGGTTCCCCAGGCAAGCACTTTACTGACTGAGCTTAACTCCAGTCCCTCAGCCTTACAGTTTACAGAAAAGACAAACAGAAGTATGTAAATTCAGCCACGAGATAAATTGATGTCTTTTCCTGGGGAAAGACAGCTCTTCCTGTGGTCATGTCCCAGGCTGCTCCACTATCAGCATTGATGTTAGATTTCACTGTTAAAACTCTCTCTAGATCAGTGGTAGTTTCCTTGCTGGAAACTCCAAGGGAAACGTTTTCTTCTTCAGCAGCAAATCCTATCAGCTCAGACCCACACCCCTAGCTGTTGACTTGGCTAAAAGCCTTTTTCTTTTCTTTTCTTTTCTTTTTTCTCTCTCAATTGCATGAGAACAGAGGCCAAGCTGATTAACAAGGAAACTTCAGATGTAGACTTAAATAAGAAGCATGTTACTGTTCCCTTGTGGACTGTCCACTGGTCCACACTGCAGGGCTAAGGGCTGGCAGAGGGTTCTGTGTTCCCCAACACACATCACTGGTCTCTGGCTTCTAAATAGATGTTTCGCCAGTTGTTCTCAGACAGTGGAAAAGGATAGAGCTGGGGCTTTGCAATCACACACAAGGCTCCAGGATGAGCCTTAACACCACCTATGCAAAACAGCGCATTGGTGGGCATGGTAGTTTAAGTCTGCAATCTCAGCAGTTAAGCCAGGAGGACTGTCACGGATTCAAAGCTAGTCTGGAGAACTCGAGATCCTCTCTAAACAGAACAGGAGGGCTGGAGAAATGGTTCAGCAGTTAAGAGTACTTGCTTTTCCAAGGACCCAGAATCGATTCTCAGCACTCACAAGGCGGCTTATAACCATCTAGTTCCGGGGAACCTAATGTCCTCTACTGGCCTCTATGGGTACCAGGCACACATATGGTGCACAGATATTACCCAGAGGCAAGCTACCTATACATGTAAAATAATTTTAAAAAGAAAAAGACAGGACAGGAGAGAGAGAGAGAGAGAGAGAGAGAGAGAGAGAGAGAGAGAGAGAGAGATGACTCAGCAGTTGAGAGTGAGTGGCCGCTCTTACAGGGAACCCAAGTTAGGTTTCCAGTACCCACACCAGTAGGCTCACAGCAGCTCTGGGGGGACCTGACACCATCTTCCGGGCTCTTGAGAGCACCAGCATGCATATACACATACTCAGACTAACGGACAGCAACACACACTCCCTAAAGTGTGTGCACACACATTAAAATAAGCATGTTTTTGTAAGAAATAGTTCCCTCAGAGCCACAGAAGAACTACTCCTGAGGCCTCTCTGCACAGTTGAGTTACTGACGAATTTGTTTGTTGCATCATCCTACATCCTACAGCTATTACACAAAGAGGACCTGCTGAGCAGGAAGTAGCGCCAGAGCCCCGGGGAGACGTGCTCGCCATTGGCGGAGATTATGTTAATTCCTGACACTAGATTGTCCTCTTTTTGCAATAAGTGAACTCCAGAGTCTAACCCTGAGTGGACATGCCACCACCCAGAGTGGAGACTAGAGCATCTTCTCTGCATCTAGGCACTGCCAGGTAATAACAGAACAGGAAGGATGGTATTAACTTCTTGTACTTCCCATGGCCAGTGGTACAGTGGGTTAGAATAGCAAGCACTGGTTCTTGCACAGTCCTGGAGTTCTTTCACACCTTTAGAATTCCAAGATCAAAGACTGGCTCCTCCCACTGCTCTTCTCTTTGGTTTGTAGGTATCGTCTTTTTCACCCACTCCCACGTGGTATTGTTCTATTCATTTGTGTCCTGATCGCTCCTCTTATAAGAATTCTACCAGAAGGAAAAAAAAAAAGAATTCTACCAGGGCTAGTAAGATAGGTCAGAGGTTAAGAGCATGCACTACTCTTGCAAAGGACCATGGCTCACTTCCCAACACCCACATGGCAACTCACAACTCTCATAACTCCAGTTCCAGGGGACCTAACGCCCTCTTCTGGCCTCCATAGACACCAAGCACGCACATCGTGCACAGGCATACGAGCAGGGAAACACTCACTTAAAAGTAAATAAACCTTAGTTCTACCTATATGATGAGAAACCATCTTTCCGAGTGGCTTCATTTGAAATAGTTACACCTGCCATAACCCTGTCTACTCACTCTGCAGTACTCAGATGGGAGCCCAACACAGGCCACAGTAAAGGTGACATTCGGAGACACAATTTCAGTGCCTGACCTCTCTCCTAACCGCCTCCTAAAAACCTGGTGTTTAAGATTGGCTTGCTTGTCTTTAACATTTAGTTAACTAGTAAATTGCTTTGGGTAGTAGGGGCAAGTTTGTGGGGGAGCCGCAGCACATGTGTGGAGGTCAGTGGACAACTTTCAGGAGTCAGCGCTCTCCTTCCACCCTGTGGTGCTGGGGACTGGACGAGGGTCCTCAGGCTCGTCACCAAGTGCCTTTACAGATAGAGCCATCTAAACCAACCCTCCTTGACTTTTTTAAAAAATATATATTATTTATTTTTATTTATGCGTATGGGTGTTTTGTCTGCATGCAAGTCTGTGTGCCATAGGTATGCGGTGTCCTTAGAGGTCAGAAGAGGGCAGCGGATCCCCAGGTCCTCTGGGAGAGAGAGCAACCAACCACTAAGCCAGTTCTCCAGCCCCAAGGCAGGTTGGTTTTGTTGTTGTTGTTGTTGTTGTTGTTGTTGTTGTTTTGAAACAAAACAAGGTCTTATTTTATATCTCAGATTACCCTAAACTCACTAAACTCACTATGTTGTTCAGGCTGGCCTCAGATATGTGTTAAACTCCTTTCTCAGGTAGACTGAACTTCAATTCTCTACCTTCAAAGTGCTGGGTTTATGTGAGTCAACATGATTAAAACCTTTCTTTTTTCCTTTCTTTCTTTCTTCCTTTCTTTCTTTTCTTTTCTTTTTTTTTTTTCCCGGAGCTGGGGACCGAACCCAGGGCCTTTTGCTTGCTAGGCAAGCGCTCTACCACTGAGCTAAATCCCCAACCCTCTTTCTTTCTTTCTTTCTTTCTTTCTTTCTTTCTTTCTTTCTTTCTTTCTTTCTTTCTTTCTTTCTTCCTTTCTCTCTAAAGATTTATTTATTTATGTATATGAGTGCTCTATTTCCATGTGTGCCTACATAGCAGAAGAGGACATAAACTCAGGACCTCTGGAAGAGCAGCTAGTGCTCTTAACCACTGAACCATGTCCCTAGCCCTTAAAAACTTTTCTTATGAGAAGGAACTCCTACTTTAGAGAGAGAGGGAGGGGGAGGGGAAAAGGAGGGGGAGGGAGAGATGGAGGGGGAGACGGAGACAGAGAGAACCTTCAGCCTCCTCATTTCCACAGAGCAGAGACCCAGGCCTCCAGGATCCCTGAGAAAACTATCTAAAATACTCCCTTTGACCCCAAGGGCAGGTTTTTATGTCTGGCTCTCAGCCCTGACTTCTTCCTCTGTGGGCCCAGTCAGGGCAGCTAATAGACTCATTTTAAGATCCACCTGAGAAAAGGAGCTTCTGGAAGGAACACAGAAAGGTGTCTAAGTATCTTAAGTTCTTTTCTTTTATTTTCTTCTTTCTTTGTTTGTTTTCCTTTCTTTCTTTCTGTCTGTCTGTCTTTCTTTCTTTCTTTCTGACTTTCTGTCTGTCTTTGTTTCTGACTTTCTTTCTGACTTTCTGACTTTCTGTCTTTCTTTCTGTCTGTCTTTGTTTCTGACTTTCTTTCTGACTTTCTGTCTTTCTGTCTGTCTTTGTTTCTGACTTTCTTTCTTTCTTTGTTTGTTTCTGACTTTCTTTCTTTCTTTGTTTCTGACTTTCTTTCTTTCTTACTTACTTACTTTTGTTGAGCCTGGGTCTTTTATGTAGTTCTGGCTGTCCTGCAGCTTGCTTTGTAGACCAGACTGTTTTCAAACTCATAAAGATCTATCTGCCTCTACCTCCCAATCACTGGAATTAAAGGCATGTGTTACCACACCAGGCTTAATTAGGGTTTCTATTGCTGTGATAAAACACCATAACCAAAAGCAACTTGGGAGTAAAGGGTATATTTCATCATACAATTTGTAGGTAATCAAGAAAGGGAGTCAAGGCAGGACCTTGGAGGCAAAAAAACCAAAAGCCAAGGACCTGGAAGGATGCTGCCTTCTGGCTTGTTCCCATGGCTTGCTCAGCCTGATTTCTTATATACACCAGACCCACCTTCCCAGGGCAGGGGTGGCACCACTCAAAATGGGCTGGCCTTCCCACATCAATCACTAATTAGGAAAATGCCCCATGGGCTTACCTGAGGTATTTTCTTAATTGTGGTTCTTTCTCAGATAACTTTAGCTTATGTCATGTTCACATATAAATAACAACAACAACAACATCACCCTAAGACACTGGAAATAGTGCTTTGTGCCTTTCAACACCACCAAATGATTTCCGGGAACTGTTGAGATATTGATCCCAAATTGGATGTGTAATGGTCTGAATAAGAATGCCTCCGTGGGCTTCTATGTTTAAACAGTTGGTCCCCAGTTGATAGAGCCCTTTGGGAAGGCCTAGGAGGTGTGGCTTCCTTGGAGAAAGTGTGTCGTTGGGAGTGAGCTCTGAGGTTTGAAAAGACAGGATCGCCAGTGTTCTCTTTCTCTTTGTTCTCTTTCTCTCTGAGTTGTGGTTGTGTGTCAAGAAGTGAACTCTCAACTGTTCCTTCACTCTTCCTTCACTCCACCCTCAGGGGTTCTAACCCTCTGAAACTACAAACCAAATAAAAACTTACCTTTTCTAAGCTGCCTTGGTCATGGTATTTTATCACAAAAAATAGAAAAGTAACTTACGACAGAAGTTGCTGCTAAGACTGGTTGGGGATTGCTGTGACAGACCTGACCATGTAAGGGTACTTGTTAGTTTGTTTTTGTTTTTGGAAAATTAGAAAACTTCTCAAACTTTGGATTAGAAAAGCAGTTGAATAGCGTAAACAGACCTTTCTTTTTTTTGGAGCTGGGGACTGAACCCAGAGCCTTGCGCTTGCTAGGCAAGCGCTCTACCACTGAGCTAAATCCCCAACCCCTGCATAAACAGATCTTAATGGCCCCCCTTTTAGGTTTGGAAGACAGCAGTGCTGAGAGCTGTGTAAACTGTGGAAGCTAGCTGGAGAGGTTTCAGAGGAGAGCAATATTAGCAACTGGGCTAGAGACATTTTTTGTGATATTTTGGCCCAAAACAACAACAACGAAAAAATGTAGTTGCCTTTTGCCACTGTCCTTATACTTTGTCTGAAGCTAAACTGAAAATTAATGGACTAGTTTCTTTGGAGGAGATTTCAAGACAGCTTAATATCAAGTCTGTTGCATGGTCAACAGTAGTCCCTCTTATGCAAATATACCGTGAAAAAAGATCAAGTTGGGTAAAAAGAAATACAAAATGTACAATTTGAGAAGAAAAATATTACCAGGAAATTCAATGTTGAAACCAAGGTTTGTGCTGAAAGAGAGGATAAAATCAGAAACAGGCCTGACCCAAAATGGAAGAGAGGACATGGTACACTCGGGGTATGACCCCAACCAGCTAACCATGCTAAAAAGCAACAATGAATCAAAACCTTTGCCGATGAGATTCAAGGGGTCCAGAGTTCACCCCAAGTTGCTTGTCAAACTTGACAGTACCTTCTAAGTGGCTCTGTCTTTAGGTCATGAAGGACATATGAGGAAAGGGGTTGTGGAGTCTTCCTTCAGAGTTCAAGAGAGCCACTGAGGCCAGGTGGATGGCAGCGGAGTCCCTCATGGACGCTCTGGAGGGCCACTGTGTGAAGCTATGGAACTGAAGCCTGAATTGTGTTGGAAATCTAAGATGATAGTGCCAGAGCTGTGGGATATCTGCCAAGCAGAGCAGTGCACAGTGGGTGGAACCAGCTGGAAAGAGAGCAAAGCTGGAGAAGAGCCATCTAAAAAGCCCTTTGATAGTGAACTTACAGGCACAGTAAAAGGGTTTGCTTTGCTAGGTTTTGGTCCGACTTTGGTCCAGTTTTTTTTTTTTTCCTCATTAGGCCTCAATCCCTCCCTTTTGGAGGAATGTATATTCCTTTTGGTAATGTATATTCTGTACCATTGTAAGTTGGAAGTACATAATTTGCTTTTTGGTTTTACATGGGGTTTCAATGAAAAGATCTCTATCAGTCTCTGAAGATACTCAGACTTTGGACATTAAAAAGGTGTGGAGACTGAGAAAGACTATGGGAACTTTGGAGTTGGGCTAAATGCATTTTGCCTTCTGGTATGTATGGCCATGAAGTCATGGGGACAGGAGTGGATTGTGGTGGTCTGAATGAGAAGGCTCCTCTCAGGCTTATACGGTTGAATACTTGGTCCTCAGTTAGGTTTGTTTGAGAAGGATTAGGAGGTATGGTCTTGTTAGAGGAGGCGCGTCGCTGAGGAAGGCTTTGAGGTTACAAACCCTTGTGTGGGTTCCAGTGCTGCTGCTTCTCTCTGAGCCATGTGGTTGTGGATCAAGATGTGATCTCTCTGCTCTTCTTTGGTCTTCCTTCGCTCTGCCATTGTGGACTCTTTGTCTTGGTCCTGGTGTCTTATCACAGCAATAGAAGGGTAACCAAGATAGAATGCTTGCAAACAACAGGAATGTCACCGTTCTGGAGGCCAGAAGTCCAAAATAAAGCTAGCATACAGGTGCGGCTCTCCTGGAGGTAGCTGCAGGTGGCCGCTGGGCATTCCTGGCCTCAGAGCTGTGTTGCTCCTTTCTGTCCTCACCCTCACACGGCTCTCCTACCTGTCTCAAATCTCCCTTATCCTCTTATAAGGACAGCCTCTCCTCATATCACTGGATTTAAGGTCTACCCTAATCCTTAATCCAAGATTCTTAATTTAATTATACATGCATAGTTCTTACCGACAAATAAGGTCACACGGAAAAGTCATAAGAGTTAGGACTTGCACAGCATTTTGAGGAGGGGGCACCATTCAACATAGTCATCCAATAAGAAGTATTGCCCCTTTGCGTATGGTTGCTACCCAGCCTCCACTTCCCTTTAGTTTGGGAATTTAGGCTCGTTTCAGAATATTAAGAAAACCCTTGCAGGTACCTTGAGGCAGCAGTTCTTTGCAAAGCCCAAATGAGGTGGGTATAGGGTCACATGCCATCCCAGATGGCTGCCCAGCTGCTGACCAGACACCTATACACAGCAACCATCATGGCCAAGGTCAGCCAGGCCAGCCTTGTGAGACACAAACAATTTGCTGTGCTGGCCCTGGAGCTCTTTCCAGAAGTTTCCTCCTTCCTTCTTTCCTGGAATTGCTTATTCCAGCACTGAGAGAGGATGTTTCTGTCCACAATGAGAGAGGGATCTGCAGCACGGGGTGCTGGGATGTATCCATCCTTCTGGACCTCTACCCTTTGCACAGGGATGTCTCCAGATCCAGGAGTGGCATGAAACAGATACCTTCTAGATGACCCAGGCCAAGGACTTTGGTTAGAACATAGTAGAGACATGGGTCTTCACTGTCAGGCAGAGGCTTGTTGGGGCTGATTCGGCAAATGAGTGGGACACTTTGAAGACTAGGACTCTACCTTCGCCCAACCTAGGGATGCTCTTGAAGACACCTCTTAGCAGGCTCAGGCTGGAGAGCCTTAACTGACCGTGTGCATGAGGGTGGTGTGTTCCCAGAACAAGGGCAGAGATCCCATTGATAACAGAAAGCCCATTGGGTGAACAGCAACTGCGCTGCTCTTGTCTACTTTCCAGTGCCAACTGCAGACAGACGGTGGTTCAGGCCAAACGACCTCAGAACACCAGCCTGGGTCCCACAGCTCAGGATCGCAGAGCTTGGACCTTGGTTGGGACATCCCACATTGCTGTGGTAACAAGGACTGAGGAATTGACTGAGGTCTGGTTTAGTGGTCTGGCCAGGGGAGTTATACTCAGATTTACATTAAATAACTAGGATTCAGTTGACTTGTTTGTTTATGTCTCATTTAGCCCAGGCTGGCTTTGAATTCAATGACAATCCGATTTCGGTTATGAGCCACCATGCCCACCTTTTCACAGTCACTCTTAGAAGCCTTTGCATAATATTTTTCTCTACTTCAAACACAATTAAATAAGCATTTTCAACATTTCGAACTCTCTCTATATACACACATTTATGTGTATGTTGCTATTTAACCCAGGGATGCCTTGCACTTGTGGCTATCTTCCTCTTGTCTCCGCCTCTCAGTGCTGATTCTATAGAGGCGTGCATGTACCATCACATCTGGCTCAAATTTCTAAAATGCACCCCACTCCCTTTTAGTACTTTGTTTAAATGAACAACAATATCTCAGGAATCTCAAGAATTTGAATTTTTTTTAAAAAAATTAATTCCTTGGGCCAAACAGCTGACTCATTGGGTAAAGACACTTGATTAGAAACTTGACGGTCTGAGCTGGATCCCCAGAAACCACATGGGGCAAGGAGAGAGCCAATTCCCAGAAGTTGTCCTTTGACCTACATACACACACACACACACACACACACACACACACACACACACACACACACACACACACTACATAATAAATAGATAAATAAATAAAATTAAAAAGCATCTTTTTAAACCAAAAAATTGCTGAAAATCTAAAGTTACCTTATATACTTCAGAAACATTAAAAGCAGAATGGATTCACTAATACAGAAGTGTTAATGCTCTGGTTCTGATTCTCTTAGACTTTTCTATCCATCTTTCTGTATTTTCTGTGTGACTGAAAGGTGGGTAGCCACTTAAAATCGGTTGGGGGCTGGGGATGTGGCTCAGTGGTAGAGTGTTTGCCAAGTAGGTGTTTGGTCCTGGGTTCCTAACTCCTAACACCATGGAGGGGGAAAAGCCACTGTTCACCTAAATACACATCTGGGCACCTTGGTCCAGCTGTGCAGCTGGGGGCAGCGCAGACTTTGTGAGAACAACTCAACAGGCTCCTGAGCACCTATCCAACGGAACCCAAAGAGGAGCTGGTTTTGAGCTCTGCTTTTCTCTCCTTACTGTTCTTAGAGTCGGCAACACAGACTGGGGCTGGAATCCTTAGTGGACTTTTCCAAGTCTTTTGCTCAAAGACCTCTATCATCAGTTGGATACAAATGCCCTGTCTGGTTTAAAAGAAAGGTGGTCTCTTTAGCATTGTTAAGACTGCACAATTCTCAGGACATCTACCTCTCCAGAGTTCTGCCCACTTGGAATCACTTTTCTGGGCATTTGTTCATAGTAGGGTGCCGAGCTGGGTGCCAGGAAAGCAGATGGTGATGCACTACATGCCTTAGTGTACACACCCAGCCCCGCCCCTGTAGAAAGACTTGGGGGGACAGCTGGCAGAAAATATGGGGAAGAGAAAGGAGGAAACATGATTAGGAAGGAAGAACACAAAGCTCAGCTCAGTGAGAAACCTCTGCAGCAGCAGGAATGAGGAAATGGCCGCACTGTGAATCCTGGAACAGACCCTAGTGGGGTGGGCCAGAGGGTTTAACTGGGTGTGGACTGGCCAAATGTGGTTTCTGCAGGAAACTGCTGGGAACAGCCAGGGATGGGGGTGGGGACTAGTCAGCTTGATGAAAAATAAAAATGCTTGTCATGTGTGCTTTCAACCCACTCGAAGAAGTGTCTGGGCTCCTTCTGCTAAAGCTAAGATGGGGGTGGGGAGAGTGTTGTCTGCCTCTGTGGGTTCTAGCTCCTACAATTTGCAAAATCAAAAGGAGGACAGAGACAGCTCTGGAATTTAGACAGGTAGAATGTTCGCTGTGCAAGGCCGTCTGGAGAAGGACGTTACGTTGCCTGGAGCAGTGTCCCTACTGGATACAGTGTAGTGGGCACTACAGACCTATGTATGTATGGTGACAGAAATGTGGCAACGAGAGGTTCAAAGTCTTGGTGCACAGTCTGTCCTGGTACATATGAGAGACCACGGAACTGACTATGCGCATAGTGACCCACGCCACCCATACTTGACAGGGATGGGTTCCCAAGACCCTTAATGCCTTGGTGGTCGCTTATGTGGACATGATGTAGACTTCAACACGGGTGCTAAGGCAGCCAGCCATTAACCCCGGAGCAGAGTATGCTAAACACCACCACCAGGTTCTCTGCGAGGATCTTGGAATCTGACTCCACGATTCTGCTGTACGTCAGGCCCTTGAGCAATCAGAGCAGGAGCGGAAACAGCACCCACGACCACGCAGTACCCGCTAGGCACACCCGGCTCAGTCCTCATCCAACTGACAGTCCAGACCCACTCTCCGCCCATCTCCACCTTGCCTGCAGCTACGAGACTCCGCCTCTAACTCCACCCGCCAACCATCTCGGTCCCGCCCCCATCCCAGCGTGCCCTGCGCAAGGCATCTAGGAAGCTGGCGTGGCGCAGCGGGAGCGTGTGGTGGCCTGTGGGCGGGACTTCCGGCTCGCTGAATCGTCTTCCGGCCGTGCTTGATGGGTCTGGCCGGTCTCCTGACATGAAGGTGAGCCCGGCAGTGGCGGCAGTGGGACTGCTTCATCTTCCGCGTCATGATGCGGGAACGTCGGGCAGCGAGCCTCTCCCCGGACAGGACGGGCAGAGTGTGAGCGGGAAGGAGAGCGCGTGGATGAGAGTGAATGTGGGAGCTTTGAATGTGAGGGTGAGGAAGTGTTTAAGAATGAGAGGGTTTGAGGGGGAAAACGATTGTGTCAGTTGAGAATGAGCTAGTGTGAGAATAAACAGATGTGAGGGTGAGTGGGAGCTCGTGTAGAATGAGCAGATGTGAAGGTGAGCTGCTGTGAGAATGAGTAAACGTGAGAAAGCAAGTGTGTCGGTGTGAGTGTAAGGGCGTATGTGAGAGAGCGAGCCGGGTGCGAGGGAGTGTGAGGGCCAGAATGAGTGAGAACAGGTGTGAACTTAAGAACAATGAACTTATTAGGGTGAGAAAGCGAGTGGGGATAGTGTGGGCAAGGGTGAGAGAATGTTAGGATGAGAGCAGGTATGGAAGAGAGTGTGGCATTGTTCTTGAAGTGTGAGCGCAAGTGTGTCAATGTGAGGGAACTTCCGAGCAAACAGTAATATGAGATATATGAGAGAGCACAAGCCATCGCATAAAATCTAGAGAGCCGGTAGCGATGGCACATGACTTTAATCCTAGCACCTGGGAGGCAAAGGCTGGCAGATGGATCTCTGTGAGTTCTAGGCCACCCTGGTCTATATAGTGAGTTTCAGGACAGCCAGGGCTACATAGCAAGACCCTGTCTCCACACAAGAGGTTGGGGATGGGGCAAAAGAAGCAGCTGGAAAGCATGTGTGAACAGCACAGTAATGAGTGTGTTAAGTGTATGTGCCAATGTAGCTGTATATGGAGAACCATGGATGAGTGATAAATAAAAGAGTATATATAGACAAGAACCAGGATGTCAGATGACGGAAGTCAGAGATTTCAGATGTGTGAGTTAGTGTGCATAACTGGAACGACAAATGGAAGATGACATGAGTGTGCAAACGAGTTATTGAGGCCAGAGTGTCTGTCGGGCATAGAGAATGAGGGTAGCTGGCGGGCCAAGCCTGAGGTAGGAGGGTATAGCAAGTTGTGTGGGTTCTTTCAAGTTTGCTGGGTATGTGAGGCTAGGCCTTACCCTCAGCGCAGCCTCAAATCTTGAACACTCTGTGATGGAGAATTTCCAAAGGACTTTTCCACAGGTCTCTAGACTGGAGCCCAGGGAGGCCCAGAGACAGTGTACTGGTGACCGAACTGGAACTTAAGCCATCTTATCACAGTCCTGTTTGCATTGCATTGTGGGATGGGATGATAGCCACATGCCCCACAGATTGGTGGGGCTGCCCCTGTGTTGGTCTCATCTGTGAATGGGAATAACATTGATGCCTGCCTGAAGTCCTGGGCTGTGGAAAGAACCTGTGGGTAATTCACCAGGTTTGGCATGCAACATACGGTCAATAAATGTCACCTGGGGTTGTGATCATCCTGCTTCTTACGTCACCTTCATTTCCAACCATACACTCACCCACCTGCTCATATGAACAGTTCACTCCAAAATTTGTTCTCAATAGTGAAAATGTAGGATAACCGTCATACTTGCTATAAGAGCAGTGAATCTATTAAGAGAACTGAGAGGGCTGAAAGTGTGGCCCAGTATTTTCTTAGTATATGGGGAGCCATGGGTTTAATTCCCTGGTTCTACAAAACTAATAACAGGCAGTGATAGTAAAAGGTACTTGGGGCACATCAGTTGGCATCCCTCAAATCCTGCAATACCAAAGCGGGAGTTTCGTCTGAGGGTCAAAGGCCATCTCTTCGTTGTTGTTATTGTTTTGAGATAGGGTCCTCTGTAACCCAGGGTGACCTTGAACTCAGCTTCGTAGCTAGAAATATACAACTACATAGCATAAAAATGACCTTGAACTCTTTCCACTTCCACCTTCCTAGTGCTGGGATCACAGATGTGACCCACTATGCCCCATCTAAAACTTGTTCTTTTAATTTTTTTTTTTTTTTTGTAAATTTTCATATTTTTCTTTTTTTTTTATTAAAAATTTTTTTTTAATTTTTTTTTTTTCTTTTATTTTTTTTCTTATTAAATTATTTTTTTTTTTTTAATTAATTTTTTTTTTTTTTTTTTTGCCAGTGCTCTTAATCACTGAGCTATTTCTCCAGTACCCTCTTCCCCATTTATAGTTTCAACAACTTTATTTTTATGTGTATGTGGTTTTGCCTGCATGTATATATGTGCTCACAGAGGCCAGAAGAAGATGGTGAGCCGCCATATAAGTGCTGGGAATTGAACCCAGGTCCTCTGGGAAAGTAGCCAGTGCTCTTAACCGATGACGCATCACTCCAGCCCCCTAAAGTTAGTTCTTCAGAGAGATCCGAAGTGGACAGTGCACCACAAAGTAAACGATTAACTTTTTTAACTCTGCACATGCACAGCAGGTATGTACACACAGTTTGCACACATTAATGTGTTTTTCTTTTTGGAGCTGGGGACCGAACCTGGGGCCTTGCGCTTGCTAGGCAAGCACTCTACCACTGAGCTAAATCCCCAACCCCACATTAATGCATTTCTTTGTAAAAAGCACCTGACATTTCTTGCTTTGAGTCTGCTTGAGAAGCATTTGAAAGCTTCTGCTATGACTTTGTCAGCCTCACCAAGATAATCCTCCCAGTGGGGAATGATTTATACCCCCAGAGTTACAAGAAATATAGCATGTTCTCCATTGTTAGCTTGATATAAAGAGGGAGCCAAGACTCAAGTAGGCAAAATGTATAACATTCCACCCTGTGTACAGGGTGTTCTGCCCAAAGGACATTTATTAATGCTTGGAGACAAAACACTTTTTGATGTAAGGATGCTGTGAGACCCTAGGAGTCTGCTCTGTGAAGAAAATGATGGAGAAAATAATGGTTATTAGAGCAGTGGGCAGTGGGAGCCATGGAAGGTACAATAGCTTGGACACCCTTCATATCATAACACATGACTCACCCATGCACACCGTAGGAGTCTAGAAAGTTGGGTTACTCCCCACTCTATCTTTCAGACAGGGCTTCTCTGCATAGCCTCAGCTGTCTCGGAACTTGATCTGTAGACCAGGCTGGCCTCAAACTTAGAGATCTTCATGCCTCTGGAGTGCTAGGATTAAAGATGTACACCACCACCACCCAGTCTTGGAGATTCATATTTATCCACATCCACTAGCAACATGGTGGTGGTATTATGTTGATTTTGGTTCTGCCCTACTTCCATACACAACCTAATGGACCTATCTTCCTCCATGTGTCCAGATAGCCCCCACCTTTTTGTGTTTTGGAGGGTTTTTTGTTTGTTTGTTTGTTTGTTTTCGAGACAGGGTTTCTCTGTATATCTGCCCTGGCTGTCTTTGGAACTTGCTTTATAGACCAGGCTGGCCTTGAACTCATAGAGATGTTCTTATGTTCTTGCCACTTTCTCTCAAATGCTGGGATTAAATGCCCAGCTAGGGCCCCACTTTTTTTAAAAAAAAAAAAAAAAGGTTTATTTTTTTAAAACACACATAGACGTTTGCGTCTCTGTATGAGCATCTGAGTGCAGGTTTTTATAGAAATAAGAATAGAGCATCGGGTCTCCTGGAACTGGGGTTATAGTGGTTGTTAGTACCTGGTGTGTATGCTGGCAGCCTATCTCAGGTCCTCTGCAAGAGCAGTATGTACTCTTAGTTGCTGAGCCATCTCCTCAGCACATCCCACCACTCTTTGGTGAGTGGGTATTTGGGGTTGTTCCCAGGGTATCATGCATTCTAGAGAAGTGCTGGATTACTGATCTATGTTCCTGACCCCCATTTCATTTTGAGGAAAGGTCTTGATAAGTAGCCCAGGCTAGTTTAGAACTCTGGTACAAACAGGTCTTAAACTTTAGATTCTTGTACTTCAAGTCCCAAGTAGTAGGATTATAGGCCTGGGCCACCGACTGGGCTTCTGTCCCCCTTTCTTCCTGTAGATATAAAGTCATGCATAGGTCAGGGGATCAGGAAGTGTTTGGCAGAGGGACTTTAGACAATGTGAACAATGACCAGCTGCAATTCTAGGCAACAGATAAATTAGTAGGACTCAAGATCACAGGGCACCTGGACATACTCTCAGTCCTGGACTACTTACATCAATTTTCTTACTTCTTTCCTTCTGTGACCCAGTTTTTTACCCAAGGGACAAGAAGCCTGGCTTATATAAGAACTCAGACCACACCAGGAGCAGTGTCAGAGAAGTGACAGCAAAAGGAAACAGGAGGGAAACAAGCAGTCAGCCAGGAGGTCATGGGAACAGACATGAGGGCATCAGGGCGGACCTGCCTCTAAGCTACTGCTGATGGCTCACACCCTCCTGGCTGGGCTTTCTGGAGGTTCTAGCATCCCTAGGTGCTCTTGACTACAGGGGAAGCTTTATTGCTCACCTGTTGGGCAGTGGGCTGGGTCAGCCTCCACAGAATGTTCCTGAGCTTTTGTAGCCCCCTCACTTGATCTGGTAGACTGTGTGTTACCAGGAACATGAGACTAGATGGATACATTTCTACATTCCTTGTCTTGAATGTAGGGAATGACACTGAGGGAATGACAGCCCAGGTGGGCTGGGTCTATCTGGAATTTCCTAAGATAAGCGAATTGTGCAACTAATGAGAATTCAATACAGAAAATAGAAATAAAGAAATGACCAGTAGTTCCCTATCTGCTTCTGGTTTTGCTCCTTACATACTTTTTTGTGTGAGCACATGCACATAAAAACAAGAGTGTTAGGCTTACGGTGGTGGCATGTGCCTGTAATCCTGCCACGTGGGAGGCTGCAGCATGAGGATCTTGAGTTGGAGGGCAACTGAGATGTTCTAGCACAATCCTGCCTCATACAAATGAAAACTGTTCTGTGGAAATGCAGTCATGTGGTGGTTTTGTGTTAGTCACAGGCAGTCATAGGCACCTCTATGCTTGTCTATGTTCCAGTGTCGGAAGTGCTCAGTCCCTAAGCTTGGTTCCTGTGTGTGGGACATCCTCAAAGTGGAACTTGTAAAAGGAAGGAAGTGTATGGTGGACACTGTAATATTTATGGCCACACTGTCATTCATAAAAGCTTTTCCGAGTTGGAATTCCCACTTAGCCCAGGAGTTAGTTGTTTTCCCAGGAAGCATTCTTTGTAACCCTTTACATACTGAGTGAAGACACCATCTCACGTCTCATCTGTGTTTGCTTCTTTTGTTTCCAGGGCTGTAAGTAGCTCAGTATTTGAAATCTGTCCCTGTTTTTATAGTGGGATCTTGTTTCCTGGGATGTCTTTGATTCTTTGTTTGCTTATTTACTTTTTGGACAGAGTGTCATGGCAGGCTGGTTTCCATACCCATAGCTGGCCTTGGAACTCCTGATCCTCTGGCCTCTAACCACACCGAGTTCTGGCCACTGCACCTGGTTTTTTTATTTGTAATATTTCTTTGAGTATTATGGATAGTTGTGGGTAGGAATTTGTCAAATGTGTCCCAAGATAAGTTTTTCTGACCAACTTGTCTTTAAATTTGCTTTAGATTTCCTAAATAAAAGTTTTACATTAAATATTTTTAAGTTTTGAGACAAGGTCTTGCTATGTTGCCTCAACTAGCTATAAGCCCCTTGGGATCAAGCAAGATTTTTGCTTCAGTCTTTCCAGCAGCTACAATTGTAGGCACTTAACACAGTACCCAGCTTTGAAAGTTACACATTTTAAAATTTTTTTTAAATTTTTATTTCAGTGGCATTGCTGTTTTGACTGCATGTATGTCTGTGTGAGGGTGTGGATCCTCTGGAACCAGCATTATAGACAGTTATGATCTGCCATGTGGACGCTAGGAATTGAACCTGGGACCTCTGGAAAAGCAGGTGGTGCTCTTGACCTCTGAGCCATCTCTCCAGCACCAAAAGTTAAACATTTTTTTTTTTTTTTCTTTTTCTTCCGGAGCTGGGGACCAAACCCAGGGCCTTGAGCTTGCTAGGCAAGTGCTCTACCACTGAGCTAAATCCCCAATCCCAAACATTTTTAAATAATAAACCTTGATGATACTCTCGTTTGTATTCTCTCTCCTTATCAATATATTTGAAAAAGGCTTCTCTACCTCAGGACTACATAAGTAGTTAGCCATTGTTTGTTCGAGTACCTTCTGTGGCCTCATTATTTTATACTTCATCCCCATTGTTGCTGAGGTTTCTTTTGATTTGAGGGGAATGCAGGAGCCAATTTTCCTAGATAGTTGGGTGTTTGTGGTCGGAAGGACATCTTTGGACAGCCTGTGGTGGTCCAAGGGTACCTGGCGATCCAGGCAGAGAAGCCTTAAGTTATAGACCTTTGACTTCAGTGACCAGGGCTGGCCTAAGGGCACTAAAGATTCAAGCCCTATTAGCATAAACATATTTGTCTAGTTTATGCTACATCTCTGTGCTAATCGTCTGCCTTCATGTACTTCTCTCTTTCTGCAGCCCCCTAGACCCAGAGATTGGTTCCTGCTGTGACATGCCTACCATGTGGCCACTTCTTCATGTCCTCTGGCTTGCTCTGGTCTGTGGCTCTGTTCACACCACCCTGTCAAAGTCAGATGCCAAAAAAGCTGCCTCAAAGACGCTGCTGGAAAAGGTAGGGAATTTGAGGTGACCACAGTGGCTAAAACCTAACCTATCCTTTTTGGCTAGGATCTTTGTGAATCAGGACATAGGAGAGTCTTGGCTCCCAGCTTTCTGACAAGCTAGTGGCATCCCAACATGCAGCCTGTGTGGCTCTGGGGATGATTCTTTTTTTTTTTTTTTTTTTTTTTTTTTCCCCCAGGGCTGGGGACCGAACCCGGGGCCTTGCGCTTCCTGGGCAAGCGCTCTACCCCTGCGCTAAACCCCCAACCCCCGATGATTCTTGTTAAGATGTGGGTTTACAACCATTACCTTCCCTGCTCAGATTCTGTGACCTGTGAGTTTCCATCGTCTATTTGCCTTATCTGCCCGTGGTTGTTAAATTCTCTCATCTTTACAGCCCAAGTTGTGTTTCCATCCTGGCCCTTGTGCTGTTCTTTTGGAATATTCCTAGGAATTGCAACCCAAGGTTTGACCCCCCATCCAGCTTACTCCTTAGGCCCAACAGTTCCCATACTGCTGGCCAGGCTGCTGACACAGGACTATACCTGTGACCCAGGCCCGCACTTAAAGATGCTCTGTACCTTGGAGCAGAGAACCCATACAGTGGGCATCTCTGTCTACGCTGGGTGGTTTTATGTCAATTTGATGAAAATTAAAGTCATATGACAGGAGGGAACCTCAATTAAGAAAATGCCTCCACACCAGGATGGTGGTGGTACACACCTTTAATGCCAGCACTTGGGAGAAAGAAATAGAAGGATCTTTATTATGAGTTTGAGGTCAACCTGGTCTACAGAGTGAGTTCCAGGACAGTCAAAGCTACACAAAGAAACCTTGTCTTGAAGAATGAAGAACCAGGGGGAGAAAAGCCTCCATAAGATGGACTGTAAACAAGCCTGTAGGGCTTTTCCTAATTATTGTGGGTGGTACCATCCCTGGGCTGGCAGTCCTGAGTTCTATAAGAAAGCAGACTGAAGGCTGGAGAAGGTTAAGAGCACTGACTGTTTTTCAGAGGTCCTGAGTTCAGTTCTCAGCAACCACATGGTGGCTCACAACCATCTGTAATGAGATCTGATGCCCTCTTCTGGTGTATCTGAAAACAGCTACAGTATATTCATATACCTAAAAATAATTAACTAAACTAATTAATTAATTAATTTTCAAAAAAGAAAGAAAGCAGACTGAGCAAGCTGTGATGAGCAAGCCAGTAAGCAGCGCCCTCCATGGCCTCTGCATTAGTTCTTGCCTCCAGGTTCCTGCCCTGTTTGAGTTCCTGACCTGAATTCCTTCCGTGATAAACAGTGAGGAACAGTGAGATGGAAGTGTAAGCCAAATACGCTCTTTCCTCCCCAAGTTGCTTTTGGTCCTGGTATCTCATCCCTGCAATAGAAACCCTAAGACAGTGTCTCTCACAGAAAGACCAGGAAATCAAATGCTACTAGGGAAGGCTGAGCTGGGCCCCCAAGGAGTGGACATAACTGGCAAGGTGAGAACCTGATGAAGGATTTCTAGGAGCAGAGGTCAAGGAGAGGCAGACATACTAGCTTCCTGGTCAGGGGACTTGGCATGGCCAGTGGAATAGCATGTGTTTGACACGTCCTTAAGTATAGGACCTAGGATACCTTGATGAGTATCTGGTGGTTTGAGTGCTAAATATCAAACTTCATATGCAGAAGGAGCTATTTCTGCCAGATCTCCAGCCCAAATTAAGGGCTGAATAGCCCTGGAAAATGCTACCGTGCTTACTGGGTGCTAGAACCCTCCTGAAATAAGTCTCTTACTATGGCTTAATCCTCTACCCACAAGGGTAGATCATCAGTGTCATGTTAATCCAGAGACATGGTCCACGCCTGAATGGAACAGACTTGCTGCTGTCACTATTGCTTCGAATATCATGTTCCGTGCTGAGAAGAGAGGTCAGATAGTTTGTTCCTCTCCCTTTTGTTTCAGACTCAGTTTTCGGATAAACCTGTCCAAGACCGGGGTCTGGTGGTGACGGACATCAAAGCTGAGGATGTGGTTCTTGAACATCGTAGCTACTGCTCAGCAAGGGCTCGGGAGAGAAACTTTGCTGGAGAGGTCCTAGGCTATGTCACTCCAGTAAGTCAAGAGTTTTGTGGTGCAGAACAGGGCTGTCCTCGTGGCTGGTGTTCTGCTCTCCATGGCTGTAGGAGAGATGCTAACATGAGGATGTCAGAGGGAAGGGTAGGAGGGTTTTCTTGGGGCTTGCTCCTTATGGCTTCAGGTGACCCCCATCATGCTTCCTGAGTGAAGAGGAGGGCTCTAGTGCTGTCTGGTTCACAGTGGGGGCTTGTAGAGCCCTGGTGAAGGAACGTCAGCTCAGACCCCAGACAGTGGGCTGCAGTCCCAGTAGTTTTGCAGAGTGGAAGAGGGAAGCCTAGGCAGGGGACTGGTGACAGCTCAAGTCCAGCACTGTGATACTGATGGCTGTCCTGGGCATGTCCAAGGCATCAAGTGACAGCATCACAGCAGTGTGGGTATGTATTACTTGTTCTCTGTCTGCCCTCTCTTCCTCTGCCAGTGGAACAGCCATGGCTATGATGTTGCCAAGGTCTTTGGGAGCAAGTTCACACAGATCTCACCAGTCTGGTTGCAGCTGAAGAGACGTGGTCGGGAGATGTTTGAAATCACAGGCCTCCATGATGTGGACCAAGGTTTTTCTACTTCCTTTTTATCTATACTTGCCCTGAAGGCTGAATATGATAGTGTGAATGTGTCTGTGTGAGTATAAAAGTGTAGAGTGTGTGTGTGTGTGTGTGTGTGTGTGTGTGTGTGTGTGTGTGTGTCTGTGTGTGTCTGTGTGTCTGTGTGTGTCTGTGTGTGTCTGTGTTTGTCTGTATGTGTGTCTATTGGTCTGACTGTCTGAGTGCCTGAGAGTATGTTGACTCCGATTATGTACTTGTTTTGTTTTGTTTGAGATAGGGTCTAACTATGTAGTTCTGGCTGCCCTGGAACTCCAGGCTGACTTTGAACTCACAGAGATTCATCTGCCTCTGTGTGGTGCTTGGATTAAAGGATGCATTATCACAGCTGGCTAGGTTATGTATTATGACTAATGAGTATCAGTGTGAATGTATATAAATATATCAATTATGACTCTGTTATACGTCTATAATCCCAGCTACTCAGGAGACTGAAGTAGTAGAATTACAAGTTCAAGACCTGTCTGTGTATGACTCTGGATGTGATTGTAGGAGTGTGACCTTGAGAGGTATCAAGTATGACCAGGTTATAACTGAGTGTGAATGTGATAGACATGTAGTTTGCTGTCTTGTACCACACGGCTGGGCTCAGAATGAAGCCAGGTGTGCAGAGTGTGAGGAATGGCCTGCCAGGTAAAGACAGTCCCTAAGGTGGTCACCATGGTGAGGTCTGCAAGGCTGGTCAGCTACAGGGAGTGAGATACTGTCCTAGAGATGACAGATTGAAGGACACTGGGAATTTGAATCTTTCCTTTCCTTTCTGACTCTAATCCCAAGAGCTGTCCAACATCCCTTCTCTTGAATGTCAGGGCTGCATGTAAGTGTATGAAGGCAGGCTCTGAGTGAGCTGTGCAGCTGGGCAGTGAATGGTTGGCTCCCCTTTTTCTCTCTTCCTAGTGCTCTGCATTTGGTGTCCAAAGAGAAGACAGGCTGGATCAGGACACTTCAGTGATGACACACACTGTTGGAAGGGGCCTAGATAATCTACACAGCTGAACCACATCTGGCCTCTGACAGAATTAACAAAGAGGGTTGGCGGGTTTGGAGTTCTGAGACCAGGAGTGGTTTTTCCCAGTGCTGTGAAGATCTGGGGAAGCTAATGGGAAGAAGGGAGTGGGGCAGGAAGAGGGAGTGGAACAGAGTGCAGGGAGGATAGAAGTGACTGTAAGGTTGCCCTGGGCCAGGAGAGGAGTGAGGAATGGTCTAGATCTTTGGACTGCACATAATGCCCTCTACTGTCCCTTTCGTGTCTGACAGGGTGGATGCGAGCTGTCAAGAAGCATGCCAAAGGCGTGCGCATAGGTGAGTCCAGTGGGCCTGGGCATGGTCAGGAGAGCAGCCTCAGCCATACCATGTTGATAGCACAACTTCCCTGTGGATAGACAGGTACTTAAGGTCCTTGCATGTTCCTTCCCACCTAGACTGTGCTACATGAGGGTATATCTCTCCCCTGAATGCTCTAAGTGGTCAGCTGAGCTTGGCCATCAACACCTCCCTCATTGGCTGGTGATTTTCCTGCATACTGTTCCCTTTTCCTTCATTCTTCCTGTCTAGCCAGTGTTATTGAGATTCCTGGTGCCAGACCCTAGGCTGGGCCTAAGGGTGATATTGCCCCTACCCTGCCTGTGCCTCTGAGACTCATAGCTGGTATGGGAAGGAAAAATTTCCCAAAGAACAGCAGGAACCTGAGGGCAGCAGAGGAAGCGTATGGAGCTCAGGCTTAGAGGAAGCTACTGGAGGCTCAGAAGCAGTGACAGGAGAGGACTCATCATTCCACCCTGTGGAAGCCATCAGGTCAGAATGAGGTAGACAGCACTAGCAGCAAAGACCCAGACGAACTGGGGGTCTAGCCCAGCCAATTTCCCAAAAGGAGGGCCCCAAGGTTTTTGATAGGTTAGCATCTCCTTATTCGTTCCTTCCTTGTGCCAGACTGTGTGGGCATAGGATGTCTGCACTGGGTAGATCCGTGTTTGCTTGGGTGACCTCCCTGCTTGTCACTGGTCTGGCTGGTCTGGGAGCCAAGGGAACACTTTTGCAGACAAGGAGCAGCAGAGGGCAATTCAGTGTTTCTGTGTGTTCTCTCCTGCCACCAGTGCCTCGGCTTCTGTTTGAAGACTGGACTTACGATGATTTCCGAAACGTCCTAGACAGTGAGGATGAGATAGAAGAGCTCAGCAAGACTGTGGTACAGGTGGCAAAGGTGAGACCTGTGTGCTGCTCAGGACCTCAGGGCTCAGACAAAGCTTGGAGCATCGGCCAGCAGACCCCTGCAACCCAGACAGGCTGTGCAGTCTGCTCCCAACTTCTCCCCTTGTCTTGCTTCGCTTCCCTCTCTGGCTGGAGCTCCCAAAGGGCCCCCACCTGGAGCCTTCATTTATTTGTTTGTTTGTTTGTTTGTTTGTTTGTTTTTCAAGACAGGTTTCTCTGTGTAGCCTTGGCTATCCTAGAACTCGCTCTGTAGACCAGGATGGCTTCAAAATCACAGAGACCCACCTGCCTCTGCCTCCAGAGTGCTGGGGCTAAAGGTGTGCGCCCCACTGCTCGGCTCCTCTTCTTTAACACATTATTTATTTTTCTGTGCATGTGTGTAGAGGGGAATGACACAGCACATGTGTAGAGGGTAGAGGGCAGCTTGCGGGACTCACTCTTTCCTACCATGTGAATCAAACTCGGGCTCTCGGGCTCTCGGGCTTGGCAGAAAACTCCCTTACCTCCTAGGCTATCTCAGTGGCTTTTTTTATTTACAAATTTTGGGACAGAATCTCACAAAGCCCAGACTGACTTTTGAATTTACTATGTAGCTGAGGCTAGACTTGAATTTCTGACCCACCAGCCTCTACCTCCCAAGTCTGAGATTATAGGTAGCATGACCTGGCTCCTCTTGCTTGACTTTTTCCTTGGGTATCTTTGTATGCACCCCATGTCTTCCAGAGTGGATAGCATAAACCCCACTCAGGCCAGACCTCCTCTGGCTAGTAGCTTTGGGAGTTTCAGAGGTGGGAAACTTTTTATCTCTGGGGCCAGAAAACTTCCTTTGGCTAAAACTCCATAACTTCTGGAGGTGAGGGCTTCCCTGCTGGCCATCAGGATGCTTGGGCTACTGCAGGGGTGGAGAAGTGTGGGCAGCTGAACACCTCTGCCCTTCTGGCTACTGTGGCATACCCCCTCCCCATGCTGCCTGCTTCAGAGGGACTAGTCTTGCCTCATGAGTGACTGGGCTACTTTGCCATGTGGGCCAAGCCAGTGGTGTCTCTTTTGTCTTACCCAATCCTCCTGGATTCCCCTTTCTCCTCCCCTGCCCATTTCTTTCAGAACCAGCATTTTGACGGCTTTGTGGTGGAGGTCTGGAGCCAGTTGCTGAGCCAGAAACATGTGTGAGTTGGGATGTGGGCAGCTGCTTTGTTCTCTTTCTGGCCCCTATGTTTGGAGAAGCCAGAGGAAGGACCAAGGGAGAGAGAATCTGCCTGGAAGGGCCTTCCTTCCCCAGCCTCTGGGCTCTGGGGTGGAGATGGGAAACTATAAAAGATAGAGGCCCACCCAGAGAAGCCATGAATAGCCATGGGACCGGCAGCTTGCCCTGACCACATCACTGTGCAAGTCTGGAGGCCCTTCTAGGTTGGCTAAAGAAAGTGGGGGAGCCTCACCCAAGAGATCTGAATGAGAGAAGGGTTGCTAGGTCTATGCTGTAGACGTTCAGCTTGGACCCAAGTAGAGATCTCCTCACTGAGCACAAAGGATACTGCCTGGGACATTAAAAAAAGGCTGATTGAGTGTGGCCAACACCTGGGGTGTGATGGTCATAGTGCTTACTGGGGAAGGAATGTCCAAGTACATAGGAGCCGTCAGTCTACGGGGAGGAGGCTGCAGAAGGCCCTTATGTCTCCTTACTGCCACAGTACCAGCCAGCAGCCAACATACCTTAAACTCACAGGATCCAACTACCCTTTGCCAGTGAGACCAGGAAGGAGGGAACTGTACAAAGTGCCAGCAGCTCCAACATAGCCTGAGGCTGGCTATAGTACTGAGGAATGGCCCCTCCTTGATCCTTAACTCAGGTATTTGGCTCCTGAAACAGCTACCTTATTTAGCTCTGCCAATGGGAGTTCTACCCTTTAGAAGATGACACAAGAAGATCTTGCCCTGCATAGGATTGGTGCTGTCTGGGTACACCCTTAGCAGAGGTCTACATGGTTCATAGCAGATGTTTGGGCCGTAGTGGCTCTGGAATCTGCTCCACCTCCTTTTTTTACATAAGGGAGTTCTGATTGTGCGTTTTAAGCCACAGCTCAGAATTGGCTGAGCCATTTACCCGCTCGGAGGTTCCTCCTTCCCCTTTGTTATTCTTAGAGGCTTTGCTCTATGCAGAAGACTGTAGGTCTCAACTCTGTCCACTTGGAGGCAGCATCCCCACACGAACCTCTTGTAGCTTGCAAAGGAGGTTCTGGTGAGGTGAAGTGCTGTAGGGGTGGGAGTGAGGAGGACATTTGATGAAGGGATGGAGCTGTGAGGGTGTACGTACTGCCAGGTGTGCCTGGGCCTTGCCCTTGATGAAAGACCCCAACCAGAGACCACCACAGGGGGAGAAGTTAGTGAGAATCTTCTGCCTGCAGTACCCCTGAAAGGACCACAGCTCTGGCCTAAGAGTTAGGTGCCCCAGAGTCTTAGCCATGTCACATCTCCAGACCCAGCTTTGTGTCCTTCCTGAGCAGAGGGCCCCACCAAAGCTGACTCCACTGCAAGCCAGCCTTTCTTTTAACTCTGGAGACTACAGATGTATTAATCAGAGATTTGCTATAATTTATTTGTGTTTCAGCACATTAAGTAGGCAGTGAGACACAACTGCATTGTGCCTAGGCTCCCTCCTAGTAGCTCATTAATCTCAGATAGGGAGGTCCAGGGTGGGAGTCTCAGAGTCTGCAGTAGGAGATGTGGCGGTGGGAGTAGCCTCCATGATCCTTTGTGCTCAGGGGACAGACAGTGCAGAGCTATTTGCAGAGCAGGACACTGGCCCAGGAGGAGTCTGGTTGTTGTACGACACAGTAGAAATATTTAAGGAGAGTGCTGCTCTGTTTGTCATTTCCTGCCTCCCTTTATCTATCTTGGATTTGAAAAGCCAAGTCACATGTTTGGTACATATGTGTTTGCCCTTAGTAAAAGGTGATGATAGGGCCCATGACTCTTGGTCTCAGGAGGCAGCCAGTTGTCCAGCTTTCCCAGAGCATAGTGGATGTGTCAAGGAACTGTGTGATTTATCTCTGGGGACTTTTCTTCAGATTGCCATATGTCACAAGTATCTGTCATGGTAGGAAAGGCTATGCAGGCAGCCTTTAAGGCCACCTAGTTTTGGGTTCCTATTAGAGCAGATCCTGCCTAGTATCCTGGTCTTCTTAGGCTCCCCATCAAAGACTCTCTTCAGGGAAAGTGCCAACCCCCTGATCCCCATGAAGTAAGTTAGGGCCCCTAATGTATGTAGTGCTATGGGCAGCAGTCTGGAACCAATTCAGGAACCAATTCCATTTACAGGGCTCATCCCAGCAAACACCACAGGTCTTACGTAGTAACCTCTCCAAAATGTGGTTGGCAGCAGTGGCAGGAGAAGTGATGGCTGCTGGAAACGGAGTAGACTTTTGGGCATATCAGCTCTGTAGTAACCTTGTCTCTGGAAGATGCTGATCCCTCAGCAATATGGAAGAGAGCCTGCCATCCAAGTACCTATATTCTCTGCCCCATTGCAGTCCCATCCCAGTGTACCAGTCCTAAAGCTGGACTCAGTGGCTTCTGGTCATATGCATTGGCCACTTGGTACAGGCTCAGAATTATGTCACCTGCAGGATCTATTGGCTAAGTCTTTTATGAGCTAAGTCTACTGCCAGACCCTGTCTGGGGTACTCTTATGGAGTCCCTATGTCTAGAGTGGCTGTAGTGTGGACCCTTGAGAGGGATGAGTTAGGCTCATACTTGTCTTCTGAAAGCCTCAAAAATTAGGCACCTCTTAGTCCTTAGGTCTCATACATATACACTGGAAAAAGATCACCCTGCTATTGTCCTGCAGTCAGGCAGAAGGGTCTTCCTTTGGTGGGGTTGGCTTTCCATATTCCTCTGTTACTTCAACACGTGGGCAGCATTCTCCTGGCTCAGCTGCATACAAGATGTATTGCACCTGCTCCCTGCAAAGTGTATATCAGACCAAAGAAGGACAGACAATGGGACTTAAGTTCCCTTTAGCCGCTCATCGCTAGAGTTGTCACACTGGAATCGCTGATACTCAGGTTGACAAGTTATAGCTCAGTTTGGGTCACATCAGAGAGAATGAAGCCATTGCTGTCCACAGTTGGCTCTGAGAGGACTCTAGACTGTCTGCAGAGATGTACTAGGGGCAAGTCTCGTGGCCATTAGGGACTCAGCTTTGGCTGTGCAAATGTAGGACTTGTCAACCTGTTTGCAGATGAAGCTGTTCCTGAAGGTCCAGCTATGCAGAGGGAGGGAAGACTTTCTTTACAAAGAGATAGTAGAGCCTCCTATCCTATGGAGTGAGCACAGCATAGCAAGCCTGACCTCATAGCAGTTGGATTGGGTCAACTCCTTTAAGATGGCCACCTTCAGGGACAAAGCTGGTGTAGAATATGTCACAGGCAGTCCACTAGAAGGCTAAGGAGTGGGCTCCCAGGACGTGGGAAGGGAAGCGGACATCTGTCCTTGAGGTATACTACCATCTGCCTCCTCTACCTTGTCTGGTTTCCCCATCTCTTGCTTCCTGTTCTCTTAGTATCGACTCCAAGTATTCTGTGCCATCTTCCTTCCCTACCTGGTATGTTGCTCAAAGTGTTTCGTAGTAGTCCACTGCCTGAAGATGACTAAGATTTCTCTGGGTCAGTGTTTGGCCCTTCAGTGCCCTGAAAACACCACTTTTCTGGGGATCCCTAAGTATGAAGAAAGGCAGGCTCAACTGGGGTACAGGGTCTCCTTCCCCTCAGCTCCCTCATGGATTCACACTGAAGAGTGGTACCCTGTGAAGGGCTTGTAGTTCTGCAACAGGGCCTAAGGCTGGGGCTTCATCTGTTGTGTTGTTGATGCACTGGATGTCAGGGAGCCCCACAGTGCTCTGGGCTAACCTTGCTGCTTGCTTCTTACAGAGGCCTCATTCACATGCTTACTCACTTGGCTGAGGCGCTGCACCAGGCCAGGCTGCTGGTCATTCTGGTCATCCCACCTGCTGTCACCCCTGGGTAAGTGCACTCTAAGGGTGGGAAACAGTTACTCAAGGGCTCAGTTGTCAACATGAACTCTTCACTCAAAACAAACAAACAAACAGCCTGGATGCTAATTGCTTTCTTCTTGGGTTGTATGGGAGGGGGAAGCTGACCTACAGCTCTATCCTGTCTTGTCCCTCAAAATAGACATTCCCTATTGAGGAATTCGTCAGCATGACAATCCACAAGTGTAGACTCATTATCTAATGCTCTGGGGCTCTGAGGCACACACTCAGCTCTTAGGCTAACAATACTCAGTATGCCTATAGCATATTGCACCAAGCTGGGCAAGCTACTGCCAACTAGAGCCAGTGAGGGCCTTTGTTTCAGACTCTGGCTCTTTACCATCCCAGCCATGTGAGGTGGCTCTTTTGGAACTTTGAGGACAGGATGTAGTGACCTAGGTACTAAAACTGGAGCCAAGGCATTTGGATTCCTATGTCTACCCTGCCCAGAGCCTCTCTTAGAAATCACCAGTGTTTGACTTAGAAATAACAACACTGTGAAACAGGGGACTCAGAGTCACCAGGGATAGACCTGGAACACAGCAGGCAGGAGCAGGCATGGAAGGTGGGTAGAACTATTGGGTAGTAGACCTAGAAATCATCCTGGTATTTAAGTTTCCAAGGGCAGCCCTATCTATTTGGCCGTTAAACCCTCAGATGGATGCTAAGCTCCCTGGCCTACACACTAGAAGTACCCTTCTCTCTGGTCATCTCTGAGCCTTCAGCCATCTGACATGATAGTAGCTAGATCTAGTTGAATGTGCCTACAGGACTTGCGGTGTCATTGGAAAGTTGATGGATGCTTAGAAGAGAAATTAATTTTCCGTGAATTTAAGGCTAACCTGATCTATGTAGCAACTTCCAGGCCAGTCAGGGCTACACGGTGTCTCATATAAAGGTGAAAGCCAAGTGTGGTGTATATATCTTTAATTCCAGCACTCATGGGGCTGAGGTAGATGGATCTCTGTGAGTTTGAGGCCAGCCTGGTCTACATGATGAATTCTAGGCTAGCCAGAGTTAGTGAGGTATTGTCTTAAAAAAACAAAAATCAAAAACAAACAAAAACCCTCTCAAATCAATGTAGTACCTGCAAATGTTTGGGCAGCTGGCAGGGATACTAGTTGCTGAAAGACCTACTCTGTCACTTAGTGTCACCTGTCACTACAGGTGCTACTGTTGAGGCAGTTCAAAGCTTAAGACCCACCAGCTCAAGGTAGTTCCCTCATTCCAACCTGGAGTGTGCCAAGACCCCTTCATGTGCTGTGGATGTCTGCCTTCTGTTTGAGTTTGCTCCATAACCTTCCCTCGGTTCTCAGCCCATTAGAAAGGGTTGTTGAGTACAACAGCAGGCTCTCCACATTGCTTTCAGGCCCAGCTTGCAGTGAGCTCTGGTGCCTCTAGGTAACCTGGAAGGTAGAAAGCATGAGAGCTGTATGCCACTCTGCCCAGGAGGAGCTCTAGAAGTGCTAGGTGACACAGGTAGGTCTCCAGCAACTAGTGTCTGTGACAGCTGCTCAAGGTGCTAAGTTAACTCAAGTCAGTTTATTTTTTTGATTTTTTTTGTTTGTTTTTTGAGGCAGCATCTCAACTATATCCCTGACTGGCCCGGACACACCATGTAGACCAGGTTACGCTTTAATGTGTGGAACCTATGTGTGCAGTGAGGCTCTGTTCTGTTTGTCTTTTGCTTGGTATTCTGCAGGGGTACTCTTCATTCTTGCTCTGGGACCAGCTCTGGGACCCGTCTCTATTAGCACCTCCCTTTACTGTGTCTGCTGAGTTGACCACAAGGTGTTAGGTGAGGAGGACTCCATCTCTGTCTTGGTGGGTCCCAGGCCAGGTCTACACCTGTATCTTAGTGACCCTACCCTTGCCAAGGAGAGAGAAACCCAGATCAGGTTTGTCCAGGGATCGGGGCCTGTGTTAGTTCCCAAGCTGCATCCCTATGTGAGCACTCAGACTATCTGACCCCTGATCCTTGAGTTGCTTAGGGATGAAAGGGTGGAGCAGAGAGGACATTTCCTTCCTCAGCTGAACAAACAGTGTTGTAGACCCAGGTGGAAGAGACACAAGGGAGTCACAGCCTCCCAGAAGTCTCTAGACTTGTGGTGTCAGCTGCCTCTGCCGGGCGCTCATCTCCTGATTTCTTGGTATACAATGCTGGATGGGATGCCATAGCTAGGCAGAAACTTGGGTGAACAGTTCAGAAACCTGTGGCAGGTTCTGCGTCTGTGGAAGCTCCTCTCAAGTTCTGGTCATTGGAGTGCTAGATTTTGAGAGGATCTCTCTGTCCAAGCATCTGCACCCAAGCTCCCAGTCCTCTGCCCAAAGGGCTTACTTAGAAGCCAAAGCCAACTGCATCACTCACTTTGCAGTGACTGAGGCACATAGTTTACTTCATGTGGCCATGAGGAGAGGGATTCTGGCGGGTACCCAGGGTGGGGGGGGTGGGGGATGCATCTGCAGGGGCTGGAAGAAGGACCAAGAGGTGGCCAGAGTCTGAGGGAAAGCAGGGCCCTTAGCTGGTTGAGGCTCTGTGGCACTGGGATGAGCCTTCTGCCTTGAATGCACTGAGGGTTCTTCTGGCACTACTCCAGGGCATGGGGGTCCTTACTGTCCTCCTCGTTTGTCCCCTCCCAGCCACCTCTGCAAGGGAGCCAAGTCAGCAGTTGTGCCTGCGTCTTCAGCAGGACACAGTCATGTTGTCATTTGCCTCATCAAAGCTGCTCCAGGAAGACAGCTCTGGTGTGTGGGGGTGGGGAGTAGGGGTGGCTTCTAGTCATCAAATGAAAATTCACTTTGTCACCAAAGGCAGGTTAAGTCAGAGCTGCCACAGCACTGCAGACCCTTGGGGTTTTGCCCTAGAACCGGGCAGCTATTCAGCCATGCTGACCTTGAGCACTTCTTCCAAGGTTACTTGGGTACACTCAGCAATATGAAAACCGGGACAGAGTGGCAGCCTTGAAGATGTAGTTTAATTAGATCCCCACACCTACTGTGGCTAGCACACACCACCTTGGGGACCTAGGAGATGCCAGGTTTGCTTCTAGCCGGCCTCTTGGGATTCATCAAAGGCCAGTAACATACTAGCCAGAATGGCAGTGAGGGGTATGGCAAGTTAAAAGTCAGATCAATCTCTAACCTGCCTTTCCCATTTCCTTGGCCTCTTTAGCTCTTAGGGACCTCTTAGGTTGATGACAGAGATCACAGGAACAACAAGGCCAGAGCAAGATGAGCAGGGACTGTTAACTCTACAGGATAAACCAACAAACCCATTCTGTCGTCCTGGAAGTAGGGACCTGGATCACCACCCGGGGGCATGGAGAGAGAAGTCAGAGGAGGAAGAGTCACAGGGGCAAGGGCCTGAAGCTTCAAAGGAAAGCTATGGGGCATCTCCAGGAAGGGTTGTCTTTAAGTCTCTGTGCCTTCTGTCTGGCTGTAACACCAGTATTACAGCGCTGCCAACTATAGATGGCCTTAATTGTTGGCTGGAGGAGGGAGGCGCACAACCTGTGGGCTGAGAGACGGAACTAAAGTTTGTGTGTTGGAGTGTTGGACTCTCCAGAGTAGGAAGAAAGGATGCTGCACTGCTGAGAGAAGGTGGCCCTGGGGCATGGTTGAGAGTTGACAGCCTTGATGACTCCCCCTGAGTTACAAATGGCAATGGGGAGAGGCTGCCAGGCCCATAGCTCTCACACTGTTCATGAACAGTTTCTGCAGGCTACAGCTGCAGTGTGCCCTGGCACCAATCTGGGCGTTTTCCCAGCTACAGGGTGTCTAGATAAAGGGCCATGTGACTGGAGGGCCCCAGGCCAGTGTCGTTACAATCCTGCTCTCTAGAAAAGAGAAATTCTCATCATTGGAAAGAAAGGGTAGCCTGGGCTATGAGGATTGCCCCATTTTAGCCCTTAGTGGGCACTTAAAAGTGTCTAGCTGCTGGGGCTGGGTACTTTCCTTTTTTGCCATGGGAAGGCCCAGCTGCATGGGGCCTGCCAAGACCCAGGCACCGAGGGATGTGTTTTGTTATATTGTTTTTCTCCCTCAGAATTAATTCAGAGCATGAGGTTTTCAACATGAGCAGTGGTTTCTGTTTATTGGAAGTCATGCCGTGTGTGGCCTGTTGGCAGGCTGTTTTTATGTCTCTCAAGCATGGGCTCGTTTGGTCCTGGTGCTGTGGAACAAAGAGAAACAGCTCAGTGGCCAGGCTCCCCAGGGGTCTGGGGCAGGAGCAGGGCAGGCTGGGTAGGGATGGCTCTAGCAACAGCTTCTACATACATAGCCTTTCTTCCTCAAAGTCAGAAGGGCAAATAACATTCCCAGAGAAACCCCTAAGGACATAGCCGGGAAGGTGGGAGTAGGAGGGTAGTAAGAGGCCCAGTAGCGTCCCATCTTTCCTGTTGATGGCTACCACCCTAGAAGGTTGCACCATTTCAGGAAAGTGTTGGCAGTGTTCCTGTTTGTCTTCATCGTGTCTTATCCTGACCACTTAAGAATAAGGCCATTCTGACATGTGGGCTGTTCTTAATGGCCCCGCCTGTGGAATTGGGTTGCATCTGTGAGGAGCTGCATATGGGAACCTCTGGGAATAATGCATGCTTCAGGAACGTCGTCCCCACAGGGTCCCATGGTCTTCCCAACATTCCCACCCAGACCTGTTCCTGTATTCTGTCTCTCTCTCTCTCTCTCTCTCTCTCTCTCTCTCTCTCTCTCTCTCTCTCTCTCTCTCTCTCTCTCTCACCTTGCACCCTCTCCTTTGGTGTCAGAACCCCTGCCCTACCCCTGTTTTTCAGGTACTCTTGCCCCTGCCCTCAGCCCTCATTATCTCCCCATCCATGCCTGCTCGGTGTTCCAGTAACAAGCACACTGAGGGCAAGTGCTATGGCAGCCTGCCTGGAGGAGCTAAAGGTGACAGTGACAGTGAACCCGAAGGTCAAGTGACAGCAAACAACACCGTGTACTGGGGCCAGCTTTGCCTGGGCAGAATCATGTGCCTTGAGCTCACAAAATGCCCTCTAGCCTGCCCGTACCTCTGGATGATATCTAACTGATAGGTCAGCTGATCCAAGAAGCACAACTAGTAGAGAGTACCATTCGAGGTCTTAGGCAGTGCTGTTACCTAGCAGATGGCAGATACTGTCTGCTGTGACTAGTCCTTGTCTGCAGTTCCCTCTGAGCTTCTGGCCTGGGATCACAGCATGCTTACAGTCTGACCAGTGTGATTTAGCAGAGGAAGAGGTCTTTCTGGGAGTCTTTGACAGGATCTATGCTCCTTCCCTGTGCAAGGTATAAATGTCTGTGCAGATTTATCCTGCCATTGGGAGAGGCCTGCTTTTCTTCCCCGTGAGAGTCTGGGGTTGAATGATACTGCTCTAAGTCTTCACTCGGGGAGGTACTCTTCCCCAGCCATGAGTGAGGCCACAGGTCCCTGTGTGGGACTTTGCCAGGTGTAGCTACTCTGCTTGGAACTTTCTAGGCCCTGGGATCCTCTTCTTGCCCAAAGCCTTCAGCCACACCTTTCTGAACCTTTCTGAGCCTTCCTCCTGTACTACTGCTGAATCCATAACACAAGGTAGGACTGAGAAAGGCTGTTCCTCTGCCAGCCTCTAGCTGCAGCTCATGCCTTTCTTCATGAGCCATCAGATCTAGAAACAGCAGGGGCTGACATACTAGAAGCCTGTAAACATTGGCAGGGTTTTACATGAGGGTCCCACTAGGAGCAGGCAAGCCTTTGCCATGGGAGCCTGTCTTAGTTACTATTGTATTGCTGTAAAGAGATAGCATCTTTTTTTTTTTCAAAAGAAGAAGCAGACAGTCATGGGGCTGGAATAGTAGCTGAGATCTTTATGTCCTTACCTGTAGGCAGGGATTGGGGGACTGGACCTGGTTTTTGAAACCGCAAAGCCCACTCCCAGCGACATACCTCCTCCAACAAGACCTCCTAATCCTTCCCAAACATTTCAACTAACTGGTGACTAAATATTCAAACATATGAGCCTATATAGGCGTGAACCCTTGTTACTCTAAGAATACCACAGAGCCAGTATCACATTTCTAGATAGAATGTTTGGGCCCCACTGGGAGCAGGAATAGAAATAACTGTTATAGTATGGGGCCAAGATAATGTGTTTACAGAGGCCCAGGTCCTGGGGACACAGGGAAATGGTTCAGCCATGTCTGGGCAACTAGGATCTCTATGAGTCTGTCTGTCCTCTTGAATATGTTCACACTATGGAATGGTTCTGGAACAGGGCCGAGTACCAGGTAGGATGTGCAGCTCTTACCCTTCTTTCTCTCAGAACCTTCCAGGGGCAAGGGAAGAGGGACATCTCTGTTTGACTTCAGCCCTCATCCTAGCACCTAGAGTATGTATGATCCCAGCCAAATAGCACACTGCCCCCATCCCTGAGGGAAAGTAGCCTGGGTCACCTTAGACCATCAGAAACACAGGTATTAATTACATTACAATTCATAACAGTAGCAAAACTACAGTTAGGAATTAAGAACCTAAATAATTTTATTTTTTGGAGGTCACCACAACATGAGAAACTGTATTAAAGGGCCACAGCATTAGGAAGGTTGAGAACCACTGTCTTAGAGGGAGGAGAAGGGGTTACAGGCTTGGAATCCACACAGCATGCTTGTTCTGACTCTGATTGGGGAAGGCCAACCGTCCATACGTAGTAACTCAAAGTAGGTATGCTTGTCTTGTCACAGGACTGACCAGCTGGGCATGTTTACACACAAGGAGTTTGAGCAGCTGGCCCCCATACTAGATGGCTTCAGCCTCATGACATACGACTACTCCACATCACAGCAGTGAGTATGGGCTGGTAGGGGCACTGTAGGTACCGTGGGTCTTCAGGAAGATACAGGCCTGCACCTTCGTCTCTCAAGCAGACTTCTGCCTATGGGCTCTGTGGCTCAGCGTAGATGGACAGTCAATTTGTTTACACCTGACTGCTGCCAGACAGAAGCTAATGGTGTTCCTGCCCCGTTCTCGGGAGAGCTGGCTCTTTGAGAGGTCCCTGCCTGGGTGGAACCTAGTCACCAGTGACATAAGCATAGTCTGTCTGCCCCTTCTGTTTTCCTTGGGCATTGGTCCTGGCTGCATGCCTGCTGACCCTTCCTTGCTCAGTATTTTAGACATGTTCCTACTGCCCTAGGGATGGGGAGGTTACAAGTAGGTTCTTTGCCCCATGCAAAGCACCTGTGGGTTCCATCAAAAGGTGCTAATGTGGGGTTGGGGATTTAGCTCAGTGGTAGAGCGCTTGCCTAGGAAGCGCAAGGCCGTGGGTTCGGTCCCCAGCTCTGAAAAAAAAGAACCAAAAAAAAAAAAAAAAAAAAAAAAAAAAAAAAAAGGTGCTAATGCTTCTTTGCCTATAGTACTTAAATGGTGTTTCTGGTTCTGCCCCTTTAAAAAAGAATTGTGATGTGTTCAGAGTCTCATTTTTCTAAGATTTATCTTGTAATTTTTAATTATACATGTATGTGTCCCGAGTCGGGGTATAAGCATATGTGTGGGCTCTCAAAGAGGCCAGTGTTGTTGGATTCCCTGAGGCTCGAGTTACAGGCACATGTGAGCCTGTGTATAGGTGCTGAGAACTGAACTCAGGATCTCTGCTCTCTCTCCAGCCCTGAATTTTTTTTTTTTTAAGTATAGGCCCTCACTCTGTATCCCAGACTGGCCTGGGATACAAGGCTGGCCTTATATACCAGTAGCAGGTGTATGCCACTATGTTCAACTTCTTCCCAACTCTTTTTTTAATTAATTAATTTTTATTTTATGTACATTGGTGTTTGACTATATGTATGCCTCTATGAGGGTGTCAGATCCCCTGGAACAGGTACGGTTGTGAGTGGTCATGTGGGTGCTAGGAATTGAACCCAAGTCCTCTGCAAGAGCAGCCAGTGCTCTTAACCACTAAGCCATCTCTCCAGCCTGCAACCCCCTTTTTGGTTTTTTTTTTGTTTTTTTGGGTTTTTTTTGTTTGTTTGTTTTTGAGACAGGGTTTCTGTCCTGGAGCTCACTATGTAGACCAGACTGGCCTTGAGCTCATAGAGATCTCCTGCTTCTGCCTCCCAGGTGCTGAGTTTAAGGATGTGTACCATTACACCTGGCTTCCCAGTTCTTAAGAGGTATTTGCCATAACACTGAAGGAAATGGGCCCAAGTAGATGACCTATAGGACCAAACTAGAGTCAGACACAGGACTTCCTGCCTTCTCCTCAGAGTGGTTCCATTTCCCATTGAACTTGCAGGCCTGGCCCTAATGCTCCATTGTCATGGATCCGAGCCTGTGTTCAGGTCCTAGACCCCAAGTCACAGTGGCGTAGCAAGATCCTCTTGGGGTTGAACTTCTATGGCATGGATTATGCAGCCTCCAAGGATGCCCGTGAGCCTGTCATTGGAGCCAGGTGAGCCCAGGGCCCTCCAGGTCACATTCCAGGTATGGCCAATCATGGATGTGGGTTTCAGTCCCTGGGAAAGGGGGAAAGTTGGGCTAAGAAGGTTGGGGGTGGCTCTTTTGGGCTTTGCAGACTGTGGAGTCTAAGCTATAGGTTGGGTAGAAAGCTCCAGTCCTCTGTTGGGCACACCCCAGGCCCTGAGGGTTAGCACCTCACCCACAGTGTTGGTGCCTTAGCCAAGGTCTGCAGCCATGGTGCAGTTGTCCTGCTACTGGGGAGAGGGTTGGACGTGGCTGGCTGGGCTTGACATGACTTACGTAGTTCCTCTGGGCGGTGCCTGTGTCAAGTGGGCCTGGCTAGGACTGGCTCTTCCTTTTCTGGCCCCATCATTTCCTCCACTGAGGGTCTCCAGTGTCTTGGCTCTCTGGTTTTAAAAGAGTGAACCATTTCTGGATTTTAAAGTATTGCTTTTACTTCCTCCCTGTGCTTTTCCTGTGTACAAATCTCCTGACTGCCATCAAGCTGCAGTGCTAGCTGTTGGGTTTCAGCAGTTTGATGACTTCGTCTGTCACCTGTGCTCAGTGTTCACCGAGCTCTCTGTGGACTGTGTACTCACTTTTTAGCGCGATTGGGAGGCAAACGTTCGGTAGTCCCTCAGCTGCCACCTTCTGTCCCCTCAAGTGTGGTGTGTGTTTGCCTGATGAGACTGCCCCTGGGCTCCTGAGGTGTGTTTCCCTTTGATTTCAGTGTTTTCTGTTGCTGTGTCCAAGGAGGCTGGGTCCTTTCCCATTCCCCCTCAGCTTTAACCCCACCCAGGTTCTTTTCGTGTCACATCCAAAAGTTGTCTAGTTCGTGATTTTCCTTTCTGTAGATTCAGCTGTGGTGCTGCTCAGAGTCTCCCTCTGCAAATTCCGAGATCTGGGTCAATCTGGCTGGCCTCCACAGGTCAGTGAGGCCACAGGTCTCCTTCAGTGAGGTAGTGAGGGCTGTTGTGGACCCCTCCGAGAGTATTAGATGAAGTGAATTTCAGTATTAAGTGACTTTTAACATTCTTACAAATCTGGGGTCTTTGTTCTGGGTTAGTTGCTTAGAAGCCTAACTAGGCGTGATGGTAAATACCTTTAATTACAGTACTTGGAAGCCTGAGTCAGGTGGGTTTCTGTGCGTTTCAGGACAGCCTGTTGTCCTAGGCCAGCCAGGGATTCATACAGAGACCCCATTTCAAAAAAAAAAAAAAGAAGAAGCATTTAAGCTACCCACTTTCCTAGTAGTTTTCCATGGAGAATGGTATTCAGAAACAGAAATTTAAGTGTTTTTGCACACTGGGTGCAACCATTCTTTCTGACCCCACATTCAAAAAAGGTGAACAGTGGCCAGGCTGCCCACCTTGTACTAAGTGCTGATGTTCTATTCAATCTATGCTTCAAGGTTCTCTCCACCTCGGCCTAAAGACAAAGCCAGAATTGACTTATTTGGCCCTCAGCTGAGCTTATAGTGAGGGGAAAGGTTGGGACTGGTCTCTGTGGCTGCGGTTGTTTATAGTTTATAACACCACAGCTGAGATCACCTCTCATTCAATTCTTCCATTGGTCCTTCTGTGGTGGGGCATTAGGGTGGGCCATGCTCCAAAGCCATGGATGTAAATTCCGTCTTCCCTACACATCTGCACTCTTTGGTGTCACACAACTCGTTCCAATGTCAGGGTTTGTCACTGCCTTGAGTTAATAGCTATTGTAGCCCTCAGTGCTGCTGGCTGGCTGGCTTTGTCGTGAGCCTTGGTCTAACAACAGACAAGGGAGGCAGGCTTACTGACTGAGAAGACCCAGCATGGTGCAGACAGGGTGGAAAGCTATTAAGGCTCTGGCGGCTGGTCACCTGCTGCTCTCCAGGAGATTGTGGAGGATCCCGTCAGCCTCCCACAGCCATGTCCTGTGCCTGAAGAAGTGTACAGCAGGAACTAGACATGGGCTGCCACACAGGTGAAGGCTACTCTGCTCCACTCGGGAGCACACATGTCCACACAGGCTGCTCTTAGTCTCCTGGCCTTTAGGATTTGCCCAGCTAGGGAAGGAAGACTGTACCTCTCAATCCTCATCTTCTAATGGCTCCTGTGGGACAAGATGAAGGCATGCATCTCCAACCTGGACAGGGGCCTACCCAAGGGAGACAGTGAGAAGGAGAAAGTAGCCTCCCTGGGGCTGGGATCAATGATCAGACAGAGTTCCATGGGCATCCATCCTCATGGCTGTAGAGCTGGCCAGCATTGACCCCGACTCAAGGGTCCTTATCGAAGAGCCTGTGCTCCTCACCTTGACCCTGGGCTGTGGGGCTGACCTGCAAGGAGGGAGACCTAGGAGCACACAACAGGAATGTCCCACAGGCACTGCTGCCTGCCGGCCGTTTGATGCTTGGTGACTGCTAGAGCCTTTTCTTGGCAGATCTCTGGCTCAGGACTGCTCAAGTTTCCCTGAGTGGGCACAGCTCCCGCTACTCAATTGTTGCTAGGCTTTCAGATCCACAGAATGCTCCTCCAGACCCCACCTCAGCCTCTCCCTGCAGACAAGCTTCCGTGCTTACGCCTTACTTCACCCATTAGACCTTTTCCCTTTACACCCCCATGGGCATGCCTCAGCTGTGTGGTGTCCACTCTTGACTTAGAATTCAGCTTTCTAAGAGCACAAGGTAAGAGAGGTCTCTCATTTGGGGGTGTCCTGTAGGGTCTTCACCAGTGCCTGAATCTGGGGTTAATCATCCTGATGTCTAGAAGGTTACTCTTTCAGCTCACAGCCTTTCCTTGCTCTCTGCCTGTTCCTTCTGCTGTTGGCACCAAGTTTCTGTTTCTTGCTGATATCGCTGTCAACTGCAGTTGGACCTATGCCTTGGGTAATTCAAATTGCTGCTCCCAGCCCACCCTACACACTGTGTATGCTGCCCAGTGACATTGTTCATAGGGTCCCCTCTCAGACCATGTCTTTCCAAAGTGAAGAGCTCTCATCCCTTTATCCTCTTCGTCTCCGCCCACAGGGATGTGTGCAAAGCAGGTGGCAAGGCAGGATGAATCCAGTACTGTGGTTCTTCTTTGTCCCTGCTGCCAAAATTCACAGAAACTACCTGTTTTCTTCCTTATCTCATTTGTATTACTTTTCGTTTTCTTTTGTTTTAGAAACAGTCATATTCTGTAGCCCAGGCTGGCCTAGAACTTACTGCCTTGGAACTTACTCTGCAGCCCAGGATGGCCTCAGTCCCATGATAATCCTCTTATCTCAATGAGCTAGCTCCAGCTTCCAGATCCTATGCTTTCTATTTAGTTTGTTCTCCCAAAATTGCAAGCATCATCTGACAGCCAGTGATGTGGATAAAGAATTCCCTCCCCCTCAAGGTTCCCAAGTTGTTATTTTGGGCACCCTGACTTTAAGTGGCTTTCACTGACCAAGTGTAGACCTCAGTCATGAGCCCCTCTGCCAGAACAGGCATGACAGCCCAGGCTCGTCAGCAGTTGTGTTTCCATAGAATGGGACAGTACTCCATGGGGGCCCCACACCAGAGATATGAGAAACCCCCAGAGCAGGCTGTGCATCTGCTGAGAAGCCAGTAGAGATCCACCTTGAGCTGTGAGAGACTTTAAACCTATGAAGCCTTGATTGACCTAAAGTTCTGTTATTCCCAGGGCAGTTTTGAAGGTGGCTCTGCCATCGGCTGTCTCATCCCAGCAGATCTGGACATTGGGAAGAGGAGGGTCCACCAGTGCCCTACTCCTGGCAGGCTTGGGGCTGGCCTCAGAGCCCTGTACAAAGAGTGGGGAGGTTCCAAAGAAGAGCCTCTTAGATACAGTTTGGCACTGGCAGGGAGAGCCAGGAGCACTGTGTAGAGGTCGTCTTCACACCTGGATCCTAGTGAGCGCGCTCCCGCAGGCCTGCACGTGCCTGTTTCAGTGATGGCCTCACGAGGCAGCACCGGCTCTAGCTGCACTGCTTTCTTTGATTAGCTTTGGCCATGGGAGACACAGGTAGCAGCATAGCAGGTCAGGTAAGTCTGTATCTGCACCTGCTGGCTTTACTCAGTGTTAGTCCCCATGCTTTAAAAGCTGTACCCTGCCAGTGACAACAACCATTTGACATTGCCAACATCATTCTTCCTTCTAGGGCTCAACCCTGCCTGCTGCTCACTCACCAAGCTCTCATAGACCTGTGTATGGGAGCAAAGGGCCTCTCATAGACAAGGCCTCTCAGAAAGGCTTCAGTGAGTTCTTTCCCCAAAGCAGAATTCCCTCTGGGTTGATGGCACAGGGCCATGGGTCAGTGTCTTCCGTGTTGTAGTCCAGTCCCTCTGGTGGAGCTGAATCCAGTCAAGAGAGGGGGCTGTGAGACAAGCAGACCTGTCCCTGCTGACAAGGCCAACTACAGTCCCCATGTCCCCAGGCCAGCCACAGCATGTAGGGAAGGTGTTAGGGGACTTACTGCCTAGGCCCTAACTACTCAAAAGCAGAGCTTAGCAGGAGGCAGCCCCTTCTTTTCGGTCACCTCTATTGATGGCCCCATGGGGCAGATAGTGATGTGGCGTGAGATGCAGGTGAGCTTCTTAAGCTCCTTAGGACTCAGTTACTCTCCCCTTTTAAAGATTTACTTATTTTTACATGCATTGATGTTCTTCACTGCACGTTTGTTTGTGTGAGGGTAGCAGATCTTCTGAAACTGGAGTTGCAGACAATTGTGAGCTGCCGTGTGGGTGCTGGGAATTGAACTCAGGACCTCTGGAAGAACAGCCAGTGCTCTTAACCCCTGAGCCATCTCTCCAGCCTTTCAGCTGCCGTATTTGTGAAAACCCAAGCATGGTCTCAGTATGATCTGCCACCCCATCTTAGCCTCTAGCACAGAGCCCTAGTCCTCTCCAAGACAGACATGGTTCAGCCACTTAACCATCTGCTCAGCTGTATATGGAGCCAAGGCCCTGTGATAGGGGCGATCGGCTGGCTCACCCAGGCCAGTGGCTGTGGTCTGTTTGCCTCTACCAGCCGGGCAGACCATCTGTGCCTTTGCTATGGTAGGATCTGCAGAGTAGTGTCCCTTACTGGTATGGCCACGGCTCCTAGTGAAGCTCAGGGATGGCCAGCTCATTGCCTGTCTGTAGAGTTGTGGTACCTCACAGTAGCAGAAACAGGTTCAGGACGCCTGTCCTGGGCCCCTCGTTTGGCTGACTCAGCATAATGACGCTGATCATAGCCAAGCAACTGCGCATATGTGGGCTCTCATGCACTTACGAGGCAGCTTCTCCTCCCTTCGGCCCCATGAAAGCTGAACCCACTTCAGCTGTGTCCTCTGACTCCACCCTGCCGCCAGGCCGTAGACTCCTCCTAGTGATGAGCCAGTTTACTTGGTGATGTGAAGAATCAAGGCCAGCTGGCCAGGAAGTGTGTGGGATCCTCCCGGCATGGGCTGTTGATGCCCAAACACGGTGATGCCATCATTATCTGTGGTACATTTGGAAGCTATCATGGTCCAGGCAGTCTGTCAGATGGAGAGCCAGCCTTGGTGCTAATGAGCATGTCCACCCTGTTCCTCCCCACCCTGTAATGCCAAGCAAGGCAAGTTCCATAATGTGATAACTTTGTGTTCTGTGGTGAGAAGCTTCTAACTATGGCAAAGACAGAAGCCAGGTGAAGATGAGGCCCAGCAGTGGTCCTCATTCCTATCCGTCCTATGAATGCATCTCACCCTCGATGGCCTCTGCGTCCCTCCTTACTCAGCCCAGCGGGCTCTGTGCATGTCACATGTCCAGCACATTCTGATCAAGCCTGCTTATACAGCCCTGCTTTTTGTTTTGTTTAACTTATTAATTTATCTTTAGGGTGGGAAAGCACACACATGCCCTGGCACTGTTGTGGAGGTCAGGGAACAACACGCAGAGAGAGGGTGGTTCTCTCCTTTCACTGTCTGGGTTCTCAGGATCAAGCTCAAGATATGAGGGAGGCTTGGTGGCAAGCACCTTTGCCCTGAGCCATCTCACCAGCCCTGTTTGTTTCTTAAATCAATTTTCAATTTGTTTTTATTTTGACTATATACTGGGAGGGGCAGTGTATGAACACAAGTACAAGTGTCAGAGATATCTGATCCTCCTGGAACTGGAGTTCCAGCACGTAGGTGTGATTCACCCAGTGTAGATGTTGGGAACTGAATCTGGGTCCTTTGCAAGAGTAGTACACTCTGCACTCTTACCTGCTGAGCCACCCTTCCGGCCCTGGTTTTTGCTCTATTTTGTTTTGTGTTTGTTCGGGTTTTTTTTTTTTTTTTCTTTTTTTTCTTTTTTTTTTTCAGAGCTAGGGACTGAACCTAGGGCCTTTCGCTTGCTAGGCAAGCGCTCTACCCCTGAGCTAAATCCCCAACCCCTGTTCGGGTTTTTTTTTTTGAAACATGGTTTCTCTGTATAGCCCTGGAACTCACTGTAGATCAGAGTGGTCTTGAACTCAAAGATTCACCTGCCTCTGCCTCATGAGTGCTGGGATTAAGGGTGTGCGCCACTCTTGCTGGCTTCTAGCTCCTATGTTTTTCAAGTAAATTAAAAAAAAAATTTTAATGTATATATTGTATATTGATCTTTTCCCCTTCTTATCCTTACCCTCCTTTTCTTCACCCCTTCTGCCTACTTTTAGTCTCTTGTGTCCCTTAGACAGTTTATATACATATATATGTATATAAAATTTAGGGGGGTTGGGGATTTAGCTCAGTGGTAGAGCGCTTGCCTAGCAAGCTCAAGGCCCTGGGTTCCATCCCCAGCTCCGAAAAAAAGAAAAAAGAAAAAAAAAATTTAGGAATCACAAATAAGAGAAAACATTTAATACTTGTCTGAGATTGACTTAATTAACAAATATGATTATTTGATTGTATCCATTTTTCTGCAAATGATATGATTCATTCCCTGATTTTAGGAACCTCTTGAGCAGATCCAAGCAAAGGCTTTTTGTCACTTGCCAGCTCTGCATGGTCAGCCTGTGACACTGCCTCACTCAAGGCCTTCTGGAGTTGGCCCTCAGCTCAGATGTCATGTGAGGGATACCCTAAGGAGATGATGGGGCTCCCTCTTGCCTGAGCTTGCAGGATTGGATCTTGGGCAGATCAGAGCGGTGGAAACGTCAGACCTTCTACCCGTGGGAGTAACTACAACCTAACCTTAAAAGATTTACTTATTTCTGTATTTTTTAAATTATTTTATGTGTGTAGGTGTTTTGCCTGCATGTATGTCTATGTACCACATGCCCACATGGTGCCCACAGAGGCCAGAAGAGAGCACTAGATCCCCTAGAACTGGAGTTACGCACAGTTGTGAGTTGCCATGTGTATGCTGAGAATTGAACCCAGGTCCTTGCTCATAACTGCTGAGCCATCTCTCCAGCCCCCTACTTATTTATCCTTATGTGTATGAGTGTTCTGTCTGCATGCCAGATGCCCAGACAGGTAAGAAAAGAAATCCAAGGCTCCTGGAACTAGAATTGTGGACAGTTGTGAGCTCCTATGTGAGTACTAGGAACCAATCTTGGGTCCTCTGCAGGAGCAGTAAGCACTCTTATCTGCTGAACTGTCTCTCTAGCCTTTTGTTGGTATTGACCTGGCAGTGTGTCTGGCTGCAGTCAGTTTCCTGTGGAACTCTGTGTTTAGTGTGATGTCAGAGATAAAGGACCAGGGCCACAATGTCAGCTGTGTGGGGTTGTCACCTTGATCTGAGTTGTTACTCTAGGCCCCATCATGGAGGCTGAGGGTCCCACTGCAGATTTGGTCTGAAAGTGGAAGTTCTTTTCCAGTCTCTCAGCAATTTTGTCCTCTGTCTGTGCCTATAAATCACAGTAAACTCATTAGGCTCTGGGCCTGGGAGGCCTGAGAACCTTCTTGTCACTGGAAACAGGCAGGACACCCTCATTGCTCTGAGCTCCTCTGGAAAGGGCCTAGGTGGGTTCACACATGGCTCTATCGGCATTCCTGACTCTTTGATGGAGGCCTTGTGTCATGTACATTACTCATCCCGCATCTCAGAGTGTGTAAGTAGTGTATTCAGTTATATAACCCTTTCCAACTTGGAGACATTTCATTAACCCCAAAAGAAGCCTTTACTCCTTACTAGTTGTGCCTCCATCTCCTAGTTCCTGTTGACCTCTACTCTGGGTCATGTCCCTGGGCATTTGCCTGGTGTGTTACATGAAAATGGAATCATTTCACTATGTGGTTAAGGCTTTTCTTAGCTTAGGGACATGCCTAGTCCTTAATTCTTCTACCTTGCAGTGATGTTATGTCTCTCAGCTGGCCTGAACCCCTAGACACAGATGATCTTCCAGACTACAGGCGTTCCAGCCTCTTATGTCCCAAGGACTTACTGTAACTTCCTGTGGTTCAAGTGAAGCCCATGACCGGCTCTCCATGCATGACCAGCTTTCCATGCCTTCCTCTGGGCTTATTTACCTTTTCTGGATCTCCCCCTCCTCACAAGGCCCCTTACCCGTTCACTGCATGTTTCCTGTCATCTGCTTACTTACGTCTCATCTCAGAGGGGTGTGCTGGCCCTTGCTCTTGTGCATAGCAACCTGGCCTTCGGGTGGAGCTTGCCCTTCACATGCTGTTCCATAGGATTCACCTAACCCTAGAGGGCTCCAAGGTTTCTGTTGTGCTTGGGAGTTGAAGTGTCCTGCACCCAAGTATCAGGCACCTCTGCCCATCTTACAGGTATCTTCAGACTGACTTCTGTAACAAGGTATCATGGGGGCCTAGAGCACAGGCATTCACAGGAGGCCTTGGCTGTTGCAGCTACACCTGGTTCCCAAGGCAGCCACACTTGACTCTTCCCCGCGCCTTCCCCCGACTCAATTCTTCGTCCTCAGAGCCTGCTTAGAAGAGCAGTTCCTAGGTCAGATTCATACTGAATGGATCCTCCAATTCTGGTCAATAACTGCTTCCATAGGCTCAAGCATGAATGAACACATACACTTCAAAGGATGACCCAGTTCTTTAGAGTATACTGGCTGAGAGGCAGCAGGTCTTGTGGGTGTGGCCACAAAAGCCAACATGAATATTGGTCTGTGCAGCCACAAGCCCAAAGGCCCCCAGCCCTGTGGCCTCTGTCTCATGCCCTGCACATCTCAGGTTCTTTCAAAGTCTCAGCTGACATTGGTGGAAAGCCAGAAACTGTTAGTACCTTCAGTGGCTTTTGAATCAGGTGGCCCAGTAGTATTTGATGTTTCCTGGATACTCCTGAATAAGTCACCTGGTTGGGTATGTTCCAGTGAGGACCAAAAAGGCACGGTGCTGCATAAAGGACAAGCTAAGCAAATGTCCATAAAGCCACGTGTGGTCATAGGCCTGTGATCTTAGCACTCAGAGGAGGGGGAACTTAAGTCTAGCCTGGGCTACATAATGAGACCGTCTCCAAAAGTAAGTGCCCACAGAACCGCAGTGCAGGGTGGTTCTCGCCACACTGTAGGGAAGACAATGCCAGCACCCAGGGTAGACAATGCCATGTGTGTGGAGGTGCCTCAGTGTTTTGCATCAGCTCTGAAGGCTGGGTGCCACTGCCACACCTTTCCAGTACCTCCCCAGCTTTCATGTGGTCTGAGTTCCACTGAGGAACCAGCCCAACTCAGAGTTGGGAGAAGGGACAACGGTGTTCTCCTAAGCAGGGAAGGTGGAACTGTGACCACAAGCTTGCAAAGAGTTCAGTTGGGCTGAGAGGTGGCTGTGAGCCAGGCTATTTATAACTATTTGTTCCCTACTCACCCTCCCTTGTTTCTTCTGACTTATTTGGTATATTGGAGGCCCTAAGACCTGCACAGTAGCTCCCACTCCATATTCCATGAGGCCAGGGCCATTCTCCAGAGCCTGACACTCTCTGGAGCACTGCTGGACAAGATGACAGCTGCACCTTCCTTTTGTCAGGAGTCTAAGGCAACCACGACTCAGATCCAGAAGGCAGCTCCTCTGCTGGAGGTTCCCAAGCCTCATTTACCAGGGTGCTGGAACCCCTGCTGCCCACTGTGCCTTCTCTCAGAGCCCAGACTAATGGCCCTGAAGTCCATCCCACTTCAGGCTACAGCTGCACAACAGGTCTTGGTTGTGCTGCTGGATCAGGGAGGAGACCTGTACCTGCAGACTCCCAGCTGCAAACAGGACAATCTCCTAGACCATCTATTGACATACTTGTGGACATTATGGCCTTTGTCTGGTAGGGACACTATTCTGGTCTCAGATGTACAGCATGTGATTGGCTGTGTGCCATAGGTCTGCAGTCTTGGCCCAAGCAGTTGAGAAGAAGCCTTTCTGCAGGAAGGGCAGCACTACACAGCTTTGGAAGTGAGGCAGCAGTGTCCACCTGGGGAAAGGAAAGCCTGGGACACTCAGCCTATCACAGCCAATGTTTCTGCCCACTGTCCTGGCAAAAGCCCTGTCCTCTAATCCTTGGCCCACAGCTTGGTGGAGAAGTTGAAGATTAGCTGAATCACTTATTATCTGAGCTCTGGGGGAGAGCAAAGTCAGAGCAGAGTGTCAGGTGGTCTGAACATTGACTTCCCCAAGGAGGCTCACAAAAGGTACTGTTTCCTAGAGCAGGACATGTGTACAGTGGGACTTCAAGGTTTGAGCAGCCAAGCATACTGGCTGAACAGAGCACAAAGTGCTGCTGGCTCACTGTGGACCTTTAGGAACAACATGTTGCTTGCTCACTCTTTCAGTGACATCAATAGTCACATAGGAGCTGGGGCTTAGGGGTAGGCTGGGGTATGTGGCTATCTCACCCATAACCTGATCTCTCTAGGTACATACAGACGCTGAAGGACCACAGGCCCCGTGTGGTATGGGACAGCCAGGCTGCGGAACACTTCTTTGAGTACAAGAAGTAAGTGACTTATAGCTCACCAGGTTGTAGGCAGGAAGCCTTGTGGGGAGGACACTTAAAAGGGAGCAACAGGGGATGGGGAACAGTAAGGGACCAGGACTGGACCTTAATCCTGGTGGAAGGAAAGTGTAGCCCTTGACCTAGCCAGAAGGCAGGGCTCATGGTCCCATTTCTTCTGCAGGAATCGCGGCGGGAGGCACGTTGTCTTCTACCCAACGCTGAAGGTATGTGCCATGTGCTCTGGCTGTCAGCTAATGCTGTGGTGGGAGTGAGTTTTGCTTAGATGACATCAGTCGTATCAGTATTTGCCATCTGTGTTTAAGGTCTGCCCTGTGGGCCTGATTCCAGGCCATACCCTGCCCCCATGACTAGGACAATTTTGGGTATATTGTGGGGGTAGTGAGGAAGTGGGTGGAGCAGGTGCCTACACCTCTGTCTGCCCCCTAGTCTCTGCAGGTGCGGCTGGAGCTAGCCAGGGAGCTGGGCGTCGGGGTCTCCATCTGGGAGCTGGGCCAAGGCCTGGATTACTTCTATGACCTGCTGTAGGCTGGAAAGCAACCCTCAAGTGACTGGACTTTTCTAAGCCATGGAGTCAATGGTGAAATATAGGCCTCTTCTCTTGTTTACTGTGAGACAGCTGCTATGGCCCTCAGCAGGACCCACTGCATGGGGGTTTCCTGATCCAGGATAAAAATTGGGATCCTTTCTACTCACTGCTGCCTGCTGTGAGTCAGGTAAAAACACAATTCCCATCCCTTAGGACAGCCGGGCTCTGGGCTCAGGCTTCTTGACTGCTTTGCAAGGCCTGTGTGGGATGTGGGTTTGGAAGATGTGAACAATTACAGACTCTTTCAGACAGCCTTTCTTAGCATCACCCTAAAGTCTGACAAAGGCAGTGCAGAAGGCCCTGCCTTCATACCGTGGTCATCTGCCTATCACAAACACAGGTGTATATTCAAGGTGCCCGACACTTGGAACAGGTTCTACCCCTAGCCCCACTGGGCTTGATGTGACCAGGTTGTGTGATCATATTGGAAACTGGCCCAGAGAAGCTGGACTTACTTCTGTGAAACTCCCTGGGCCATAGTCCTGACTGTGCACCAGATGACAGGATAGGGTTTGCCCATGGGGCAGCAGTGGGACCTGTGGGCTGAGTAGGACAGGTATCATGAGATCAGAAGGCGTCTATCTGTCTTAATGAATAGCAACAAGCTGATCCACTGTTGGGGAGATGTCCAAGACTTCTGAGGCACCAGCAGGTGAAGAATAGCTGGCCTACTTATTTCTTCACTTCTTCATTCCAAGTCCCCTCATCCCCTGCTGGATATGATCTCGAGGTAGTGATTTCTGGTCCTGCAGACCCTTGGGTGGAACTTTCTAATCCACTGGCCAAGGCCCAAGCCATAAGAGGTTAGAAACCCTAATGAGGACTCTGCCCTGTGAGTTTCTGAGATTTGTAGCTCAAGATCCTTAGTGTTAGGAACAGGGAAAATGCTAAAACAGGCCAAGCCTGACTCATAGAAGGTTGAACCTTTCCTACTTGGAGCGGTTTTGGAGTAGGTGGTCCTACCTAGATATCAGCTGAACCACCTGTTGACTAGAACACACTGGAAGAGAGGTGGGCCCTGGCCATTCATTCAGGTCAGCATGGCCAAGGCTGAGAACTTGGGGTGCTGGGTCAGGGGATCCCTGAGATGGATAGACTCTGCCAACTATCTGATACCTGTGAAGGCCTTGGGGGGCTACCCTGACCCTGCTGACTTTGAGAAAACACAGCTCTACAGACCACAATTAAGGGGTACAGCCAGGCCTGGAAAAGAAGGCCAGTGTGAATAGTGGTTATCAGTGAGTTATGGGGTAATAGAAGTTGGAACTCTGGCTGGCACTGTGGGGCCATGGAAAAGCCTGGTCCCATACTGGCTGCCCAGTGACGGAGCCTGAGTCCTTCTAGCCTTGACTCTGAGGGTTTAGTGGATGGGAGTACTTCTCTGAATATAAGAAGTGAGTGACATGGAGCTCACCAAGTTGTGGGCAGAGCACTACTGAAGGAACAGAAGTGGGCTGGGGACAGCCTTCTTTGAGGAGACGGTGTGATGGAGGTGGTATGGGACAAGCAGTGTAGGTTGGAATGCCACAGGCAAGGGTCCTAGTTGGAGAGTCAAATGATGGAAGTAGATAGGAACTTGGCTGAGTTCTCTGGGGCCACAGAAAAGTGAGCAGCCAGCTCGGCCTCTCCATTTTTTCCCTCCTCATTGGTGCTAGAGATTGACCCCAAGAGCCATGCAGGGACATCCCTACTGAGCAGTAACCGTCAGGTTCTGGGTTTGAGTCAGCAAAGTTGAGGTTGCAGAGGCACTGTCCAGGAGCTGACAGACTGTAGATAGAAGTGAAGGGCGAGGCAGTGAGTGGCTACGGTGAGCCATACACAGGAGAGCTGCTTAGCTTGGGAGGAGAGGGTTGAAAGGGAATCCTGGGACTTGCTTAGCAGGGCCAAGGCTTTGAGCAGAGGGAGGTCAGCACCCCACTGTGCTCAGAGTACAACTTCAGCCTCTCAGTTTGGCCATCTACAAGTAACAAGGCTTTTTGCTAATTAGCAGCTTGCCTAGAGCAGCTGACTCCACAGTAATTCTGAGATTCTTCAGGGTCCTATGGCTTCTAGTAGAGGGAGGACAGTGGGAAACAAGGGCTCAGCCCAGAGCCAGAGAACGGGAAGGGTAGCAGCCGCCATACAGATATTTTCTCTAGTGCTCATCACACTCTGGTGTGAGTCACAAGGATGACCCCTAATGAGAACTGTGTCACAGAGTAGGCCCCTCAGACAGCAGGATATGGGGACTGAGAGTCAGGAGCCTCACAGCTCCTGGGAGCTCATCTTAACCTGAACCCCACCCCCCACCCCCAGAGTACCATCCCTGTAGTCAAAGGCCCTCACCTACGCTCTTCTTTATCCCCTAGTTTGATGTCTTGATAGTGGCTTGATGCTCTATATGACTCTAACTCTGGTCAGTGGCAAGGGCTCTGTGTTTCCTAGTGTTGCAATCTGTAGTCTCTCCAGATTAATCCAGAGGCAGAGGTACTAGGAAAGAACTACAAGAGTAACCGAGGTAGCCTAGAAGAAATGAGAGTGAAGAGGCCACACCTTTCCCCAACTAAAACAGGTTAGCAGTGCTCCCCTGAGCTCTGAACTCTCCTGACCCTTGGAAAGTGAAAGACCTTCCTCAATTGGAGGCTGTGGCTATACAACCTTTGTGTGTCCAGCTAGACCCAGGGACTGCTCACACACTTTATTAAGATGCATCTGGAACCACGACACTGTCATGGAATGTGGATCATGGGACCTGGCCCTGCCTGGAGCACCAAGATCATCGTGGGCCTTGAGCAGACTGGGCCTGCCCCCAACCTGGCATCCATGCAAGGCTGGGGACCCCATCCTGTGTGAACACTAGAGGAAATATATGGATATAAAAGTGTCAAAAGTTCCCCAGGCCCTTAGCCCTGGGTGCCATTTGGCACCAACCCTAATCTGGTGTCTCTGCTGCCACCCAAGCAGAGTCCCTCAGGTGCAGGGATGGGTCCTGGGTGCTGTGGCCTCAAGCTCTTCTCCTTGCATTCAGCAGAGCACCAAGTCCTGCATGGGAAGTGGGTTTGACATCTCCTCATGGGCAGGTCCTTTGGCAGAGAAGCAGAGGCCGTGACAGAGACCTATGCACAGTAGGTGTCCGCCTTTACCACCTGGCAGTACATGGTCATAGCGAAGGTGAGGCCCAGAATCTGTGGAGACAAGAGGTCACAGGCATTTGCCCATAGGCAGAAGGGCTGGTCTTCATTGCTGCCCTGACTCTTGCAAGCCGTCCCCAGGGTAAGTTTCGTTCTGCACATTAGGTCACACCCCTCTGCACGCCTGGTCTAAGCCCTCTGCCTATCCCACTGTACCTACTTGTCCTAGCCGTAGCCAACCGAGTATCTGTTTGCCAGGTGGGTGGTAGGCGCGCTCCACTTAGCCTGGAGCACCACTCTGCTAACCCTCAGCACTGCTATAGATGGCTGTGAACCTAGGAGGGAAGAGTGGGGCCTGGAGGCAGCAAGGTATCAAGTGCCACCCTCATTCTGCACAGGAAATCCTGTCACTACCAACCAATATGGCTGCCTGGCTGTGTTGACTCACTAGGTGACAACGGGCTCTGCACAGGGAGTACTGCATACCAAAGGTCACCTCCCCCAGTGAACATTGTCTTCTTACAGTCTGCACTGCTACCTGCCTACCCAGGTCACAGGCTCCTGAGCAAGTCCTCTGCCATTGCAGTCAGGAGTCCCAGGCACTGCCCTGCTCAGCTCACCTGCACCAGTGCTGTGCACAGTCCAAAGATGCCCACAGCTAGCAGGTTCTCCTGGAGCCAGGCCTTCACTGTCTCATAACAGGGCTGCAAGAGAGCCAGGATCAGCTGGGGGAACCCCACCCCTGCAACCACCCACCACAAGAGGGAATATTCTTACCGACTTCCACCAGGTACCAGGTTCATGTAACCCGCAGCTGTCACTGAACTCCAGACAGCAGGAGTCAGGCACACGAGTGGCATTGTATACCTCAAACCAATCAGTGTAATTGGAAACTCCACAGCATCGGAACTAGAAGCAGGAAGAAAGCAAAGGACTGGGTGGCGAGATAGCCACAACACCCACCCCCGCCAGCCTGTCCGCCATACCAAGAAGGCTGCCCAAGCCTCACATCAGTCTGGATGATACTCCAGGCATTGGTGAGGCCCACATTGCCCTCTGTGCCATACAGATGCAGGCCCTTCTTCAGATCTTGCTGGGCATAACTGTCAATCTGTTAACAGACCACCAGTTAATATCCTCCACTTCAGTCCAAGACAGGACAATACCCCATACCCCCTCTATCTGAACCTCTTGCTTGTTTCCTGGGATAACCCCCTACGCTAGTACCCTATCACACTTAGGACACAGCCCAGGCTCATGTTCTCCCAGAGGCTTCAATGACCCTGGTGCAAGCCTTTGCTGTCTCATCTCTACAGGCTCCCCCTGTTGGCTAGGGGAGGACTTCAGTCTTCTTGGTAGTACAAACAGACATGTCTGCTCTCTAGCTGAGGGTATGGCTCCACTCCTAAGTCTCCAGTAAAGGAACTAGGGCACTGAAGGGCAACTCCGGCTTGTACAGGGAGCCTCCTATAGTCCAAGGGTACTTTACAGAAAGGAGGTCCTATGGGGAAGTTGGGGACACAGGAGCTGGCAATACAGCATGATCTATAACCCAAGATCCTAAAATATGTGAGTAAATCCTTCCAGTTGTGTGACCAGGCAGACAGATATGGGAAGTCACATATGACACACAGTAAGCAGCAGTGGGGGTTGGGGTTGTTGGGACAGTCCACACTTAGCAACCTGTACTTAGTTGAGGACCCTGGCCACATATCCTAGGAATTAAGAGTGCTGTTGTCCCACCCATACAACCAGAGCCACAACGTAGATCCCTGGGCTTCTGGTACTTTCTGCACTGAGTCTCCCAGCACCCCATGTACTGTCTGTCCATTTGCAGCAACATACCTTGTCACTGTAGGCAAAGAAGAGCACAGCAATGGTGGCTTCCAGCAGGAACACTAGCAGCAGCAGCACAAAGAACTGTAGAGAACGTGCCCCTTACTCACAGCCCTGCTCCTGGAGAGCCCCAGAACTCCTACCATACCACGGAACTCAAGAGCCAGGCCAGACCATCCCGGAGCCTGAATGGCCTGCTGGCCTGATCTGAACATACCCACATGCGTGTACGTCCCCGTTCCCAGGCTCCTGGCGTGACATCTCTATTTGGGACTCTCCACACCCCCATACTGGGATATATGTTAGACATATATCCCACAGCTGAGCACCACGCCCACCCACAACCTGGGAATTTAAGAGATCCCAAATATCACCTATCAAAAGTCTATAAACTCCACAATACCCCCTGAAGGTGGGAAGAGAAGGGATCAGTTTGTCTCTACAAGGCATTGAGCCCTGAGCAAACTCCTATCGCAGGAAGAGGAAAGGAACCATTCAAAACCTTGACATGGAGGAGCTTCAGTCCACCTGCCATGCAGCTTGAGGCCTCTGCTAGGCACATGAATTTGTAAGATCCTCCAGGACTCCTTTCCTAATTACCTGTGATTAACTTTATAAACTGTGGAGGAGGAAATAGCTTCCTTTCCATAAACATATTCCCAAAGCCAAATGGTGCTGTGAGAGAGAGGGTGGGGCCAGGGGCAGGACCAGGAGCTGGGGTAGAGCCACCACGAGGATGAGTATCAGAACAGTTTGGTAAAGGCCACTTGTAGGATACCTAAATTCTTGGGTGTGTCCTGTCACGAGAAGTCCCTCTGAGCTCCGATATGTTTTTTTGTATGTGTAGCGCCGATACTTAAACCCAGAGCCTCATGCATATCATACAAGAATTCTTCTAGATCTATATCCCCAGTGCCCTCCCCATTTTAAAATTCTGAGATGGGGTTTTACTCTGTACCCCAGAGCCAGCAACCCCTCCAGCCCCACCTGGCCTGGAAGACCCCAGAGCCCTGGTGCTGGACAGGCCTCAGAGGTGGAGCTGATGGCACAGAGAGCCAAAAAGAGGGGCCCAACAAACTCACAGTGAGCAGTAGGCACTTGTTCTCCTTGAGGGCCCCAATGCAGCCCACGAAGCCGATGGCCATGACGAAGGTACCGGTGACGATGAGCAGATTGGCAGCAGACAAGGATGGGAATGAGGATGACAGGGTGGCAAAGTTTCCCTGTGTGGCAGCCAACCAGATGCCAACACCCAGGACACCACAGCCACCCAGCTAGGACCACAGCAGTGGGGAGAGAGAGAGAGACAGGGTGAGGTTGACTATAGGGGTACCTGACCCCTAGGGAAAGGCTCTACCCACAAGCTCAAGCCAACCTTGTCAGCCTGGGAACCTCCAGTGACAGCTTAATTCCTGCAGCAGGCTGCCACTCCTCAAGCCTCTTCCCTTTGCCCCTGTTGACAGTGGTCTGTGGCAGAGTACATCTCATGCACAGCCTAGTGACTACGCCTTCAGATTCCCTGCAGGAAGCATTGCCAACCCCTGTGCCTAAGCAGAAGGGTCTCCTCTGGCCCTCTGATCCTGCACCTTCCTTCCCCACACCCTACGTAGGCCATGGCAATTGAGTGGCCCACCCACCTGTATGGCCCCCTTGCCCTGGGCTTGGTGTCCTGGGTTACCCATGACCCTGAACAGAGAAGCCCTGGCTCGGCACATTCTGCTCATGATCAAGTTGTAGTGGCTCTGTGGTACCAACCAGAGGATCTCACTGGAACACCTGCTACTGCCCAGCTTCCCCAAGCCTTTCCCTACCTCCCCAAGCCTCCCCCCACCTCCCCAAGCCTCCCCCTACCTCCCCACACCTCCCTGAGTTTCATCACGTTTTTTTTCTTCACTGTTGGTTTCTTGAAACAGGGTTTCTCTGTGTAATCCTGACTGTCTTGGAACTCACTTTGTAGACCAGGCTGGCCTTTAACTCAGAGATCCAATCATTTCTGCCTCCTGAGTGCTGGGATTAAAGGTGCATGTCACCACACTGGGCTCTCTCATCATTCCTTTTTATAAAAATCAAAATCAAAGGAAACAGGGAAGGAAGGCATGTGGTGGTTGACTCTAGAGAGGATTCATCATGGCATGGTGACAGGGACATCTAGTCTGTCCCAGAGTACATACAGGTCTGCCATGGAAGGGGAAAACTATGGCCCCACCCTCACATGAGGCCTTGGACTCTGTCAAATGAGGAGGAAGGAAGATATATTCCAGGAAGCTAGTAATGGGCCAACACCTAATAGGCTCTAGGAAAAGGCCTGGTAGCCTAACAGAGAGTTGGACAGGACAATGCAGAGGAGCCCATGATGTAGGGTTCTGAGTTCCAATGAACTCTTGGAGACAATACTGTAGAGTCATCAAGAAGCAAGGAACCTGGAAATGCTGCCCATTCAGGGAACCTCCAGGGAAAGGTGTGCATATGCACTTGGAGATCCACCCTCAGAGCCACAAGGTAGCTCTGGTGAGCCAATCTACAGTGCCTCCTTTACAATGGGAGGGAGCCCTGTAGGGCTGCAGTGGCTGAGAGGTAATGTTGTCTACGGTGTTAAAGTAAGGCAGTTGGATGGGCTGGGCACCCCCATTCAGCCTGTGTGGAAAAGTCCCCCTAATGGAGATCTGGTCAGGTAATGTTCACAGAATCATCCAGCATAACATCCTCCGTAAGCATACAGGCTACTGGATCTGGAAGGCTTCTCCCAGGGCAAGCAGGGCCTCATCTGTCTTCATGTGCTATTCCCATGGTCTCCAGCCATTCCCAAGCTTCATGAGGTCTTCCAGGACCCAGTAAGGTGACTCACAGGTTATGGAAGGACCTTTGTGGCCCTCACACTGCTAGGCAGAAGTAATACCCTGCTTGCTACCTTGGACTAGATCAGAAGTGTCAAGACTGAAGTGAGGACTCCCACCCTCACTCCACACCACACCTGCTCTGAAAGACCTGGAAATCAAAAGCAGCAAGAAGCCTCAAGAGACACCAATCCACAGGGCATAACACTCCCCCAGAGGAGCCATGACCCCCAAGTGAGTCACATCTGGGACGGTCACCTCCAAGCTAAACACTCATGCTTCTGATAGCAGGTCCCAAAACGAGGGAGGGGATATGCTAATACAACAGTGATAAATGTCACTAAGACCAAGCTGTCTGCACCATCCGCCTCCGCCTTCCAAGGACAGCAGACGGCTCGTGTCAGCAGGAAAGTGAGCTGTTGGAGCGCCCCTGGCCCCATGGGACCCCGAAGGGCATGGAAAGGACACTGCTATGCAGAGCAGCACCACTGGGGGTGGAAGGAATGCCCCACTCCAGGAGGCCAGGAAGGTATAACTCCAAGGCAAGCCTGGCAGGAAGGGACCCCACACCCAGGAGAGCCAGTTTCCTTCACTGACACGGTGAGACAGCATGAAAGACATTCACTCACTGTCACGTAGTCTGTCACCCTCACTGTGACAAAGATGAACACCAGCCCAGATGCTCCCCACTGCCATCCAGTGGTGTCACATGCATTGTCACAAATGAGCAGTACACCCAGAGTCACCACCATCCTGTAGGGCTACCTGTCTCAGAAATGCCACAAGCAGGTGCACTAATGTAAACCGTGCATGTGGTAAGAGTACTGTACCTATAATCTTGAAAATGTTTCGGTGCATGAAGCTTTTTAAACATTTTGGCAGGAAAATTACAGCTTCAAAGAGCAAGAGAAAATGGGCCCATTAGACTCAGAAGATGAGAAAGGCAGGACTTAGTGCTGAGCTCTGACAGCCTGGAGCAAGGTCTCTCCTCAGTCAAAAGTGGGGATGGGACTAAGACACCCCTCCACCCCAAATCTACAGAACCCTGAGCCCCATCTCCTGAGACAGACCGTCTTCCATTGCTCGCTCACTCCTCTGCAGCTGTACCCACAAGCTAGACAGGAGCCCGGGTAGGAGGCAGCGCCCACTCCCCACAGCGTCTTTAAAGAAGCTAGAGTCCTGAATGATGGTAGCTGGGAACATCACTCAGGGGCAGGACCTCTTGCCACTGTGGTCCTCCATCCTAGCCTTCTGGCTGATCATGCAGCATGCCTGGGCATAACCACAGCCCACCAGGGCCACTTGCTAGGCAGTCGGCCGGGATACCCAACAACAGTCCCTGAGAGGTGTAATGGACTGTTACCCAGGCACCAACCAAACCCATGCACAGCAGGGGCCTTAGCCTCTAGCCCCTTGGATCAGCCTCAGGCTGAGTGCCGTATGGTACTGGGTGCCCACCAAATGTGCCTGTCCAGGTCCGCAGAGGTGGGTGCCAGCAGACCTCTACCCACCACCCCTCCAGCCATACACAGCTCAATATAGCAGATGGCCGGGCAGCTAGCCACATCTTTGGTGGAGGTGTATGGGCTGGGGCCCCTGTATAAGCCAAGGGTATGTCAAGAAGCCGGTCTTCTGCCAGGCTGGCAGGAACCTTCCCCATCTTGGCTAGGATGTTGGTTATCCCGGTGGGGTGAGTTTGTGCACTTAAAATTGAAAGTACACCTGGGGATGAGGCTGAGTTAGTAGAGTGTTTGCCAAGCATGCACTGGGTTAGATACTCCATACCACATAAACCCCAAGTGGTGGTGCACACCAGTGTTCCTGGGACTTGAAAGGTGGAAGCAGCAGGGTTAGGAGTTCAATGTCATCATAAGTAAGGAAAGCCGGTCTCCAAATACTTAAAACAGAATTTGTTTTCACCCAACTCGGGACATTGTCAGAGCCACCAACATCCCAAAGAGCCAGCAAGACCATGGCCCCCTGCATTAGGCAGTGCCATGCCACCCCAATCACAAACATATGCTGTTACAGGAAGCAGAGATCTCCCTCTCCCTGAGTGTCCTGGTTCTTCCAAGGATTTGGGCACAGAACCCTTTGCCATTTCCTAGTCCCCTCATCCACCAGACTGAAAGTGTCAGAGACTAACAATAGCACCCGTCCATCAGATATCATCTCAGCTCATCAAACGCAACAGACACCCAGGAGCCTAGCAAGGCATGCGCCCTGCAACGTGTTGTCAACGTGGGGGCAGATCCCTGTGCCCAGTGGAACTTCCTTTGGGACAGCATAAGGCAAGAACTGAGGCTGCAATGGGTGACAGCCCAGGCAGAGCAGAGTGGGGCCCCAGTCCCCTCCCTGAAGGAAAGATAAGTGAAGCTTGACTCTTGTACCTCCTCCCCCCGCTCCCCTTCCCACCTCAGAACCTCTGCTCAGCTGGTCATCCATCTAGGGTCATCACAGACCACCTAGGTGTGGCTGAAGGACCCTGATCCACATACCTTTGGGTCGCCTTGATGACCCAGTGTGGTCAAAATGGAGAATCTGAGACCCCCAAGAATACAGGATTTTCTCAGCTCACACAGTATCTGGGTGGCAGGCATGACTCCAACCTCCATCTTGTCCACCCAGACACTGACTATACCATGCAGGGAACAGCTATACATTTTGCTAGACTGAGGAATAGAGAGGGACGCCTGCCTGGAAGCACTAGAGGAAGGGCCTCAGATTGGTCATGTTTGAACTTCACAGCTCGGACCTGGCTAGCATCTCAGAACCTGGACACAGAAGAGCCATGGGAAGATCCCTGCCCCACTCCATGAGCGCAGCCCCACTTACGCTAACCCTTACACCACAGTAGCTGCCCAGGAATGTAGATACCCTGAGAGCCCAGGGCAGGGGAGGGGAGGGCAAAGGAGAGAGGAGGCAGGAAGAACCAGGCTTCACCGATTCCCCTTGATCCCAGGGGACCTCAACTTCCATTACAGGAAGAGCTTTGCTGGCAGAGGCCCAGCTGACAATGCAGCCTCAGAGGCTTGAGACAGGGGTCCCAGGGGCTGCTCAGCCCCCACTCCCTTACTGTCAGTGGCCAGCACCCAACACCACCTACCCACTTAACTGTTCAAGGGCTGCATACTCAGCCCACTTCCCTAAGGCACTCCCAGCCCTAACCAGCTAGTCCTAACCCTGTGCACATCTCAAAGCAGGTTGAACAACTGCCCAATTTAGTTGAGCATCACTGCCCAGTGGCAGCCTGTTTGCTGAAGGAGGGCAAGGGTTCATTGTGTCCCCACACTCCCAGCTTTGACTCCAGTTGCCTGGTTAACTCTAATAGGGTGACTGAGGCAAGACACATGGCAGAGGCTAGGGTCCTGCCTGCTGGTCTTGCATTATAAGTGCCAAATGGACATCAAAGCCTCTCCTACAAGAGTCTAGCAAAGGAATCAGGGTCTTGGGTAGGCTATTCTCTGGCCCTCCCACTGCAACCTGTCACCAGCAGGAGGGGAATTTAGTTCGCAGATGCCAGGGACAAGGTGGACTGACATCATACTGACCAGGCCAGATGGATGGACTCTCACACTTGCTAGCCCAGATGGACTCTGCCAAGCCCAGCACAAGCACTTCTAGGAAAAACCATGCTGTTCACAGCATCTTTTGCATGGTTGCCTCTAACCCCTCACTGGGACTCAAGCTGGAGGGAGAAGCCACAATGATGCTGGGGCAGGAGCCCATTTTCCAGGCAGGAGGTGCATGTGGATACCAGGAGGGTACTGAGTTCGCCAGCACAGGAGTCCCACAGGATACTGATTGTTTATTTCTCTGGTAGAGGCTATCACCAGTGGTCCATGGAAGGTGCTTGCTCTGTAGCCAATGGGCCCTTCTCCCTGTGGCCAGGTGTCCAGATGAGGAAGAGGGCAATAACTCCAACAACCTCAGCCTCCCCAAACCAAGCTACTAGCAGCTGCCTAGTCCCACACTCCTACCTCCTAACCCCCTTCTGCCACCTACGCTGCCTGCTACTGTCAGAGTGAGTGACCTACAGCTGTCAGGTCTGGTCACAGTGTTATACCTAACTGACACTTGTCATCTGCAGCTCCTGGGCCTTTTCTACCTGTCATACTGTTGTCTGCAACCCCCCCGCCCAACTGCCACAATGTCAGAGACACCCTGACCCTGCCAATCAGTTGCTCCTGACCACACGCTGGTGCCCACTGAAGTCCATTAAACAGAAGCATCCACCTTACATAGGCTGGTTACAGCTTCAGCCCACACCTATCTCTGATGCCCACCTGGTATGAGAGAACTCCCAGAACTGGGCCCATCCCTCTCAGGAGCCTCTGGCAGAGAGCTCTTAATGGGGGAGACGAGGAAGGATGAGTCAGGTAGGGCAACAGCCTCCCTGGACTACTGCCCTCAGGCAGCCCAGGGTCCCAGCAAATCCCAGTTCCAACCCTGGGCCAGGGCTATAAGAAAAGAGAGGTCAGAAAAGTGGACCTAGGTTTCTGCACATATGACTTGAACTGGACTGACTGCATGCAAATGAGCAGCAAATAGGGATCCCAGTGATACCCCTCATCCTCACTCCCAAGCTGTACTCCCTCGTTCCAAACACACCCCTCATCCTCACTCGCACACACCCACTCCCAGAAAGTTGGCTCAGGAACCAAGGTAGAGTATGGAATGACCTTGGACACCATTCTGTAAGTATTCCAGCTAGTGAGTGAAGGTCCAGGCCAAGTCTAGGTAATAAAGGGTCACCTCTAATCAAATCTAGCATGTTCCACTCAGGCTCCAGGCTCAGCCAAGCCCCAACACCAGGTGGTAATCAAATGCAATACTTTACCCATTCCACAAGGGTGAGAGTGTACAAACTGTCCTCCATCTACACCGGAGGGGACCATCTTCTGCTCTATCATCATTCGAGCCCCAACTGAACATTACCCCATGCCTGAGCAACCACAGCATACCCCAGCAAAAGTTAGAGGCTCTGCTGAGGTGGCAGGGAGCCAGGTGCCACCCATGTCCATGGAGAGTCCCAGACCAGTGTCTGGTATACCTCCCTAGGCTCTAATAGGTCAAGCGGTCCACGTACCCTTGGTCTTCAGGGTCCTGGGGGACCAGGACCTTGTAAGTCAATCTCCCAGAGGGGCAGAGTGTGAAGGGAGTGAGGCAAGGACGTAGGCTGAAGAGGGGGGGCAGGGAGGAGGCTGAAGGGGACACCCGTGGCTCTGTGCACAGAGACGTTGATCACTTCTACGCCTGGAACCCAGGAGAGGCAAGGCTTGGTACTGCCTGGTCTTGTGAGCACGTGCGCACACACCCTGTCTCCACAGCAGAGAAGAGAGAAGGGAGCTCCTGGAAGTCACTAGGAGAGCAGCGAACCCCGGTCCTTCAGGCCCCCACACTCACCCAGAAGAGCAGGTTGAAGGCGAACATGAGGTACTTGACACCCTGGAGGCAGCCGCGCGCCATGCTGCAGCGCTTCAGCTCTAGAAGGAAGATGAAGGAGAGGTCTAGGTAGAAGACCACATACTTGTTACCCTTGGGCGTTGTATAGCGCGCCTGGGCTGCCTTGGGGCCGGGGTTCGAGTGCAGGCCGAAGAAGCCGCCGCCCGCATCCCCGGCGTCCCCGGCGCCCGCGCGCCCATACAGGCTGCTGCAGCGCCGAAAGGGGCCGCCGCGCGCAAAGCCCTGCTCCTTGCTCTCCGGAGAAGGGCTGCGCCGGTACGTGGATTCGTCCGTGCTGGAGCGGCGCATCGCGGTGGGGAGGCTGGGCCCCCGCCGCCAAGCTCAGTGGCTACAGCCTTTGTCAGCGCTCCGCGCCCGTGGCTCCCGGACGCCCCATCCGCACCACACCGGCGAGCTCCCGCACCTCCCCGGGCCAGCGGTAGCAGCGGGCGCGCGATTTGGCTCCCACCCCGCGGCCAGACACCTGCGGGCCGGCCCGCTGCGCCCCGCGCGCTCCCGGCCAATCCAGCATGGCCCCGCCCCTCGAGGACCCCGCCCCACCGGCCAATCGCAGCGACCCCGAGCCCCCACCTCCCCGTTACCCTCCCGGGGTCTCCCAAGAAGATGCAGCTGAAGGACAGGGGGAGCTTTTGAGGGGACTGGGTCGGGAATGACACCGCAGCAGCTCTCGGCCCCAAAACTGCACCCCAGACCCCATCCAACAGGCCCGCAGCCCATTCGGCAACAAATCTCCAACCACGTCTAGGATGTGCAAAGCCCCGAGGAAATGAAGAGGTGACCCAGTTGCTGTTAGTGGCAACTTGAGCGGCTTTGGCTTTCAAGCGCCGTAGGGAGCCTGTGGTGCCTGGGAGAGTGAGGTGTCCATGAGGTTTTCTAACTTAAAAAGAGAATTCAATGACCAAAGTAGCAGAGGAGAGATGCCAAAGAACCCTAGATGGCCCCCTGCTGGTCCAGAGGGCTCACGGAATCAGCTCTGCCTCTGGTCCAGTCCATTCTCCTAGGGGTGGTGGGAGCAAGGCCAGATTCTATCACAGCCACGGGCCATTTTGAGAGTCCCACTGGCGCCATTCTGCAACTCTCTATAACTGCAGAACCAGGGACCTGGAATTTCACTTTGACCAGCTCAGGAAGAATCAGCCTATGATTAATGAACACCATCTCATCCCAGGCAGACAAGCACATGGTAAGTGGCACTTTGCAGGTGTGCCCAGATACATACTAGCCCATAGATCAAAGATGGGATGATAGCCCCTTGCTGGGCCCCATCTTCCAATCTCTGAGCCCCAACCCTACCAAACGATGCAGATCATAAGAGACTCAAAGTGTGGGTCGGGTACTAACACGAAGCTAAGTTTCCCCGTCTGTTATTTTGTCTTTTTTTTTTTTTTTTTTTTTTTTGGAACTGGGGACCGAACCCAGGGCCTTTTGTTGCTTGGGAAGTGGCCTTCCCCCTGGGCTAAATCCCCAACCCCAAGGTTCCCCGTCTGATCTGCAGCCCAGACGACAGAAGGGAAGGCAGAACAAGGAAAACCTTTTGCTGAAGATCCAGAGTGAGGCAGCAGAGGAAGTAGAAGGAGTAAAAAAAAAATAAGAGAAAAAAAGGGTGTCCATGGGTAGAGCTGAGCAGCTCTTAAAGGGGCTGCATTGTAATGGAAACTCCAGATGCCTAAAGGTTTGCAGCTCCCAGCCCAGCACCTATGTTCACTGCACCGGCGTACTGCTGCCTCCCAGAGGTCACGATGGGGAACTGCAACCCTAGCCCACAAGGCTGCACGCTCAGGGTCCGTCTTTGGGATATGGATGCATGGGAGACCCCAGAATGCAGGAAGCATGCCTGGAAGGGCGCGATCAGCCTAGGATCTATCTCACACACCCCCACCTTGCCATTTCCCTCAAGTTTTCTTTGATGTGTCTGGACTCCAAGAATGGGACAGAGGCAGCAGAGATTATAGCCTGAATGTTCAACCTAGTGAGCACTTGGCAGCTGATAACTTCTAAAAGACCCTTGTGACCCGCGGCCCCTGGCCATGCTCCCTTGGCCTGATCAGCCAGACATCCACCACTGAAGGCTGGAGTGGAAGGATACCTATAAATGGCAGTATGCACGTCCAAGGCCATGTACATACACAAGTGTCTACACACCAGTAGAGAGAGAAGCCATAGGGTCCAGGAAAGATCCAGAACTGACCAGAAAAACTATACCCCCACCTTGGACCAAACATCACCCATACTGACAATCACCCCAATGGGGTTAGCTACCAAACCACTCCTCTGAAGGTGACCCTGAAGACCTGGGTCAGAGGCATAACAGCTGAGTTCCCTGTAATACATAATAAGCCTACTGTCTATTTGGTCACTCTTTTTTTTTTTTTTCTTTTTTCTTTTTTTCGGAGCTGGGGACCGAACCCAGGGCCTCGCGCTTGCTAGGCAAGTGCTCTACCGCTAAGCTAAATCCCCAACCCCTATTTGGTCACTCTTATTCCCTGGACATGGGGCTGGGGCTCAAGTTGAAACTCCCCATGAGGTACTGGGGGGCATCAGCTGGAGCTGTGAGGAGACCAGGAGTCACAGTTGCCAAGCTGAGGGTTATACGGAAGGGAATTCAGAAACAGCCACCCTGAGCTCCAATTCTTTTCCCTCAGGGGTAGCTGTGGGAGATCGGTTTTTGTTTGTTTGTTTGTTTTTGTTTTTTGTTTGGTTTTTTTTTGTCAACTTGACCCAAGCTAGAGAAAAGGTTGAGACTGAGAAAACGCCTCCATCACATTGGCTTTTAAACTGGCTGTGGTGGCTTACACCTTTAATCCCAGCACTCAGGAAGCAGAGGCAAGGGATCTCTGTAAGTTCAAACCAGCCTGATCTACACAGTGAGTTCCAGGACAGCCAGGGCTACATAGAAAGACCTCATCCCCCCTCCCGACCTCCCAGAGAAAAGGCTTGTAGGAGGCTGGAGATGGCTCAACAGCTAAGAGCACTGGATGGTCTTCTAGGGGACCTAGGTTAGATTCTCTGCACCCTCATGGAGTTTGCAATCATCTGTAACTCCAGTTCCAAGGGATCTGATGCCCTCTTCTGGGCCCTGTGGGCACCAGGCATGCACATGATACACACTATGCATGCAGACGTAACACCTGTATAGGTAAAATTAAAACATTTTCTAAGTGGCTGTAGACAATCTGTAGGACGTTTTCTTGATTAATGATAGATGGGAAAGGACCCAGTCTACTTGTGAGAGGTGTCACCCTGAGCAGGTGGCCCTGGAATGTATAAGGAAGCAAGTTAGGGCTGCAAGCTTGGACTGGAGAGATGGCTCAGTGGTTAAGAGCACTGACTGCTCTCCCAGAGGTCCTCAGTTCAATTCCCAGCAACCACATGGTGGCTCACAACCATCTGTAATGGGATCCGATGCCCTCTTCTAGTGTGTCTGAAGACAGCTGCAGTGTACTCATATAAACAAAATAAATAAATCTTGGGGGGAAAAAAAGAACTGGCTGATCTTCCAGAGGGCCTGGGTTCAATTCCCAATCTATGATGAGATCTGGTGCCCTCTTCTGGTGTGTAGGCATATGTGTAGGCAGAACACTATATATATAGTAAATAAATAAATCTTTTAAAAAAAAAAACCCACAGGGGGCCTGGAGAGATGGCTCAGTGGTTAAGAGCACTGACTGCTTTCCTACAGGTCCTGAGTTTAATTCCTAGCAACCACATGGTGGCTCACAACCATCTGTAACAGGATCTGATGCCCTCTTCTGGTGTATCTGAAGAAAGCGACAGAGTATTCATATAAATAAATAAATCTGGGGTTGGGGATTTAGCTCAGTGGTAGAGCACTTGCCTAGCAAGCGCAAGGCCCTGGGTTCTTTCCCCAGCTCTGAAAAAAAGGAAAAATAAATAAATAAATCTTTAAAAAAACAAACAAACAAGCATCTTAAAGAAAGGAAACTAAGTAATCCATAAAGAGCAGGCCAGTAAGCAGCACTCCATCTTGGCCTTGCTTCAGTTCCTGCCTCTAGGTTCCTGTGTCAAGTTCCTGTTCTGACTTCCCTTCATAATGGGTTGTAAAATAAAATCTCTCACTGAAACAATTGGGGAGCCTGTATGGTCTGAGCTAGGCCCTGTGCATAATATATGTTATGATTGTGTAGCTTAGTGTTTGCAGAGGAATTTTAATCCAGCAACATGCCTGCTCTGGCAAGAGATCACATCCAAAGACCTTTTAGGTGTGTGCGATCCAGCGGTAATACAGACGTGCCCTTAGTACACACATTTAATCCCAAACAATGAAGGCAAAATTAGTTTGTAGAAGGGAACAGCCATGTTTGAAAGTGAGGTCTAATTGAGGGGCAGATAAAGTGATGAATCAAAGATTTGATAAAGTGAGTCAGGACATCACAAGAAAGGGGATTTAAGAGAGCAGTGGAAGGCTGGAGAGATGGCTCAGTGGTTAAGAGCACTGACTGTTCTTCCAGAGGACCTGAGTTCAAATCCCAGCAGATGAGATCTGATGTGTCTGAAAACAACTACAGTGTACTCATATAAATAAATAAATAAATAAAGAAAGAAAGAAAGAAAGAAAGAAAGAAAGAAAGAAAGAAAGAGAGAGAGAGAGAGCAGTGGAGAAAGAGTAGAGGGAGAGGGAGAGAAGAGAGGAGGCATTACCAGGACAGTTTCACAGAGACAGGTTGCAGGTGAAGACAGAAGGAGTCAGACAATGAGAAGGAGCCAGGAGATTAGAACAGATTGCCAGAGTTAGTTTGAGACCAAGCAGAGCATTTCAGAGAGAAGACAGTTTCAACCAGTCCTCTTGAAGAGGAGTCTGAGCGAGGACAGCTGAGTTGACCATCCAGCCAGAGGTCAGAAAGAACTAGAAAGGGTGAGCTTTTCAGCAGTAAACCCCTGAGATGACACTTACATCTGGTGAATGAAAGCTACAGGTGTTCTTGTGGAGTTCCTAACAGTGGGATTGCGGGGTGTCTCTGGCCCTTTTGACTGCTCTTGGAACCCTTTCCCCCCTACTGGGTGGCTTCATCCAGCCTTGTTGAGGCTAGGGTTTGTGCCTAGTCTTATTGTAACTTGTTATGCTGTGTTGTGTTTATGTCCCTGGGAGGGCTGCTCCCTTTCTGAAGGTAAACAAAGGAGGAATGGCTCTGGAGGAGAGGGGAGATGGGGGAATACTGGGAGGAGTGGAGAGAAGGAAAATTGTGGTCAGGGTGTAAAGTATTGAGAGAAGAATAAATTTACTTTAAGCGCATTCTATAACTTAAAATAAAATCTCTCAAATTGCTTTGGTCACGTTCTTACAGCAACAGAAAGTAACCAACACAGCCAAGATTGGAAGGGATAGGAAGAGCTCCCCAAGAGGTGCCCAAAGTTCTGAGGACAAAGGAGAGGCAGTCCGGTTCTGCTAGGATGCTGTCCTCTGAACAACCGGCCCCTCTCCTGCCTAGATGGCTATGACTGTAAAACTCACACGAACAGGGACTGATCTAGTGGACTTCAGGACGGTCACGGGAGGGCCAGGTCCCTGTCTGTTGCCAAGGAGAGAATTCACAGGGTGTGGTATGCAGGCTGATCACTAACAGTGACAGACCAAGGCAGGGCCACCCTATCTGAGCCGAGGGGGTGCTTTCCTCAACACCCTGGCCCAGTGCCCAGCCACAGTGGTCTGGACGTAGGAGCCATCTGCCAACAGGGCTCCATGACAAGGGAGAGCTCCTCAGTTGTGAGTAGGTACAAAAGAGAAGCCCTGGGGAATAAGCCACAAAGAAAAATGTGGACACTCACCTAGCTAGACCAGGCTGCCACTCAAAAAGAGACCTGCCCAAACTCTAGACAAATTTTGACCGTGGCTGTTTGGAGCAAGTAGGTCCTCTGCAGATTGCCAGCATGAGTTTGCCCAGAAGCTTGTTCGGACCCAGTGGTAACTCCTCCTAGCCTAGCTAGCTCAGGAGGGGAGGGAGGGAGTGCAGAGCAGCGCCACCCACCCTGTCCTGAGGCTGAGAGGCTCCACGGCTTCTTTGAGGAGGCAGAGAGAGTTCTGCCAATACAAACAGGCTGTGGTGTCTGCCTTCCTGCTGCGGCTTCAGCCCCTGCAGGGCCCCAGTGCCTGCCCTAGACCCCCACCCTGGGCAGGAACACCACAAATTCCTGGTCCAGTAGGCCGACGCCTCCCACCAAGAAGTAGGCACGGAGGGCTGCATGCAGAGCCTAACCGGGACCTAGCTCCGGGAGACTGAAGACACACCCCTAGCCTCCCACCACTTCAGGGACAGAGCTAGGGATAGGGGTGCAGGGCCCTCTGTGTGAAGCCAGAAAAAGGGCCCATCTTTCTTCCTAGACTCTCTGGCCACCCCAAATAGTGTCTTTCCTCCATTCCCTGCCTGGCACCCTCAGGTATTTCTCTGTTAGAGCTCCTGTGGCAGTGGAAATAGAAGGGACCTAATTTAGACTCAGGGAATGCTTATCGTGTGAACAAAGCACTTCTGCCCCATCATGTGGGGGACCCCCCGCCAAGCACTGAGCCCCAAGTGCCCCAGCCTCAATAACCCAAAGGGTTCTTGAGTTAGTCACTTCAGTTTCAGCCACAGGGTCTCCAAGAGCTATTTGGACATGTAGTGTGTCTGCACAGATATGGCCTGGGAATGAGGTGTAGGAGTGTGTATGATCACACTCCATACCCTATGGGTGATAGAAACTGTCCTCCATGAGCAAGCCGAGGACACAAGGCTAGAGTTCCTGGGGAGAAGTCACTCTGACCACTTCCCCAGCTCATGAACAGCCTTAAGCAGAGGAACTTATTAAATCCTCTAGTCCCAGCAGAGCTTTACAAATGGGGAAACTAAGGCTATGACCTAAGGCCAAGGGGTAGAGTCAGCTAAAACCCAGCCCAGCGCTCTGGACCACAGTACAGCACCCTCTTTTGGCTCTCTGTTTTCAGGGCAACACCCAGGATGGGAGGGTCTGGTCAGCCAAAACTTCAATCATGGGTTTCCTTGTCCCCTGCCCTGAAGTGACCCCCTGCTCTGGCAGGAACTGTTGCAAATGGGTTAGAAACTGCATCTGAGCACATCTCCTTCAGTGTGCCCTCCACCCTGCACAGTACATTGAGCATCCATTCTCACAGAGCCCTTTGCCAGGCAGAGACCAGTCAGTTTGCATTGGGAGAACTAGCAGAGCTAGCATGAGTAACCTATATCTCTCTCCCGCCACAGTCCCAAATGGGAAGCCTGCAACAGTTAAGAAACGGTAGGGGCAGAGGCTGAGCCCCAGATCCCGGCCAGGCTCTGGAGAGAACTGAGCCACAGCATAGCCCCCACCCCATCCCACACTCTGGGATAAGGAAAGGCTGGGTGGATAAGCAACGGCCTGGAGTTCCCTAGCCTGGGCCATTTCTGGGAATCCAGGGAGCTGGAGCAGGAACTAGGGGAGGAGAGGATGCCACCACCCACAATAGGCGCTGGAAACTAGTGGACTTTCGCTCGCGCACGAAACACACACACACACACACACACACACACACACACACACACACACACACACACAGAGAGGGGGGGGAATTCCAGGAATGTCAACTTGGCACAGGCTTCACTACCCAACTCTCCCTAAGTAAACAAGTCTTCCAGGGGCAGGACAGAGCCGAGCCCCTCCTCCAAGAAGCCTTTGGCCTCCACCCCATCCCTAGGGCAGACCCTACAGACCATCTCCTAACCCACTCCCCTGCCACCCTCACCTCTGGCCACCAGCAGTCTTCAGTCCTGATCCTGATCCTGATCCCAGGCCACAGTGACTCGCAGGCCCCCACTGCCCCTCTGGCCAGGGCAGGATGTTGGGGGGAGGGGACAGGACCGGGAAGTCGCTTAGCTCGTGGCTCTGCACGTGGCTCCATGGGGGATGGCAAAAGCTGCCAGGAAGGCTGTCCAGGGTGACAGTGGGGGCACAACCGCAAAATTGGCCAGTGGCTCTGACCAGCCACACTCAAGACCCTGACCAGCCACACTCAAGACCCAGGAGTCCCTTCTCGAACTCCCCTCCATCGTTTGTTTCCCAGAGGCACCTGGAAAATGTCTAGGACCGCCCCAGAGGCTTCACTGTAACCAGACCCCAAACTTCCCGGGCTCTACGGAACCTCTGCTTTTCATTGTAAGCCGCCTCGTTTTCCTAAGGGTAGCTCCCGGCACAGCACGAAGGCGCTACAGCGAAGGTAATACATTCCCCAGAAACCAGCCTCTTGCCCATTCCCTTAAGTCCTTCGGTCACCTCCAGGTGAGGCAGTCCTGTGGCCCCTAGCGGTCCCGCAGGCAATCTCCACGTCTGAGCCAAATATCCCGGAGGAAAAAGAGATTAAAAGGTCTGCTCATAGGGTGCCTCCTCCACGACACCTTCCCGGAGCGCCGCCCTGCTCCTCTCCCCAGAAAAAGACTCTTTTAGCCCCTTCTCAGAGAAGGAGAGGACTACTGAGCGCGGGAGGCCGCCGTCGGGGCTCGGGACATCGCATCACCGACGGTTCTGCAGCGGCGGAAGAAAAGGACGCCCCAAACTCCTGGGCCCGAACTAAGGCTGGGCACCTCGGGTAAGGGCTCCAGACCCCTTGGAGTCCGAACCAGGAGGCGGGAAGACCGCTTTGGCCGTGCGCAGTCGGCAGCCCGCTCTCCGACTGCGCCGCCACCACTTGTTAAAACCACCTCTTGCCTCGAGTCGGCTTGCGATCCGGCCGGCGAGACCCCAGCCCGCAGACCGGCCGTACCTGTGCGCACCACCGCACGTCGGAGCAGCTGTCAATCAAGGCAACACGAGAAACGCGAACCGCCGGCGCCGCGGGCCTTTCGGCCTTGCTCGGATGCCGTAGCCGGGATATACCACCACTGCAGGAGGGGGTACTCGGGATGCTGCCGCCGGCACGGAGGCTCTAGGAGCCTCGGGTGGGCGCCAGCAAAGAACACCGCCACTTCAGAGTAATCACGGGAGCGGGGGCAGAGCTGCGGCGGGGTTCGGGGAGATGCGGGGCGGGGCTCAGGATCTTACGGGGCGGAGCTCGGGCGTAATGAGCCCTGCGCTTTGGGCGAGCCTGGGGCGGGCTTTGAAAAACTGCTGCCGGCAGCCTGCACGCCAGACGCCGCCATGATCATCCCAGTTCGCTGCTTCACCTGCGGGAAGATCGTCGGTAACAAATGGGAAGCCTACCTGGGTCTGCTACAGGCAGAGTACACCGAGGGGTGAGACGGCAGGCTGCGAGGGAGGGGACGGGAAGGCTGGACTGGGGTCATGAAGCCGAGGGCCGGGGTGAGGGTTCTGCGGCGGACCGGGAGTGAAACTGAGGTATCTTGGGCCGGGGATAGATAAAACTTCGTATGAAGAATTGGCAGGGCAGGCAGGGATTGTGGGGTCGAGTGAGACTGGGTGTCCTCCCGCCGGGCTCGGTGATGTATTCCCGGAAGAATGAATCTTTAGTTTGTTTTCGAGGCAGGGTTTCAGTGTGTAGCCCTGGCTGTCCTAGAATTCTCTATATAAAGCAAGCTGGTCTTCAAGCTCCGAAATCCTCCTGCCTCTCACCTGAATGTTGGGATTAAAGGCGTGCACTATCACGCCCAGACTCTCTGAAGTTTAGAAGGTGGTTCTCTTCAAGTTGCTGGCCTTTTGGAAACTTCTAAGCATCCTTCCCATGGGTGACAAGACACCTCAAGTCTCTTCCCTGTCGACCTACACCCTACACTTTACCTGCCTTTCAGGCCTTCTTATGTACTTCCAACCTTGTGGACTCTTTAAAATGCAAGACAGGCTCTGATATTCAGGCTCTGTGGGCATCTTGTCCCTCCTGTGCTTACTACGGTGACTATTCTCCATAGTAGTCAGACTCTGGCCACCATGTCTACACCCTTTCTCTGCACAAGCTGTAAGCCCGTGGGCCTTAGTGGGCAGCTACAATGACTAGGTTGGGTGAGTAGCTGATCGCCTTCTGGGACCCTCTTTACCTGGACTGGAATCTGTCCAGCTGCCTAGGTCCCAGAGAAATTATATCTAGTTGGTTTGAGCGACCTCTTCAGGATATGGGAGTACAAAGCCGTAATGAGAACGGGGGTGGGGTGGAAGTGGGGTCCGGACAATAACCAATTCACTGCATTTAGTCCAAGTCCACCTGTGGAGCCTGGAATTCTGCCCCTTGATGAGGGGATATTGGTCTCCTAAGCTTTCCCAAATAACTCTGGAAACCCATAATCCTGGGTACAAGAGACAAAAGCAGGGGCTGGAGAGATGGCTCAGTGGTTAAGAGAGCACTGACTGCTCTTCCAGAGGTCCTGAGTTCAAATCCCAGCAACCACATGGTGGCTCACAACCATCTGTAATGAGATCTGATGCCTCTTCTGGTGTGTCTGAAGACAGCTACAGTGTACTTATATATAATAAATAAATAAATCTTTAAAAAAAAAAAAAAGAGACAAAAGCAGAGATTCAGGGGTTAGAGAGATGGCTCAACTGTTAAAAACACTGGCTGGAGGGTTTGGGGATTTGGCTCAGTGGTAGAGCGCTTGCCTAGCAAGTGCAAGGCCCTGGGTTCGGTCCCCAGCTCCGAAAAAAAGAAAAGGAAAAAAAAAAAAAAACACTGGCTGGGTTTTTTAGAGGACTCAGGTTCAATTCCTAGAACCCACGTGGTGGCTGCAAATGTCCATAAACCCTCTAGGTTTTGGGGGCATCAGGTGTCCATGTACAAAACTCCTATACACATAACATGAAATCTTAAAAAGTAAATGTAGGCAAAAGGCCAGTGAGGATATAGGGTGCTAAGGGAGAAGATTGGCACGTGGGCATATCCATAGGCAGGTATATCCTGGGAACCCATGTACTACTATGTGGGGAAAGGGACTCACCTGGCTCCAACCTAACCAGGTGGGTGCATATGTTAGAAATCTCCAGGCCGTTTCCCTGTGGTCTGGTGTCAGGTCCCCATCCCTGATTATGTGGATGTACCCTGGTAACCCCTGCCCACAGCAATACCCAGAGGCAAGCTGCAGGTGGCTCCAGACCTATGCAGGGTATAGAGCCCAGGCCCAGCCTCACTCCTCTCTCCTCACAGGGATGCCCTGGACGCTCTGGGCCTGAAGCGTTACTGCTGCCGCCGCATGCTGCTCGCACACGTGGACCTGATTGAGAAACTGCTGAACTATGCACCCCTAGAGAAGTGACTGCTAGAGCCTGCCCTCCTCAGCTGGCCAAGGGCAATCTGTCCTGCTGTATTCGAACTGAGATGTTGGGGATGTGAGTGTATTGCCTGGCTGTGGCCCTGTGGCTAAGTCCTGTCATCCTGGAAGGAACTGTTTAGTAAAGACCTTTGCAGAACCACCAACAGGTCTGACTTTGCAAGGTTCTCTATATCCACGTCTATGCTGTCTCTGAGGCTACCTCCCTGCCTCCAGTCTTTCTCCTAGGGTTGGTCTTCTTCCCCCCACCTTGCTTCTGTTTCCCTGGGCTTTGACCATTTTGATCAACTAGGTACAGTCTTGTACCATATTGCTCTAGGGCCTCTCCTCTTCCTGCCCATTGTTCAAGGTGGGCATAGTGGATGTGGCCACCACACCATCCACAAGGCTGGGCCCCAGCCTGGGGAAGATAGTCCTTTGGAATGCTGAGCACTTAAGAGGCCCACCAGATGTTCATCTCTATGCTAGGGGTATTCATATGTGTTTGGTCTGCTTTTAAGTCTTTTTATCACTTGTGTCCCCAGAGGCCACATCCCCTGAAAGTAAAGTTAGAGGTGGTATAAGCTGTGTGGCCCTGGCTGTCCTGGAACCCAACTCTAGACCAGGCTGGCCTTGAACTAAAGAGATCTGCCTACTTCTGCCTCCTCAGTGCTGAGATTAAAGGACAGCTTGTGCCACTGCCACACAACCAAACCCAGATATTGTAGGAGTGTGCCCAAGGCCACAGGCCTCACAAGTTTCCTGGGTCCTAAAGACCATTAGCTGTGTGGGCCTATCGGCTGCCCACGTCTGAGAGTCTTGTTTGCAGAATCTTCCCAGGCCCAACAGCTAGGCATCCCTTGACCCAACCACCACAGGATGGAACAGCACCCAGTGGTAAGAAAACTGCGCCAGGCCAGAGGAAGTGCATGTAATCTGGTTCCTAGGCATTTGCATTAAGTACCCCAGGGTTCTTTCTAGCACATTGCTCCCTGAGACTTTTGTTTTGAGTTTTATTTGAGACCGGATATCTTGTAGCTTTGGCTGGTATGAAACAGCAGTCAGCCTGCCTCTACCTCTTGAATTCTGGGATTAAGGGTGTGTGGAACAGCATGCTCCACCCTACCCCCACCCTCTGGTTTTTGTTGGTGTTTTGTTGGTTTTTTTGTTTGTTTTAAGAAAAAGGCTTTGCGGGGTTGGGGATTTAGCTCAGTGGTAGAGTGCTTGCCTAGGAAGCGCAAGGCCCTGGGTTCGATCCCCAGCTCCGAAAAAAAAAAAAAAAAACCAAAAAAAAAAAAAAAAAAAAAAAGGCTTTTGCCTTAGTTCAGAGGACCCACAGTGCCCTCCTCCAGCTGGCTCTTAAGATTATGGGGAAGAGAATGGGCTTGGGGTACCTTTTCAGGACTGGTTATCAGCAGCTCAGACGGGCTAAGCCTGAGAAACAGGGCCTACAGACTCTTCCTTGAGTGAGGCAAGTCAGGCCACAGCAGGCTGGAGGTGTCCAGCTACCAGAGACTGCCCTACCTGTAACTGCCATTAGGCTTCCCCACAGAGTCCTGTGAGTACTCTAGCTATCCTGGACCGCAAGGTCCTGTCAGCAAGCTGACTCGACTGCTTATACATTTATTGAGCACCTGTCACACAGCAGGAACATCTGTGGGCATCTGGGATACAGCAGTGAATAAAAACAGCCATGCTCCATTCAGAGATGTTCCCAAAAGAGACAGTGTACAGGAACGTGGAACATTTACATAGTGTTATCAGTAGTAGGAAAAGGCCAGGGCTGAGGCCGTTAGGAGCAAGAGGCCTGTGTGGAAAGGACAGCATACAGTGTGGGATTCCAGTTCCCCTAAACTTGCCCTATCTGAGGGTTCCTGGCAGCAGGCATGAAAGGTGCCTAGCCCAACCAGAAAGGCCCCTTCCCACCTGCTCTTACCCACCGTGTAGTAGTATGCCCGGATTCTCCCCAGACTTACTGCAGATCACAGCTACCCAAAGGGAAGCAGTCTACATAAGAGGCACTTCTGTCAAGTAATCTAAACCCTATTCTACTAGCCAGGCCTAGCCCAACACTGGCATACATGCCCCCTCTTGTTAATGCTGGGGCAAGTACGCTGCCTCAAGCTTTGGGACTTTGGTGTGCAGTGAAAGGCACTTGAAGCTACCACGGAGGTGGAGCCGCCAGGGGACATGGTAATGGCGTGAGGGCAGCTACCTCTCTGGCAGTCAGCAGTCTAACTCAGTAGTGTTCAGTAGTGGGGGGCTGGGACACAGCGCGAGGCTGGCCTTCTGGCCTGGCACCATGGTCAGTAGTGCTCCAGCTTGAGGCTTCTGTACAAGCAGCAGGTGAAGATCATGCCGAAGACCTGCACACAGGCGATGCCAATGCCCACGGCCCCGATGACCCGCAGGTGCTCCTGAATGAAGGTCTCCAGCTTAGAGATGCAGCCACCCTAGTGGGAGATAATGGTGGTGAACGTTACCGGTTTCCCAGATACAGCCCTACTGGACCAGGCTGCCTGAAGACCAGCCCGGCCCAGCCCCACCCAGGCTGAGCACACTTACTTCCACTTTATAGATGTTGGAGGCGTGCTCCCGCTTACCACAGCCAGTTACCACAGTCTTACAGCAGCTGTCAGGGACCACACGGCCATCTGCCTCACCAGAGCGGATCCACTCGCTGTCTCTCCAGTCTCGAGAGTTGTTGCTGCCACAGCAGTGGAACTACAAGGGGTATGTGGCTGAGACTCACAGCCTGCCAGCACACAACGCCATGCCTAGAAGGCCAAGAGTTACAGGGGGCACCCACCTCTTGCTGCAGCTTGTCTACAGCATTGGTCACACCCTCATGGCCTGACTGGTGGTATCTCTTGATCATGGTGTCCTTCAGATTCTCCTTGAGCTCGGTGTTGAGCTGTGGGTAGGATTAAACTCGTAAGGGCAAAGCTGGTCAAGACCTCCAGTGGGACTGACAGCCTCGTTCCGGACATTACCCTGTGGCCTGTTCAGGCCCTTACCTGCTGATAGTAGACATAGGCCAGGATGCCAGCAATGATCTCCAGAAGGAAGATGATGAGGAGCAGGATGAAGTACTAGGGAGCAGGGACCCAGTAAGTGGGGGGTTCCTAGTGCCAAAGCACCACAAAGCCAAGCCCCCAACCCAAGAGGCCAAGCAAGAGGAATCTGGATAGGAATTACACTCTGGGCTGCCTAGCTCCTTGATACTTCTCTGGAAGCTGGTGTCTGCCCCAGTGAGTTCAACAGGGACAGCCTACAGGAATACACTCAACGAGTCAAGCCCCCAGAACCAGTACCAGAGACCCCTGAGAAATCCATGTTAGGCATCCCTAGCCCCACCATGTGCCACCAGGCCCTGCTGACCAAGCGTAACAGGTTCCGTCGCTCCTTGAAAGTAGCACAGCAGCCCAGGACTCCAGTCACCATGACAACAACACCAGCCACCACTAAGATGTAGGCTGTTGCTAGGTAGGTGCTTGAAGCCAGCAGACTAATGTAGTCACTCTTGAGGGCCAGTGTCCAAATGCCCACTGCCATGACGGCCAGGCCAGCCAGCTGCAGAAAGTATATAGTGGTCACCACATGAGGCCTGGGTCTGGAAGCTGGGACTGAGCTCCTAGGCCAGGCCTCCAACATGGGGAATAGGGATGCAGGGAGAATGTAGGTCTTCTCACCCAGAAGCAGCAGTTGTAGGTGAACAGCAGATACTTGAGGCAGACTGTGCCACATGTTGCCTTCTTCTCATTGAATTCCCCCATCCTGGGCCTGGAGAAATGGGGAGGAGGTCAGATGGCCAAGCACCAGGCCTCCAACTAAGAAGAAAGCTATACACCGATGAAGACCGGAGAGGATGCAGCAGTCCCCAGATGCTTGCAGAGTTTGGAGTCCGGCCAGCTATCTGCCTTAAGAGGAGCCTTCCCAGGAACCATATGTGAGTCACTTCCTGGACTAACCCCTCACGGCCAGACACACATGTTGGGTTATCATGGAGGACCCCCAAAACATCTGCTGACTCACTCCTGCTGGCAACTAGGGGAAGCTCCAGCAGGCCTTCAGGGTACATTCCTGTGGATTGCCACCCCCAAGCATTTCCTGAGCCCCACGATCAGGCTGATAGGTACTTACAACTCATACCCATCCCCAGAGATGGCAGAGAAGCAGCGAGTTCAGGCCACCCTCAGGTACACTGTGAGGACTCTGAGCCTCTTTACCACCAGCCGACTTTACCACCAGCCAGGGCAGAGACAATAAAATGCCGGTAGGTGGAGCCTGTGCAATCTGCTCCCCAGTTCCACAGATGTGCATGTGCCGTCCTCCAGGGGTCCCCTAGACACACTAGCATCACAGTGTACAACCTCAGCTGAGCCAGGCCAGGCTCCCAGACAGACACCTAAACAGAACTTTTAGCTGGCTACCTTAAGGATCTGCTCAAGTCCCAGCACTCACCTCTGGAAGTCAGGACCAGCAGGTACAGGTCAAAGTCACTGATCTGCCCGCCCTTCACCTGGCAGGTGGGATCTTGCCACTCCTATGGTGTCTGAAGCAGTAATCAGAATGATTCTCAGAGCCACCAGATCTGCAAGGAAGCATAACAGCCAAGCCTACTGTTCTCTACTGGACGGCAGTAGGCCAGAGAACATTGCTGGCCTGCCTGATCTAGGGAGGGACCAAATGCCTTCTCCAGGTGCCCCACCCTCCAGGCCCATCCATCACAGTCCCTCCCCCACCAAACAGCAGCGACTGCAAACCGAAGGAGGATGCATCAACCGTCCACTTCTGGAAGTAGGAGAGATTTCAGACCTCCAATCGGAGATGGGACCCAAAAATACATGCTGCCTCACTGGATGCGGGCAATGACATAAACAGAAGCTTGGCTAGCCACAATGCAAACCCCGGGGCTAGGCTCTAAAAGCCCAGAACCTATGGGGAGCTGGTTCTCTCGACATACCCAGCAACCTAAGCCAAGGCACAATCAGCAGACTGAATGTAAATTCCCTGAGAAAGTGTCCGCGTGGGAGCCGGGACCAGCCAGAAATAGCTCCTGCGGCCAGGACACTACCGCCCTACACTCAGCTCCAGTACCTCCCCTGAGCCCTCCATGGCACCGGGCACCCGCCCCACCGACGGGATGAAATACTGAAGTCGGCTGGGCGAGGAATCCCCGCGTCACAGAGATGAAGTCACCACCGTCCCTGCCGCCCGCCCCCGCCCCGTGCCAGTGGGCGGACCTGCGGTCTCAGGGGAGGGAACCGGTGTCCAGGGACAATGAATAGGGTGATCAGACTTTAACTTTCCGGGTTTCTCCACGAAAGAGACCGCCAGGCCTGCCCAAGAACCACAGAGGCTCTCTTCCTTACCCCTCCCCCTTCCCGCCGCGCTTCTAGCTGCCCTGCCCCGGCGTCGATCTTCCGGAAAGGAGCCTGCAGTCCTGTCCTACGACCTCTGCCTCCTGGGTGGCCCCGAGGCCAGCCACGGAGACTAGGAACACCAGTAAGCGAGGAACTCAGGACACTGCTCCCCATACCCTTCGGCTTGGTTTTTCGGAGCACTCACCAACCACGCTTTGAAATACCAGCCCCGGCAGCCACTGTAGGAGCGATCATTCGGAGTACAAGAGAATGCTCGGCCCGGGGCCTGCGAGGACACGCCCCGCGCGCGACCCCGCCCCAGGCGCAGCCCCGCCCACGGCCGACTGGGACAGGCAAGTCCTAACTGGTTTGGTGCTAAGGTGCAAGGGAGAAACCTGGAGATCTGCCTGTGGGTCTGTAAAGTTAGCTTGAGGGCACCCGTTGTTATCAAAACCTCGGACTCATCCAGAAATAGAGGAGCTAGGCTGGAGGAAGAACCCAGGTGGGGAGCGAAGAGGTGGGGAAGGTGGCACTAGAGGCCCAGAACTGAGGTCAAGACCAATTTCTTCTCCAGTCTAAGCCGGGAGAACAACTCTGAAGCTGCAGGTTCTAGCGGTTGAGGAAATGCCAGAGGGGAAGCTCCAGATCGAGTGTGGAGGGTTCTGAAAGGTCCCACAGAAACATAAGGGCCCTGCGAGAGGAACCCAGTGTGGATTGCATATGGTCTGTCTAGGAACTGTGCCAGAAGATGATGGTCTGGACCAGAGAGCTAGTTGACCTCACAGAAGTGAGGGGCGGGACCTTCCATTTGAGGACCAGCACCCGGGAGTTTACACCTGTTGAAACCTGAGTCCTTGGATCTTCAGCTGTGAGGGTGAGGGCTTGGTGAACCACAGAACATACACAAGCACAAGGGGACCCACAGCTGCAGGAACGACCGGGTAATGTGCACCTGTAAATCTCTCCGTGTTACCCAGTGCACGAACCACAAATGCACTGTAGCTCCCAAACACACAAAAACCAAGGAATGCACAGTATACAGTGGCCTTTATTGGTCCTTTAGACAAAGATTAAGGAAGACAGGATAAAGACTGAAGACCTGACCACTCTGAGGGTTAGTTCCTTCAGGCATGGGATGCTTTCTGGGTAGAGCTACATACTTAGCAAGCAACCGCCACCCAAGACCAATCCCCTCCTAAGAATAGTCCTCTGGATAAGGAAGTGAGTCATTTGGGGCCGGCTGGTCATCGGGCACTAGGAAGATGGCCAGAGCCTCGTCTGGGGGGCCGAGCCCAGCCACAACAACAGCAGCAGTAGATGGGTCCCGGCTTGTGGGCGATAGCTAGAGCCTTCCTGTGGCTACTGCCCAGCAGCTTAGTCTCACAGGCATCTCTCTCATCTCGAAGCCTCAGATTCAGCTCCCTAGAAAAGAGAGGTAAGAGACCGAGGAGACTAAGATCTAGAGGAAAAAGTGTGGGGGGGAGATGCTTTCCCTGAGTCCAGAGGACTAGAGAGCCTGCAGCATGAAGGCTACAGGGCAGACATAAGGACTTCCAGCAACATGGGTAGGAGTCAATAATATTTGGAAACTTGAAACCACTTCTCCACATTAGCTTAGGCAGGCCTGACCCACCTCAGCAGCTCCAGCTGCCTTAGGAGGCTGAGTTTCTCTTTTTGCATGTTCCTGGAGACAGCAACCACATCTCTGTGGATAGAAGGTAGTCATCCAGATGCAAGGTGGTGGAAGAGATCCACTACCCTCACCACAGGCACTTCACCACACCTTTGGGTTTGCTCCTGACGACCCTGTGCTTCGCCCTCCAGTCGGATGAGCTGCTCTTGCGCCTGGTCCAGCTGTGCCCGTAAGGCCTCATAGGCCCTCTGCAACTGGATGTGCTGGGCTTGTGCCTCTAGCTGTTCTGCAGCCCGGGCTTGCAGCTGCTGTTCCAACTGAGGAATGGTGGAATGCAGGCTGGCAAACCACACCTCTCCGGTGCTAAGCTGACCCCTCACCCTTGCGGCTCCTGGTTGAGAACCCCAAGGCACAAGACACACACAAAGAAGTTGAGTCTGTGCGAGGACGCCAAAGTGAACTCAATTCGGCTTACCTCTCGCTGCCTCAGGGCTGCGCGCTCCAACTCCTGCTCTCGGGTCTGCAGCTCCAGCTCCAGGTGGCCCCTCTCTTCCTCCCGGGGTGGGTTCTGGGATGTACAGCCGCACTAGAGCCTTCGCTCTGGGCTCAGAGGAGGCAGGCAAGGGTGGGGAGCGAAGGGTGGAGAGCGTGGGAAGGGGCACTTGCTGAGGCAGAGCGAAGTTCCCTGGACTTGGGACAGTTTGGACTCTCGAGGTGAGTCCTCTGGGGAGGGACCAATCAGGGAAGGCGGAGCTGGAGAAGCTGGAGAAGCCAGCGAGGCTAGGTGTGGCGTGCGCGGGCCCACCTGACTCTGCCCGCGCTGTCGCTGCTCCCGAAGCTGCTGCTCCAGCTCTTCATACAGTCCGCGCACCTCCCTCTCGTGTTCACTCTCCCGCCTTAGAGGAACCGGGATAGCACAGGCATGATCATTCCCGAGCCAAGTCTCTGCCCCCTCCGTGACTCCCCAGACCTCGCCAGGCCAGGCCAGCCCTCACCTCCGAAGTGCCTGCTCCAGACAGTCGCGCTCCCGGGCCGCCGCCTCCAGGCAGGCGGATGCGCGCATCAGAATTTCCTCTAGAGAACCCAACAGCTCGGGTCGCTCCCGCTGCAGCCCGACCCAGAGTGTCCTCACAGCCCATTGCCTGGAGGATGCGATCGGAGACGGAAGCTGGTGGGTGGGTGAAGATTTGTCTCCCCATTGCGGACAGTGAACGCCCTGGAGAACCCAGCATCCCAGAACTGGCACATGTGCCGTGTACAGTTTATCCCTTGCTTAGTGCTCTCATGTTAGCTTTGCCTGGTGTCTGGTGGCACCCCGCCCCGCAGAGCTATGACCTCCTGAAATGCAAATCTTGAGGAAAATCACACCAGGCCACTCTCCCAGACAGCCACAACTGACAAGGGGACGGACTGTCAGGACCTAGGGATTCTGTAGCAACAGACAGGTGGGCAAGGCGGACAGACTATGAAGAGAAGAGGGAACACTCTCGAAAAGGAGTGGGCATCAACTCACTCTCCCAGGACCCGGGCCACTCCTAGCTTCTCCAAGGAAGTGTAGAATGTTTCTACATCGTCCTCCTCCTCCAGAGAGCCCCCTGTGCCCGACTCAAAGGTTTCCTCAGGAGTCCTCAAGGGGGCTCTACCTGGGACCGACTCCGCCCCCACAAATTTCCCTGCAAACATGGGAGGAGAGATTATCAGGACTGTGTGTTAGCACCCTGGACCTACCCAACTCCCTTCAAGCCACATACAACATATCCTGTCCGCTCTCAGGGCCCAGTTTCCTGTTTTTCTTCCTTGTTCTGGTTCTATTGGCCTGGGAATGGGAAATGACAGCCAGTTCCCCCGCCCCACCTTGGTTGGCAGAGAAGAAGGGATTGGGGGAGGTCAGACCATACCCTGTACAGTAGCTGGGGGTGGTACAGTTCATCATACACCTATCTGTAGGCACCAGAATGCCTGGGAAGTTGTGAGAGGTACACATCAGGTCTCACAGGGCCCTGAAGAGGGTGGCTGGGGCCTGCTCACCCAGGCCTAGACAGAACTCCCGGGCCGTCAAGAAGCCAGTGTGGGCCTGGTCCAGACTTTCAAACACAGCCTCCAGCTGTGCAGGTGTAAGGGGAAGATCACTCTGCAGACCCTGACCAGGCAAGAAGGACCAAGGTGAGCAGCTAAGGTCGACCTTGTGTCTAGCAACCTCTTGGATGTGGGATTCACCTGCAAATCCTGACGAGTGATGAAGCCCTTGGCGTCCTTGTCACACAGGACAAAGAGCTCCTGGGCCTGCTGCAGCACCTCTGCTTGATGTCCTGCTGAGACTCCTGTCCTCTCCTCTTCCTCCTGGCCCTGCCCATCTCCAGGCAGCCCAGGGCTGGCCATAGGAGCAAGTCTTGGCTCCGATAGGTGCTGTGAAGCAAAGGGAACTTCAGAAGAAATGGGAGGAGGGGTGAAAGTGTGGCAGAGGGTGCAGGCAGAGAGGTTTGGGACCTCCTTGAGCAGGCAGGAAAGTAAGCAGACAGAAAAGAGATTGAGACGGGGGTGCCCCAGAGTCACTGGGATGGGGCGAAGCAGACCCAGAACCAAAGTTACTGCCTGGGACCTGGCATCTCAGAAAGTAGGAATCCCTGGAAAAGGCTCAATCCCAAGAAGAACCCAGTGCAAGAAAGGGAGGGCGAGCTGGATGTGGTGGCATATATTTTTAATCCCAGCACTCAGGAGGCAGAGTTAGGCAGATATCTGTGAGTTCGGGGCCAGGCTAGTCTACATAGCAAGTTCCAAGACATTCAGAGCTACATTGAGAGATCCTACCTCAAAACAAAAAAGGAAGTGAGACCAGGCCTAGTGGCATACACCTTCAGTCCCAACACTCAGGAGACAGAGGCAGGGGGGATCTCAGGCTACAAAGAAAGATCCTATTTAAAAAAAAAAAAAAAAAAAAAAAAGTGTGACCTTACTACAAAAGACAGGTAAAACCAAGGGGGTCTGGGCAGCCAGCCGAGAGATTTTGTAGTGAAAGAGGCTCAGAGAGTAAACAGACTGCCACATCCTGGACTTGGGAGATCCCAAGCTGGGACTGCCTAAGGTTGAGGGCTGAACCACTTCTGACCAAGTAAGTCCTTAGCCTCAGGCCTGAGCCCGTGATACCCTGGACTTCTGACAGCTGGCAAGCAAGCAGAGAGTAAACTCCATCAGCCCCTCCCACCTGCCAGTCAGGCCTTAAGGGTGCAGGTGCAAGGTCCCAGGCTTGGGCACTGGACAGCTTTTGTAAGAAACACCCCCACATCTCGGTTTAACACAGCCTCTGGAGTTTTTTCCTCCCCTGGGGCCTCCCTCTCACCTCCTGGAATGGACATCCACCTCTAATTAGAGCCACCTGTCAGTCCTGCAGTGTGTTAACCCCAGATTTCCCAAAGCTACAAGCTCAGTGACACTGACCGACTACTATCTTACTTTTCAGTCTTTGAGGTCATCTTCCCCTTACCTATATTCTGGGAGGAAATGAACAATAATCCTACAAGCTAACGTGAGGAAGAGCATAGTAGGGCAACCTGGAATGATCATTGGCCCCCTTGACGGCTACCCTCACTTCAGCCAGGCACGGCCACCACCCCACCAACCGCTCCAGGGCTCCACGGGACCGGAGGTCCATCCTGGCCGGAAGCTGCGCTGCCTCCAGGCTCCAGGGAGTCCAGAGGAAAGGCAGCGGGTGGGCCCACAGGCAAATCTCATCCACGCACGCACGTCTGGGCTAGCTGCCTTCACCCCAGGAACACAGCCGTTCCAGACAGAGATGAGTGCGGTCGCCGCTCCATACGGCGGTCCGAAGGTGCGATCACTGGAGCTAGGGGCCGGGGATTGTGGGGTGGGGAAGGCCGGAGGGCGCGGCACTGGGACCCCAGCCGCGGTACCTGCGAGCAAATGCCTACCTGCGAGCCGCGCCGCCGCACCTGCCGCAGGCCGGCGCTCCTCCCGGAAACGCGCGGTGCGCCCCGCCCCTGCCCGGACCCCGACAGCTCGCGAGGGGCGCGGACCCAGAGCGACCCTGCGACCTTACAGGCTGGGAGACCCCGGGATAGCACGTCCGGGTGGATCCTCCACCAGAGTGCTGCAGTAGCTTTGTCCCGCCTCTCCTGTCCTGGTGACCCAGAGTGGCTAGTTCTCCCCGGAGAGCCACTGGGGGCAGCAATGTTGACGTCGTGTCCCTCACTCCCACCGCCTCCCCTAGCCCCCAAGACCCTTTCAGGACAAAATCAAGGCCGGGGAGGTTCAGATGCCAGCCCCTACCCCGCCCGGAGTATCCAGACTTAGGGTGCCAAGAAGTGTGTGTAGGAAAATGCCGAGCAGGAAATAAACCAAATACTTTCAGTGACTGTATCCAGGGCTGCGGACACTAGACTTTCTTCTCTATACTTTTCCAACTTAAGAGTCTTCTGAGTTTTAGCTCTAGAGAATGACATACGTTAGCAGCACTCCTGTGTGAGAGAGGTGAGTGTGGGGCCGAGTGAACCGCCTCAGCAGTCAGCCCTCGGGACCCCTCTTGGGGCACATTCCTAATCAGGGCTCCCCTGGGTCTAGAGGAACTTCAGAAGATGCTGCCAAAGTCCTACTTAGGAGAGCCATCTATTTCCAAGGGTATGCCCCCAACCAAGCCCCTAAACTGACCTGAAAAGCTGACCTGGCTATCACAGGCTGCAGAGGCGCTGGGGGGCCCTGTGCTTCTCAAGCAGAACCACAACAGGCTGGCTGTATATAGCACAGGTCCTGGAGACGAGGGGCGGCCCCTGGCACCTAGGCTAGGACCTGCCGGGCCGGCTCGCCCAGTCCTGCTGTCCCAGGTCCTATAACCAGACCAACCGTTATTGTTGGCTAGGGGCTGCAACCGCAGCCACTGTGCACCTTTTGGGAGGGGCAAGTGGGTGCTGAGCTCTTAGGACTAGGCTAAGTTCTACAAATAGACAGCTAAGCCCACCCCTTTGGGAGGGGCAAGTGAGTGCTGAGCTGGTAGGACTGAGCTAGGTCCTACAACTGGACAGTTAAGCTCACCCCCACAGTTCCCCTTCCTCCAAGACTATTACAACACACACAAAACACAGCACAGGAGGCTTCAGGAAGCATGGTGAACTCTCACTACCTTGTCTCAGTACTCCAGACCCCTCCCAGGGTTCTGGTGGGAAGCAGGTATGGTTACAGCACAGGAAAAGGCACTGGTAATGAAGCATGTGACAACCACCAAAGAGAAGCCAAGCACAAAGTCCTGGGCGAGATGCCCCAGTGTGGGTCAGGAACTGATCTTCCCTGGTCCCCAGGCCTCAGTTCCAGACGCTTCACCCTTTACAGGGATCCAGCCCTGAAGTCAACTCCACACCCTCACTCACTGTGTCACCGGATGTGTGGGTGACACCTTTCGTAAACAATTTCCCCCTGGTGCTTGAGATGGAATCCGGACCTGGTGCGTATTAGACAGCTGCTCAACTACGGAGCGACTCGAGCCCAACGTTTTAGTTTTTATTAATACTAAGGGTCTCAAACTCCCAAACTGACCCTTGAAACGCTGCCCAAGGGGCAGTCAGCAAGCCTGGGGAAAACAGAGCGGCTTACACACATCCTTGCCAGAGGGCTGACCGTAGGAGAGGGTCCCCAGCTGCCAGGACTTAGAGAACCCTGTGAAGCCCAACTGTCAGATACTGAGACACAGGTCCTCGGTCCACTGGGAGAAAGTGTCGCTGCCCAAGTCAGAGGCAAGAGTGACATGCAGAAGTGAGGACGGCCGAGGCTAAGCTGTGGCTTTTATTATATCTGCTTTGGCAATAATAAATAATTCTTCACGTACTCTGCAAGGAAACTTGAAAAACAGGGAGAAGCAGCAGATGTGGAGTTCTTAAGACTGACCCTGCACTGAAAAGGTGAACGGTAAGGCACAGGTGAGGGGGAGGGTTACTCCCCATCCCTCCCCACCAGGAGTAGCATTGTGAGTGGCTGGTGAAAGTTTTCCCATCAAAAACCCACTTGCAGCTGTGCAGGGTCCTATGTCCTCATTCCACAGCATGTAAGGGGGGAGAGCCAGGGGACAGAGGTCTTATTCTGCCTCAGGGCTCCTCTGAGTGGGGCAGGACACCTTGGAGCTTGGCTGGTAGCCGGGTGAGCCGAGAATGATGGTTCTCAGCAAGGTGGGAGGCCAGATGGACCCTGTGGGGTGGCAGGATCTGTGGCGGTGGGGCTGGCAGGTGCGCGCATGCGCAAGGCATCAGGCGGGAAGGCCACATTGGTGCAGAAGAGACCCAGCAGTAGCTGACGCTGGCATTCTTCCCACTTGGCCAGCGCGTCCCCCAGTGAGAGGTTGTTTCGTACCCAGTTGGGCAGTGCCTCACTGTAGGTGGCGCAAGACAGTGGCACAGACGGCAGAGACTGGGCACGCCGCAGCTCCACCTGCTCGGACAGTCTGCGGGGAGGGGTGGGGAGGCTTAATGGAGATCTGCGATTCCAAGACCCAGGACCCTGGTGGGCAGGCGGTCAGGGCAGCTCACCTGGAAGGTAGATGGTCACCCAATTTCCTCTTGGCCCTCATCACCAGATACTGGCAGATGCTACCTGTCTGCTCCTTCATCCACCGGATATCCTCAGGGACATCAGGCAGCCACTCCAACAAACTGACAAGGGAGCACCAAGAGCAGAGCGTCAGAAACAACAGGTTGGGATCTGATGTTCACTTGCAGGATATGAAGACCTATTCTCCCCAAATCTCCCACGTAGCTCACTGCTCATGGATGAGTCTAGACCTTTGCCCCTGATGTATATGTTGATGTGTCCTCCCCAGACGCCATCTCCCATCCTCACCGGATGGTGAAGGACACTGCGCTCTCCAGTGGCAGAGTATAGGGTACCATCATGGCAGTGGCCAGGCGCACTGGCAGCATGTTGGAAAGGGTGGTCATCAGGTCTTTCGGTTCCACACAGGCCTCCAGCAGGGCTGTGGATAGGAAGGTAGTGGTCAATTAGGGAAGTGGAGGCCTCCTAGGCCTCCAAACCAAGCTTCTCTCCCCATGGCACACCCTCGTTGAGTCTGGCAGGCAGGTGCTCTAGAATCCGATCCTCCCCTCCAGTCCTCTCCTCAGTCACAGCAGCTTCCTCTGCATCCTCTTCCTGGGGGACAACCGGGGGCAGTGCCAGCAAAGGGTTGGGTTGGTTCAGTAGGCCTGGGGTGGGGTGGGGTGACAGAGAGATTGCCATTAGAGTGTATGGCCAGCAGGGGGCACTGCAGGCCCAGCTTCTCCCACCCCAGGGCCGCCCACACACCATTCCTCCTAAGGAATCGAAGTCCGTCTCGGTAGCCCTGTTTGCACATCTCTCGGAGAACCTGTGGCAGAGGTGGAAATCAGCGAGAATGGTGCGGCTGAGGTACTGCGGTAGAGTCCCTGCAACACCCACTTCCACCAACAACTGTCCTGGCTTGGAACAGCCCCAGCACTGTCCCGGGGCTCGGAAGTCCCAAGGAGTTCTCTCCCCTGGTGCTTAGTCAGGACTAGCTGTGCGGGCTCACCATGGGCTCTGGCGGGAAGAGAGCCTTCGAGAGGCGGTAGAGATTGCGCAGGTTGAATTGGATGCTGGTGTTGGTGATACGAAGTTCGTGGATGTTGGTGGAGCTGTCTTGTGGGCAGATGTCACTCTCGCCTGAGAATGGGGACACTGTGATGGTATTCTTCAGCTCATAAAGTGGCAAGTTGTCTGAAATGCCGCCATCCACATAGCGCTTTGCAAGAACACACATTCATAGTCACACACTGAGGGGTCTGCAGGGTATTCTGGCAGACCTATTCAGTTCCATGTGAGCCTTTGGCCCACTAGGCATGGGCCACTGGGGACTCAGCAAATGGCCAGACAGATGGAGTTGGAATGGGCACCAGCCAGAAGAAATGGGAGTCTCCCCAAGACTGCCCTGGATTTTGAGTCATGGGACGTAGCAACACAACAAACAGGCAGTGAGGAACTGAAGGGGGAGAGAGAGGTGCCCCAGTGGCCTTTCCCCTCTACCCGGTTTCCCTACAGCTCAGAGACAGTAGATGATGCTTGTCATTCCAGGACAGGGCCAAGCAGGGATACTTACCACCCCTTGAAGGGTAGGAGGAATGAGGCCACAGTACACAGGGATAAAAGTGCTGCAAACATTGGCCTGAAGAACAAGACACAGGGTGGTAGACAAGGCTCTGCCTTGAGTTACTCCCATACCCCCAACACAGTTTCTCCAGTGTCTACCTGGATAAGCTCATCCTTGGAGCTGAAGTGCGATATGATGACATTCTCTCCATCCGAAACGCGAGTCAGGGAGATGCCCAGGCGTCCGCTGGCACGCGTGTGGCAATCAGCAGGCAGGGTCTTCAGTAGACAACCACGGATGGTCTTTACCAGGTTGAAGGAGGGGTGCAGGGGACCCAGGAACCGCTTCCGAGCCTCCTTGGACACCTCAATAATGTTGGCACCCGCTTCGCCTGGAATAGTAGGGCCAGGATCAGGGACATTCCCAGCTTAGTCACCATCCTTCCTCCAGGACGCCACACCCAGGATACACTCACATGTATTACATTCCATTGACCCTGAAGACACCTATGCCCACACTGGGGACTGGCTCACAGTTGGGACTTTGCCACTTCAGTAGAAGGCAGGCCACAACCCTGGAGATGGCATACAGCAGGAGCTGGCCAGCTGGGACTAAAACCTGCCCTATGCCTGGTATTTCCCAACAGCCTGTCGCCATGAGTCACTGAGCCTAACATGGTATGGCACGTGGCCTAGAGTGGGGAAGACAGAGGGTCAACTCTGACCTACTTCAACCTTCGCCTACTTGGCCAGATATAAGTAGGTGGGCAGACCCACCAAGCCCAGTTCAGCCAAAGAGACACAAGCTCAAGAACATTGAGCTAAAGTGGTGGGTCCACTCCTTAGGAAGACATTGTCTCACTTCAGCCAAAAGCAAACACTCTAATACTTAGGACGCCCTGGGTGCTGACCCAGAACAATAGTACAGTAGCCAGGGAGAGGAGAATCTAAGATTTTTTTTTTTTTCCTCCTGAGGACCCATACCCTCCTCGAAGATGCTCTCCTTGGCAGTCATATAGACCAAGGGTTTACAGCTGACACTAAGCAAACTGTCATGGCTCTAACTGCCCAAAATCACCTGTGCAAAGTATTGGTAGTGAATAGTTCTGTGAGAGTGGCATCCCTAACCCATGCTCAACTCAGGTTCAGTCTTCATGTATATCCCGAGACCAGCTATAGACCCACTATACCCACTCCTCTGAGAGCCTCTGGGCAAGAGATCCAGTGGGCAAGATCACAGGGTGAACTCCAGGTACCAAGAACTTGAACTGTGTTCCTTCTCCTCTTCCCTCCTCAGGGCAAAGGTGATAGGAAAGAGACAGCAGAAAACTCTAGACAAACTCCTGCTGAGCAGGATGCCCTTGTCACCTTGGCTGACCTATGGGACGGGGGATGGGCAGCAGTTCCCAGGACTCTTAAGGAGGAAGAACGTTGTGTGCTGTAAACAACAACCCACGTGGTAGCCGGAAGTGTGAGACCCAGCCCCCCTTCCCATCTCTGTACTGCTGAAACCCTTCAAAGCACATAAGTATGAACACCCGGTGAAGTGGGTCAGCTGGCTACAGCTGGGAAGTCAGGCTGTCAATCCACCAAGACAGAGGAAGCCCTGATTCCAGCTGCGTTCAGAGGGCCCCTTTAGGAACCATGCCACGGTGTCCAAATGCCCATTTGAGGTACCCTTGTACTAGGCCCCAGAGTCACAGCAGTTTGTAGCGGCCAGAGCCTGGGGACACAGTGACCGCTGGCAGCCAATTCGGAGAGACCAATGCCCCTCCTCTCTCTCGCTCATGGCCCCGCCCACGATTTACTTTCTCTTTCCAATAACAGTCTAGTAGCACCTGCTGGTCCCCAACCTTTGTGCCCCTTAAGGCGGGCTACATGGGCATCAGAGAGAATGCCAAGAGCCCAGAGCGCGCCAGGCCCCACCCCAGTGCCTGGACACTCTTAGAACAAAAACAAACTAGAACCTGCCCCGGATCGGGGGTCAGAACTGGACTTTCGGTCATAGTTCCGGGATACAGGCAGAGATGCCCCTTTCTACCGCTCCTACTGCACTAGCTGCTGGATCAGCTTCCCTACGCGGGCTGGGCGTGGGACGCTAGAGCATCCACCGGCCCGCGCGGTCTCCACCACACCCTGCCCAACTTCCGCGCAGTCCGGCTTACCCAGGCAGGCCCCAGTGACCAGCGCTGTGGCGGTAAGCGCCCCTGCCGAGGCTCCGTAGATGTGAGTGGCGTTGGCCACCAGGAAGGGCGCGTGCTCACGGAGGCAGGAGGCCACTCCAATGTGGTAGACCCCGAGGAAGCCGCAGCCAGCGAACGAGATGTTCCACTTGGTCTCCCTTGGGAACATCGTGATTAGATGTCCTGCGGGCAGTGGGTCCCGCAGTCTTGATAACCTGGGGTCCCCGCCGGCGGAGGCGGAGACGCTGTGCCGGGAGGCAGAGGAGGAGGTGTTTTAGTGCGGGGTGAGGGCGGGGCCTGGTCGGCAGGGGGCAAGGCCTGGGCGCGCGACCCAACTGGATCAAGCAGGGAACGGCCGCGCCCCCGAGGCCCCGCCCCTTCGCGACACCTGCTGGGCAAAGCCAATCTGAGAGATCTGGAGGGGGATTCTCAGGCTTTGGCTTCTCTCTTTCGACTCCACGGTTCCTTCAACCTCACAACTTAGGCAGCCCCAGCGCATGGAGAAGTGCAAGTTTTGTACAGATCTGGGCACCGGGAGTTTGTGAGCAGGCGCCTCCTCCTTCTCCAGAGATACCTGCCAGGACACAGAGGAGCTGGATAGAACATGGGCGAAATCGCAGTGATAGGTACCCCCATGGGCCTGAAAACCTGAGTCACTCAGACTAAAGCCCCCAAAACCAACAGGCCAAACAGACTGACACCAGCAAATATTGTCACAGACTCTAGTCCTGCTCTACCATTATAGGGTATCCTCCGTACCCTAGCTGCTCGCTTGGGTTTTAGCTGTCTGATCCTGGCTCCTCTGATTGTGGGGTCTACTTGGTCTCAGACAAAAGCCTCACCCCAACTAATTGTTCCAGGAAGTGGTGTGTTCACCTTTTCCCCTGATTGTTCCCTTAGCTGAGGGACAAGCTAAAACCTAGCCCTCATCTTACCCCACCCCAAACAAGATTGGGGTTGTGGATGACAGTGCCTTTTCGCCCAGAAATTCTCACTCCCAGCTCAGCTCTAGACCTGTCACATTAGTACAACTGCATTGCCAACAATACAACCTGAAGATCTCTGAGCCAGTGCCTTTTATTCAGGTGACCCACATCCTTGACGTACACCACAAAGAATTTCAGGACCAGCAAGAATGAAATTAGTTTACTAAGCATACAAAAGAGAGGCACTTAAGAGGCAAGTGCAGGGGGCTGGAGAGATGGCTCAGTGGTTAAGAGCACCGACTACTCTTAACCTGAGGTTGAGGTCCTGAGTTCAAATCCCAGCAACCACATGGTGGCTCCAAACCATCTGTAATGAGATCGATGCCCTTTTGGGGTGTCTCAACAGAGTGTACTCACATATAATAAATAAATAAAATATTTAAAAAAAAAAAAAAAAAAAAAAAAAAAAAAGCCTAAAGTCCCTCAGCAGTAGCCATATAGGTAGCTTGGAGGGGTTTTCAAGCTGATTAATCTAAAAATAAACTAATTTTTGATCTGCTGTAAACTATGGACTTCAGTCCTAAGTTCAAAACCTGCCTCCACCTCACAAATGCTGGAATTAGAGGCCCCTAGCTTAATAGCCTTTTAAAGCTACGCCATGCAGGCTTGAAGCTGAAGGAAGTGTGTTGAAAATAACACACTCAAGGGGATCCTTACACGTCATGAGATTGAAACACAGTTTAGTTTATTAGCCATTTTGTTTGTGAAGTTTTCTCAGAAAATGGAGTACAGTTCTTTGGCAGGTGGTCTGGTCAGTTATGTTGAAAACCCTTGGATGTCAGCCACCAAGAGAAGGAAGTGTGCATCAGCAGAGCAAGAGCTGGGTGAATGGTTGCCAGGGCTGGTTTTTAAAATCTCTCTAGTGGTCTCAAGGACAAGGACTAAACTGGGAACGAAGGAAGCAAACATGGTGGGGCTGGTAGATGTAGAGAAACAAGTGAAGGCCACAGGCCCAACCAAGTAGTCCTGGAGACATTTCTCTAAAGTCACGACCCATCCTATAATGACTTCACACCCAACATAAGTGCACAAATAGGTGAGGTCAACAGTGTCCCAACCCACTGTACAGTCAAAAGGTAGGGTACTTCTGGGCCTACTGAGTCGAGCTCTGGCAACCAGATAGACAGAGCATCCAAGGAGGGTGAGCAGTCTCTGTGGCCCTGGCTGACCTGAACTCTAGATTTTACAGCTTCTACCATCCACATGGACAACACACAGCTTACTTCTACTTATGAGCAACTGAGTGCACGTGCAGGGGTCCAAAAGAGGCCAACTCCCTGGAGCTAGAGGGCTTTAACCACCAAGCCACCCAATACCCAGTATAGATATTGTAAACAGAGGCCAGGTCCTCTGCTACAGTCGACAGCACTTTTAGCCTCTAAGTCAACTCTTTAGTCTCTGATTTAAAATTTAAAAAAAAAAGTGTGTGTGCATGCAAGTACCTAAAAAAATCAAAGGGGTGCATGCCCCCTGGATTTTGTGTTATAGGTATTTGAATCACCTGACTTAGATGCTGGGATCTTAACTTCAGTCTGCTGATTAGAACTCACAATTTCCAGAATCTGACTTTTTAGTTGGGGGGAGATTCTGGGGTTTGAACCCAAGGTATCCTAGGCAAAGCACTCTGTGCTACCTCAGTACAGAACTTGCCCTTTTTCACTCACCTGTCTCCACCTGCAGAGTTCTGGGATTAAAGGTGTGAGCTGCCATTGCCTGGCTCAGAATTTTGATTTTAAAGGTCCTTCATGCTAGGTAAACTTGTTTTTGTGCTGCCTTGGACCACACATGGAATTTGAGACCAAATGTTCTCAAGGTGAGGTGTATATTGGTAGTCCTGATTAATATGACCATGAGTTTAGGGTAATGGTACGGTGGAAACAAACCCTCAGTAAGCCCATGGCTTATCATGGTGGTCAGAAGCTGCTAAGAACTTAAGGTCCTCTCCACTATTTTGTTCCAGTAATGGGCCTGAGGGACAGTGCTGCCCCGGCTCAGAGGGACCTCTGCTCTCATTTCCACAGAGGGTAAGGCTGTTTGGGTACACACCCTTCAGGCCCCTGGGAGATGCTGGCGCCAAGAACAGGGCTGCTCTTTCTCAGAATCTTGAGCTGGATAACTCCCATGAACCTTAGCTCCTCCCTTCCTTCAGGGTACAGACTAGAATTGAGACCCTGGGACCCTCCACCCCAGCCCCATTTTTACCTGCTCCCTTATAGCTCACCTCAAGGGTTAGTTGTGTCTTTTCTACACCCACCATCCTTCCTGGCTCCACGCTCCACAGGAAGCATCTCCTCCAACCTCTTAAAATAAGTCATCTGTCTCCCTAAGACTGACAGACCCTCAACACTGCAGTCTCACCAGGTCCATATAGCAGCCTGTATGCCTTGGAAGTTCACAGCCAGCACATGACAAAGTATGAACAATGCAGAGAACTGGCCAGTAGGTAGCTAGAACACTCTGAAAAGTTATGATACCTTAACACAATCCTTATAGGGAAACTTAGGGACACCTTCACTGTCAAGCTAAATGGAGTGCTGAACTATGATCACTCTTACTTACAGCAGAGACTGCGCAACTACTCAAAGTAGCAGTTCAATCCAGGGTCACAGTTTTTTCCACACCTGTTTTCCAAGAATGTTTAATGAAAGCTACAAAGATCCATCTCAGGGTCTGACAGTTCTCTAAAGCCAAGGCCCTAAGTAAATGGACCTTGGGATCCTCTTCCTCCCCATTAACCCAACATACTTCCACACTCTGCGTGAGCCTAGGCTGAAGACACTGTATGTTAAACGTTGACAAAGTGTTTAAAGACCACTCAAGATACATAAAAAGGCTTTATTGGCAGGGGAACTTAATCAAACAGGCCAAATCCCATGTCGTCATCCGACTCCTCAGACTCCTCTTTCTTCTCATCTTTCTTCTCCTCTGCTATGGAGGAACACCATAGTAAGCATCCAGATTTTCCCAGGAGCCCCGGCCAACAATAAACTCTGAGCACCAACCCCCCTTCGATCACCACCCACTCATCAGACCTCTATTTACCTGCAGCGGGGGCAGAACCAGCAGCAGGAGCTGCAGAGCCAGGGGCAGCAGAAACAGCCACAGCCCCACCAGCAGGCACACTGGCCAGCTTACCAACACCTATGTTAAAATAAAAAGAACATGAGACCAGACAGAACAGAGACCCAGCCAGAAAGGCTGTTCTGTAAGGGTAGACTCACCAACCCAAGGAACACCACTGCCACCTGCTTTCACTCTAAAACACAACGCAACTTTGCACACACTTAGAACATCATTAATACTGTTTAAGACTTGTTTTCCGGCTGGAGAGATGGCTCAGTGGTTAAGAGCACTGACTGCTCTTCCAGAGGTCCTGAGTTCAATTCCCAGCAACCACATGGTGGCTCACAACCATCTGTAATGGGATCTGATGCCCTTCTGGTGTGTCTGAAGACAGCTACAGTGTACTTATATATAATAAATCTAAAAAAAAAAAAAAAAAAAAAAAAAGGAAAAGGAAAACCCACAAACTTAGTTAACTAAAAATCAAGAGAACGTGTGACCCAATGCCCAAAGCTCTTTTGGGGTGAGGTTCACAGACTAGGTCATTTGCTGAGCTGGTTTTGCTTCTCACGTGCACAGTTAACTGTTCAGATTGCAAATAAGACCTAGTCTGGCGGTACCAGAAATCTGTATGCCTAATAAAAGTTAAGAAAGAGCCTGCACCAATTTTTAGCACCCAGAGTCCCTGCTCACAGAAAAGGCTTTCACATCCTGGTAAGAGCAATCAACAAGTGACCCCATTGCCAGCTCCAGCGTGTTCAGAAGCGCTGCCGGCACAAGCACACAAAAAGGCCTTGCACAACTCTGGCAGGGTTTCTAGGATGCTCTGGTCCACAAGCGAAGCCTGGCAGATCACGGGCTGACCAGCAGGGATTAGGATGGACCACAAACATGTTCACTTCCCAGGAACTCACCCTGAGCGATGACATCCTCAATATTCTTTCCATTCAGCTCACTGATGACCTGGAATAGACAACCACAACCAGCAGTCAGTAATGCAAGACAGACAGAGACAGACACGGGAAGGTGTCCTGAGGATATTAGACTTGTACCCTACCCCAGTAACTAGCCGTGAGACAGTACTGGGTCTTCTCAACAAAGATGCTGGCAATGGCAAGTTTTAGGTACTAAAATTCTAAGATTCTGTGAAGACTTGTTTTTTTCCAGGTAAGATCACACTCTACAGCTCGGACTTGCCATATCTTAAGAGTTTGATTCCCAGCACTTACATTTATCAGCTAACCCTAACTATAGATCCAGGGAGACCCAGATGTTTCTCATTCGTGGGCGTACGTCCTTTACTGCCAAGTTAGTTTCAAAAGGGAAAAAGTTTAGGAAACTAGTTTACACAGTGCGTTCCAGGTTAGTCAGAGCTACACCGTAAGACCTGATCTCAAAAGATAATGTCCCACAAGCGAGTTGTATTAAACTTCTACAAAAGCACGATGAGCAGGACTTTGTCATGCCCGGATTTGACTGCACAAGGTCCTCAAAAGGATTAAAGAGAAAACTATGACTAAGACGGGTGTAGGCCTCCTCCTTCCACCCTTTTCAACAGGTCCTATACATTTTCTCGAAGGGTAAGATCCGGACCTAATATTTTAAGGACCGCTACTAGTAGACATTTGGATCCAGTGGGTCCTAGTGCGCAGCAAGCTACCTTGTTGAGTCGTTCATCGTCCGCCTCGATGCCCACGCTGTCTAGTATTTTCTTGATGTCTTTGGCGCTGGGATTGGAGTTGCCCCCGAGGGCGGCCAGCAGATAAGAGGCAACGTAGCGCATGCTGAATGGGACAGAGAGAAGGTACGGTGGTGAGGTTTCCCTAGAGGCCTTCTGCTTCCCACTCCTTGTTAACCAGCAAGTGAGACCATGTGAGGCACCAGGCCTCCGATCACGGAAAATATGCAACCCTCGGCTCCCGGCCGCGGTCCATCCCTCAGTCCCAACCACTATCTGCGCCCCAGCCGGCCAGGGTACTCACTCGGTTGCGGTGGACAGACCTCACGCGTGCGACCTCGGCGGCGTCCGGCGGCGAAAGGAAGACGCTGACGCAGTGGGCGGGGGTAAACCGCTACCCAGAAGTCCCTGGGACGCGCACGGCGCCGCGCAGGGGCGCCTCCCATTGACGATAGGGTGCGCCGGAAGGAAGAAATTTGCCTTGTCCCCGGTCATGTGTTTCCCACAACAAAAACAAGAGTTTTTTCAAGTGCCAAGTGCTCCTGTAACATAGGCGAGAGTCTCCCGAAATCCATGAGGACACGGGCGAAATTTTCAATCCCCTTTCTCGCCTCACGTTCCCAGCATGCCACACGGCTCCACAGCTCCCAACGTGCAATGCGGAGGCCCCGCCCGGGTTGTATTGAGACGAACTACAAGTCCCAAGATGCATCACTGTAACACCTTAATACCGGAAGTACCCTCCCTTCTACCCCTTTTCTCGTTGCACGTGGGCTGGGTCGGTAGCTAGGAGTTCAAATTGTGGTTCTGCAAAATATTCACAGGAGGAAATACAGAGACAAAGTTTGGGGCAGAGAATGAAAAAAAGGTCATCCAGAGACGGCCCCATCCAGGGATTCATCCCATATACTGTCACCGAACCCAGACAATACTATGGATGCCAAGAAGTGCATGCTGATAGGAGCCTGATATAGTTGTCTCCTGAGAGGCCCTGCTAGAGCCT